>NW_008355790.1:1776244-1783028 GCF_000622305.1 Nannospalax galili
CGGTCGCGCTCCCTCCCTCGCCTCCCCCTTCGCCCTCCTCCCTCCTCCCTCCGCCCTTCCTCCCCAGTGTTTGTTTCAAGCTTGTGCAACCGGGAGGTGGAGGCAAGAGGGAGGGCGCGAGCGGCCAGCCTCGAGGTGCGGAAGTTCGCCGCCGCCGTTCATTGGCAGGCAGCGCCGCTTTCATCATTTCTCGGAAAAGTCAATTTCATTTTCACTTCCCCACGTCGCGGCTGCCCGGAGCAACAAGCGGCAGCGCGTGAGTCTGCTGCTTCAGCAGAGGGGCTCTCAGGACGCCTGGACGCGGGAGAGGGGGTTCCGAGGGTGATGGGCGCTGGCTGGGGCTGGAGGTCCTGAGGAGGGCGGTACCTGACTGCATCTTACCTGATGGTGGTGCCTGGGAAGCCAAGGGACTCCTCCCGACCTGCGGGTCGTTAAGTGTGGAGAACTGCTATGCCCAGAGCGAATATACAGACTCATCTTGGAAAGCCGCCCGCTGCAAAGGAATGTAAGGAAGAAAATCGACCGTAAAGAGGCATTACTCGCCGCCCTACTTCATCCGTGGTTTGAGGGACCAGCCTGGCACTGTGTGGAGGCTAGGACGATAAGAAAGGCCTTCCCCCTAGTAAGTCACGCTCCAAGGCTAGTTATCGCCTGTGCCACGTTCCAGGTTTCATTCCTGCAGCGTGAGATGGGCAAGGGTGTGAGTTGCATGAACTTAAGATGTCTTAATTAAGGGTTGGTCCAGGAGGAAGGCTTAAGGCTGCGGATTAATTTCTAGCCAAGTTCACATTTGATCTTATAAACTGGACATTCTTGGCCTCTGCCCTCCATCTGTATCCTGGAATTAAAAAAGCATGCAAAGGTACAGGAAAAGCACCTGTGACAGGTGCAGCGGCTGTCACCTGTTAGCTCAAACCAGTACAGCTCACTTGGGACCTATTTCTTTTCGGCGGCTGGCTTTAAAAGTATGGGTTCGAATTTAGTTACATCTGTTTTCTCCCTGACTTACAGTTTCATCAGCCTTCTACCAACCTTCTCTAACCACCAGAGAAAATTCTGTCCGGAGAGACGTAACTATCTGTGTGTAAACACCTCCTGAATTCCACCTCCTCCTCATCATCACAGAAGTACTGAAATCCACTGACTGGAAAAATCGGAAAGTATCCAGACATACATGTGGGAGGAGGTTGTGAGAGTTAGGGCTCTGATGGTCTTAAAATAGATCCCTCCTGCACACACTATTCTTTATTCTGTCTTAATAACACTGTGTAACATTGGCTTTCCTGTTTTATAAGTCAATAACCATAAGTATATACAAACTACAAGAAAATTGTCATTCTATCAACCTGAGTGAAAAATCCAATAACCATTAGTCTTTTTCTTTCTTTCTTTCTTTTCTTTCTTTTCTTTCTTTCTGCCTTTCTTCCATTGTGTATGTATGTGAGTGTGGGCAGGAAAGGGAGTTACATGTGACATGCATGTGCAGACCAGAGGACGATGTCAAGTATTTTTCTCTACTTCCATGTTATTCCCTTAAGACAGTCTCTCACCAGAACCTGGAGCTAGACTGTCAGCCAGTCTAACCCCCACAGTGCTGGGTTAACTGGTACACACTGTGGCTTTTTAAGTGGACAGTTGAGGATTTTAACTCAGCTCCTCCTGCTTGTACAGCAAGCACTGCTCCCCACTGATCCACCTCCCCAACCTCCTGCCCCTTCCTTTCTTTCTTTTCTTTTTCTCTTTCTCTCTTTCTTTCTCTTGCTGTTACCACTGTTGCTGCTGCTGCCGTATTTTGTTGTTGTTTGTTTGGCCTGGTTTGATTGATTGGTTTTTGCTTTTGTTTTTCGAGACAAGGGCTTGCAATGAGGCCCAGGCTGGCCAGAACTCCCTATGTAGGCCTCAGTTTCTCAAGTCCTGGGATTATAGGCATGTGCCACCATTTGGAGTGTATTTTGTATTCTTTTATTTATAATATTTAATTTATTGTTTTTATTTTATGCGTATGAGTGTATTGCCTGTGTGTATATAAGTGCACCCGTGCCATGCAATGCCCAAGGAGGTCAGAAGAAACTGGAACTAAGAGTTAGACAGTTGTTCCCTGGAACTGGAGTTAGATAGTTGTTAGCCACCATGTGGGTACTGGGAGTCAAACCTGGGTCCTCTGCAAGAGCATCCAGTGCTCTTAACCGCTGAGCCATCTCTCAGGCCCCTGTTTTGTTTTCTCAATCTATGCCAAAGCAGTTGCCTTCTGTTCTCTAAAGCAGAAAGAGAGGAGACAAAGTGTTGTTCTGAATTTCTCGCTTATTACATTTTCAGTTCCATATCCTTCACGTGTAGGCCCAAAGACTGGAAGAAACCATGAGGTCTAGTAGGGCTAGCTGACTCTGCCTTCCTGGGCTCTACTGCCTCTGTAGTAAAAATTCAGAGGAGCCAGACAAGATGATTCCCATAAATTTCTGCCCTGCATCTAATGACTTATTGCCATACACAAAGGTTAGTCTTAGAATTCCATTGCTGGGTACAGAAAGCATCCAGACTGCTGTGATTCTGATGACTGACCTCCCCACATATGTCTCTTTTCTAGACACTCCATCAGGAAATAGACCTGCCTGCTTTAAGTGCAATCCAATCCCACTGTTTCAGCATAGGCAAAGCTCCAATTATGCCTGGTCTTTGATAAGCAGCAAGAAGTTTGTACAGACTCTTCTTTTTTCAGTTTTTCTTGATATCTTTCTCCCCACTACATACATCCAATCAGGCATATCCTTTTTATATATTGATGCTATATCCCAATGCTTCTGGACAAGGCCAGTCCCTAGAGTATAGCCTTCAATTGTTACAGTTCCTGTGAAACATGCTCCGGGTCACCTCTCTTGGGCACTTCCAGGCCACCTGTCACATTGTAATCCAAGTTAAGCAAAAACCCCTCTGTAGCTCTCAGAATAAACATTGTGTTATTAACAAGACACATAAAGTCCATTTAATGTGGTGGAGACTACTTTCCAACCCCATCCAAGCTGTTGCTCCCTGCAAGGCTTGCATTCCTCCCTTGCTAAACCACCTAGCTTCCTTTTTTTGTAGAACATTATAGTGATTCCCCTTCTTCTTTTATCATTAGCCTCAGGCCCAGCACATAACCATTCAAATACTCAAGAATTTGTAATTACTTGCTCCTTTCTTTAAATTCTCACAAAATATTTAACTTTATCAGAGCATTTGTTTTATACTTTAATAGTATTCTAATATAAATGTAGCTGATAGTTATTGTGCAGAATTCAGAAAATATAGAAAAGTTAAAAGAAAAACAATAGCCACCTTGCCAGGCACGGTGGCACATACCTGTAATCCTAGCACTTGAGAGGCTAAGAAAGGAGAGGGAGTTTGAGTACAAGGAAGCCTGGGCTACACAGTGAGACCCTGTCTCAAAAAAAAAAAAAAAAAACAAGGGTTTGGGGATGTAGTTCAGTTCAGTTGTTAGAATGCTTTCCTAGTGTGAGTAAGGCCCTAGGTAAGTAAGGCACACACACACACACACACACACACACACACAGAGTCATCCACCTGGAATTTTACCAGTCAGAAAGAAGTCTATTGATATTCGTATGTACTTCCCACTAGTAATTTTTCTAAAGTATCATTTCCAACTCTGGTCTACTCAGGCTCTACATCATCTCAGAGTTCTGACTGCGCTCCACCTCTTCCTCTGTGCTTGTGTGATATCCCTGTTCCATTTCTTGGCTGGCTTCTCTTCTGCTGCCAGCCCCTTAAATTATGGTGTTTCCAAGCACTCTATCCTCAACCCTCTTATTTTCTCATTTTACATGCTCTTTCTCTTTGGGTGCTCTCATCCCCACCCAAAGCCTCAGATAGTTCTGCAGATGATCCTCAACTCACAATCATTCTGCTTACAATTTTCCAATTATATACTGATGCGAGAGCAATGCAGAATCAATAGAAACTATATTGCAAATCTTGAATGTTGGTCTTTTTTCTGTGCTAGTAATAGGTACTACAATGCTTGTTGCCATGTTGAACAATGACAGGGAGCCACAGCTCCCAGTCAGCCACAAGATCACAAGGTGAAACAGCCCACACCCTGCAATGTGCCAGTTGCTAAGCTATAATCTTCCATAGGCTCAGCATATCAAATGCATTTTTAGTATGCAGTGTTTTCAACTTAAGATAGGGGTTTGTGGCCCTTTATAAGTTAAGAAGCATCTATATTTGTTGATGATTTCAAAGTCTAACTTCTGGGCTCCAGGCATATTGCCTCCTAGATATTTGTCAGATCCAAATAAATACATAGTTCTAAAGCCAAATTCATAACATCTTTCCATACAAATTCAGATGTGTCACTTCATTGGCTAGCAGGAACTGGGAAACATCACAGTACCCCCCCACAGTTGTTTGAGCTGCTGGAGCCCCCTGAGGCATAGGTATTTCTTGCAATTTTCCAGGCCCTTCAACTCATAAAACGTAGGATGAATTGCACTCTGTTCTTATGCCCTTGATGAAATGTCACTGCAGACCAAAGACGTTAAATATGACCCAGAACATTCACATGGTATTGATATACACAGTCACGAAATATATCTTAGCTTTTTGACGCGATGTATATACTAATAAATCTCTGTGGAAAATGAGTCAATATGGCAAAATGCAACCTCTTTGGTAGTCTGGAAAAAGTACCATTTTCCATATAAGGGTGCCCACCAGATACCTTAATCTAATACAAAAATGTAATACATATGAACAGTCTTGCAGAGTGAAACCATAATGTGTTTCTGGGTATTGCGTGTTTTATTCCACCTGCAGAATGGCCAACCCAAGGAATCTCTCTGGGTGTGTTATAACTAATTTCTTTTCAGGAGAGTTGGCTAAGGACGATGATTATTTAAGCAGGATGGGAATAGTTCTTATATGTAGATACTAAGAAAAAAAGTTCTAAGTATACTCAGAGTGAGCCCCTTTTAAAATGGGTTTTTAATTTCTTTTGCTAACAGATGAGATATTTTAATAAAGTGATGATTCAAGTAGCAAACATTTGCTGAGTGTCCAAGAACACTTCTCAGCATTGGGTGTAGAAGAGTGAACCAAAGAAAGAAAACTGCTTTTTTCTAGGAAGTTTTTATTCTGTTTTGGTTTGGGGTTTTTTTTGTTTTGTTTTGTTTTGTTTTGTTGTTTGTTTGGTTTTTTTTTTTTTTTTTTTTGAGACATAGTCTCACTCACTGTGTACTCTTGGCTGACCTTGAACTCACTGTGTAAAACAGGCTGGCCACAAACTCACAGAGATTTGCTACCTCTGCCTCCCAAGTGCTGGGATTAAAGGCATGCGCCACCATGCCCAGCTGGCCAGGAAATTTTCCTACAGTGCAATCAACTAACATGTTCATTGCCATTGTAGCATCTCAGTAATGTCCAGGGCATGGCCTGTAACTATAGTCACAGCTTGTAGAGCTGTATATCCAAGTTGAAAAGGTGTAATATGTGGCATATTGACTAAAGCACAATGAGAGCTGAGATTAAAAGCAGAGAGTCCTGGTGCCCCTGTGTTGTCTGTGGTAACACTGGTAACATTTCTGTGCTGACCATCGTGGCTCTCCTCTGGGGTTCTATAATTGGGAGCGGGGGTGTCTGTGTATGAATACTTGCAATGTGCATGTGGAGACCAGAGTAAAATGTCGAGTGCCCTATTCTGTCTCCATGTTAACACAATGGAAAAATGAGTCTTCCACACTCGCCAGAGCAGGTGATCAGTACAAAGTCAGTAGTCCTACACTGCAAAGAACAGTCTGGTGGAGACCAGAGGGAATAAAAATAGAACCAAGATAAATTCTAGTTGAACAGTAGAATTGTGGTGAGGCTGTAAAGCATTTAATCAAGTTCAAGAGTCCCTGGTAATAAATCTGAGAGATTCTTGAGGATGTTTGGTCATTGGTTCCATTTAACTAAAAACTGAAATAAAGCTTTGTTGCAAAATCATGAAAATCATGAGTTTACATTGTGCAATATATTGCCCAATCCTTACTAATAAGTATCCATTTTGTCCTGATCTAGAGAAGGAAAGGGAAAATATTTTGAAATTTCCAGTATTTCATTCTCTCTCTCACCTCCACCCTTTTCTGTGTATGTGTATGTGAAGAAAAGGGCAGCTTGTGGCAGGAGTTTTTCTTGTCCAAAGGGAAGACTTTGAACTTTGAAAACTTCAATTGGTTTTTTTGGCATAATTTCCCAAGTGACTATGAACTATTCATTTTTGTCTACCATGTCAAACTATAAAGTACTGTTTACCTTTAAATGCAAATAGGAAAAGTATCTCTAGCTTTATCCTGATGTTCTTTAGAAAATGAACTATATTGCTTATATGGATTAAGGATATAAAATTCAAATTTGTAACAAATTCAGCAAACTGTGATTGGAGAGATGGCTCAATTGGTGACATGCTTACTGAACAATCATGGAGACCTGAGTTCAGATCCCAGCACCCACATAAAAGCTGGCTGGGAAGGCACATACCTTTACATCCCAGCACTGGAGAGGCAGAGACCGATCCCTGAAGCTCACTGGACAGCCTAGTTGAATCAGTGAGTTTCAGGTTCAGTGAGAGATACTGTATCAAAAAATAAGACACAGAGAAATTGAGAAAGATTCCGGACATGGACATCTGGCCTCCATGTGCATGCATATACACATGAACACATACATGAAATAAAAATATAAATAAATACAATAAATTCAGCAAACCATTCAAGCCACTGGTCACTAGTACAGTTAAATAATATTT
>NW_008355790.1:1783170-1787304 GCF_000622305.1 Nannospalax galili
CATATACTATATTGGTCATCTGGTATTAGGAGTCAACCCCACTCCAGTATATCAGCTTGACTAATTACATCTGTAGTGACCATCTTTACAAATGAGGTCACATTCTGGGTACTGGATGTTAGGATTTCAGCATATGAATTGGGGGAGGAGAAACACAATTTAACCCATAGCAAGTGATGAAGTGCCCAAGCAGAAGAAAGGGTGGAGGTACAGATGCACCCAGAAGCCAGGGGCTGGCATTTGCTGAGAGATGACAGAAAGTACATGCAATGTCCCAGTTGAGTGTGAGGGCAAGAAAAACATGAACATGGTGAGCAGGGGTAGCTCTGGATCAAGGGTCTGAATTTTATTCTACGGGCAGTAGGGATTTTGAAGGGGTCTGTATGGAATCCACCTGTGATTTTAAAGAATCATGCTATAAACTGCCTAGTTGTCTCCCAACATCAACAAAATGCAAGAATTTCTTAATTCTTGGTTGTTTAGAGGAATCCTCAATCATTTCTTCATTGTCTCTCAGTCTTTTACATGAAGGATTTTCTGAAAAACAAGGTGATTTTCAGTCAGTGTTTTTGATTCTACTTCCTAAACTCCTAAGTTAAAATATTCATTACCATTTAAATTTCTCCCTGATTTCTGTCTTCACAAATAAATGAAGCTAATTTAATTAATGCTTTTTATACACATACCCCCCCAACACCTTTTCAAGAAGAGGAGGAAGAGAAGGAGAAAGAGGAGGAGAATGATATAGCCAAGGGTAAATTACACACACACACACACACACACACACACACACACACACACACTATTTTCCTCAGATTGAGTGGAAAGTGATGATTTTCAAAAATTGTGTCAGGAAAAAAATCAATATTCATTCCAAAATTATAGGAATATATTTCACTTTTAATAACATTTTTCCAAGTTTTTTCCATGAAAAGTTTTGGTGATTGATTCTGAAATTTTTCTCTTTTTGACCAATCATCAGAAGTGAAACTTCATGGTTAAATATATATTAAACGGGCTGTCACAGATTTTTTGGAACTTTAAGCTATGGATCCTGGCTTCAGGTGTCACTCTTTTTTGGGTTTCTTTGCTGTTTTGTTTTCATTTTTGACGCAGGGTCTCATGCAGCCCAGGCTGGCCTTGAGTTTGCTAAGTAGCTGAGACTGGCCTCAAATATTTGAAGAATGTGGACCCAAAGCACAAGGCTAAACAAGCATCAGCATAGCTGAGCAAGTTACACTGGGTGACCCTGACTAACCCCACACTAGGTGAGCCAAGCTGACCCAGCCATATCAGGAGTACTAACTTAATGGGCCCATCATCAACCGAGCTATGCTCAAATTATCTCCAGTTCCTTTGTCCTTACTTCCTATCTTGATGAGAACTTTTCAACTTTTCAGTGATGTAAAACCAACAGAATTAAGACCATGTGTTTCACAATATATGCAGCTGACACCATGTTTTTATGAGACTTCCTGACAGACTTTTTTCCCTGATTGAGAAATTGGAGGACCCTTATCTCTCACCCCATCATCTCTCACAGTGCTCCCTTATATTTAAACACATAAACACTTCTTCATTTGTGGATAGTTGTGCTTATTATGAACTTGAGTTTGGCAGTGGAAACTATGCCATCCATTGAAGGTAAAAGAAAAGTGAAGTACAGTACAGTAAAGTGTACAGTACAAGGGCCTTGGTGATGCTCACACAAGCCAAAGGAAATGCATAAAAATAGAAACAGCGAGGCTGGAGAGATGGCTCAGCCATTAAGAGCATGTACTGCTCCTACAGAGAACCCGAGTTTGGTTCCCACTTCAAGCAGCTCACAACAACCTTAAATTCCAGCTCCGGCACCCTCTTCTGTCCTCTGTGCTTATACGCACGCATGTGCGCACACACACACACACACACACACACACACACGCACATACAATTTTTTATAAATTTATTTATTTTCATTTTTATGTCTGTGTGAGTGCCTGCATGTATGTATGCTCACCATGTGCACATCTGGTGCCTGTGGAAGCCTGAAGAGGGTGTTAAGTCCTCTGGTACTTACAAGCAGATGTGAGTTGCCATGGAGGTGCTGGGAACTGAACTCAGGTCCTCTGCAAGAGCAGCAAGTGCTCTTAACCACTGAGCCATTTCACCAGTCTCCATATACACATACTTTAAAATCACTTTTTAATTTAAAAATATTAAGAGTAGTTCTCTTCCCCACCCCATCATCCCTCTCTCCTTTTTTTCCTCTCTCTTTTGAGTTAAGGTCTCACTATATAGCCCTGGCTTGTCTAGAACTCACAGAGATCTGCCTGCCTCTGCCTCCCCAGGGCTGGGATTGAAGGCATGCACTACCAGGCCCAGCCAACAGTGGTTCCCTTTCAATAATGAAGCTGTGGGTAATCTCTTTTTCCTATTAAAAAAAAAAAAAAAAAAAAAAGAGTACATGAAGTTATCAGAAAAAAGTAATGGGGAGATATGGGAGGAGTTGGAGGGGAAGGAGTCCTTTGTAAGTTAATAAATGCACATAAAATATATTATATGGTTTGTCTGATCATGCAGGAGACCCAGAAGGTATTCAGGTGACATCATCTAAGTAGATGAAATAGGGTCTGGAGAGATGGCTTATTGGTTAAGAGCACTGGCTGCTCTTTCAGGGGACCCAGATTTGGTTCCCAGCCCTCACATGGCAGGTAACAACCATCTCTAACTTCATTTCCAGGGGGGGGATCCAAAGCCTTCTTCTGGCTTCCATGGACATTGCATGACACTGGTACACTTACATATATGCAGGCAAAACACTCATGCACATAAAATAAAAATAAATATATCAGAAAAAGTAATATATTTGATTATAGATTTTTATTTTTATCAATGTAAAATTTTGAATACTTTTTGCAAGTGATTTCAAAAATTCATTTCATCAGTTTTATATAAATTACTTACAAATTTTAGTTGGTTCTTCCATAGTAGTTCAAAAAATAAAGCATTGAATTCTTATATCCAATATATTTTAAACACAGTATTTGAAGATTTTTTAAAAATCTGTATATCTTTTACATTGAAGATAATTTGTCTTGCAAATGCTAAGTTCTCTTAGCCTTCTATTTTTTCCAAATATTCCTTTTTAAGAAGAATTTGATTTTAATCCTAGTCATCTGAATATTCACTCTCAAAGGAACATATAACATATGAAAATATATATACACATATATATGAGTAAACATCTGGAATTCAATGTGTTTTGTTATGTTTCGTTTTGTTTGAGACAGCAACTTACCATGTAGCCCAGGTACCCTTGAACTCACTATGTAGCTCAAACTGGCTTTGAACTCATGGCAGTCCTCCAGCTTCAGCCTCCTGAGTTCTGGGATTATAGGTGTGAACCATTATGCATAGCAACTACACACTTATTTGTAGTGACAAAATTACTGAAAAAACTTGGATGGTCATCAGTACTGAATGGCTAATACTCTGTGACTGATCTTCCTGGGGAATGTTATATGTCAACAAAAAAGATCTGTTTATCTGCAGGAAAAAAAAAGAAAGAATGAAAGAAAAGGAAGGAAGGAAGGAAGGAAGGAAGGAAGGAAGGAAGGAAGGAAGGAAGGAAGGAAGGAAGGAAGGGGAAAAGAGGGAGAGAGAATATGCAGGAGTACATAAATTTCCAGGTCAAAAGCCTGAATCTTAAAAGGTACACATACAGAGGTATTAACATTGACAAGTTTGTTTGTTTGTTTGTTTTGGTTTTGTTTTTGAGATGGGGTCTCCCTGTGTTGGGGACCCCTGCTGTTTAGGGTAGCAGTCTCCCCATGTCCGGATAGCCACAAGCTGGCTCGGTGCAAATGGGGAGACTCCCCTTCTCAGCGGGGCCCCTTCTGCTGTCCTCCCTGACTTACTTTTGAAATGCTCGGCACAGATACATACCCTCTGGCACAGAAACCACCAGGCTTTAATCAGGCATTATCTGATAGCCTGATAGAAGCCCACCGCCCTATGTAAATGAAGCATTCCAGGAGCACCTATCAGCTAAGGCTTTTTCTACTGTCTCCACACTATAAATAATCCTAGTTTTACCCCAATAAAGCTGGAGCTGAATCACTGAGATCTGAGCTGAGTCACTTGTCTGAAGCT
>NW_008355790.1:1787354-1815281 GCF_000622305.1 Nannospalax galili
TCCTCGAGACCCGGCAGCTGATGGGTCCCGAACTTAGAGAGAGAGTGCACGGGTGAAATTGGGACCGAACTCGACCAAGCCAGCCCCAGTAGCAGAGACCCACAGAGACCTGAGAAGCAGGGACCCGCCAACAACGCAGAGCAGATGCGCCGCCGCGGGACCACTTCCCAGGTGTGCGCAGGAGACCTGTGCCACGCTAGCAGCTGGCGCCCCGAGATCCCCGCACCCCCATATCCCTGTAGCCCCAAGCTGGCCTGGAACTCACTATGGCCCCAGGCTGACCTTGAACTCACAGAGATCTGCCTGCCTCTGCCTCAACATTGACAAGTTTTTTGGTTAACAAAAATGATAATTTTAAAACCAAAAATATGAAAGTGTAGAAAAAATTTAAATCACTTTAATTTCTGATTTCCAGTTGATTAGGTAGTCTTCATGTGTATTATGTATGTGTCTATGTGAACTTCCTCAAGTAATTAATTATAAAGATTTCTTAACTGTCTTTGTTTTTATCATTTCAGAAATTTTCTGGCCCTTTAACCCAAGTCCCCCAAAGACCTACAGAGTGACTTTTAATCTTAGTTCCCTGTGAGATCCACAGTCTCCCTGTAAAGAGAGGCCATCTTGGCCCTGTGCATCTCTGTAGCCTAAAGGCTAAACACTTCCTAAAGTGTAAAACTTCAGAGCTGAGGGCTGTTCTGGGTATTCCCTTCATGCCAGCTGGACTCTTGCTGCACCCTGAAGGTCCTCTGCTTTGCACAAATGAGTTCTTACATCATCTTTATGGACCAATATGGCTTCTGAACAGACAGTAAACTTGCAGGAAGAAAGCAAACAAGTGGTCGCATCCAGTTCCCTGAGTATACTTTGAAAACAAGGTGCTGTGTACGTTTCTGCTCAACACAACTTGGAAACCGCAATCCGAGTTCAGATCTAAACAATTAATCACCAGGAGACAGATTCACATTGCGTTGATGTGACACTTTCATCAGTCCAGCACAAAACTAAGTAGTCACAGAGAGTGGACTGATTTAGCAATGGCTTCGGCATGTGTGTGTGGTCATGTGTCATCTCCCCTTTTCTGGTCATAAGCTCATGTGTTGGAAGGTTGGTCCCCAGTATGGCCATGATGAGATAATAGTGATGACATAGTGGGGCCCAGTGGAAGGTGATTTGGGGTTTTTTGCTTCAGAAGAGTTAATAGGGTTCTTTGGGGACCCTGGTTAGTTCCTAATACATTGAGTTGTTGTAAAAAAGGAAAAAAACAAGCCTGCCCCCTGCATCCATTTGGCTTCCTGTCTTGCTATGTGATCTCTCCCTCCTGAATGAGGTCTCACACTGATACTATTGCCATGTTATGATGCAGCCAGAAGTCTCAGAACTGAGCAGGCGCCAGCACCACATTCTTGAATGACCAGAACTATGAGCTATATAAATCTTTTTTCTTTATAAAGCGTCAAGTGTTGGGTATTCTGTCATATCAATAAATGCCAGGTGAGTGCATATAATAAACAATGAACCAGAGGAAGAGCTCAGCAGGCTTTGTGGGATTTTTGGCACACAGTGAGATTTGAGCTCTGTCTGAAAAGATAGCTTAAAAGTAAACAGCAAAGTGACTTAAAAGAGATTTATATGTGCATCATCAATTATTAATATCTAGCCTTTAAAAACCTTGAAAGAAGCTCTCAGACTTTTAAAGATCCCCTCATCCCACAGAAAGCACTAATTTGACAAACATATTTGGCCAATAAGGTTTTGTTTTGAAGCTGAAGGGATCTTAAATATATATATATATATTCAAGATATTAATAGAGATACGAAGCTGGGGTTTTTTTCAACTAAAAATTGAGAGTGGGAGGAGGATGCCTGAAGCCAACATGTGGGAGAAATATGTGCATTTGAAAAGATCTGTAAGGCAACTCTTAGCCTCTGAAACCATAGATTGAAAATGATTTCCTTGTGACACTTCAACTGAATCCTGAAAAAAGAAAGCAAAAAAGTTACAGTCCCCAGATGAGTGCCTGCAGACATGAATTCCTGGACCCTCCTAGAGTATTCATTAGTAGATGTGTGGCTGTAATGATAGCAGCGGGCTTATTGGTGGTCACATTCGGGATGAAGGGGCGATTAGCCTCAAGTTCTTTGTTAACTCAGCATTTCACTCACAAGCTACTTTAATTACATGCCTATGTCTATTCCATAACATTAAACATCTGGAGGAAACTAAAGAAAATATCTTCTATCCAGATGTTTAGCTTATGATCATGCAGGCAGAACACCTGTGTACTGAAAGAGCATTTTACCAGACACTTGATAGTATATGCCAAGAGCTCAGCTCCAGCTCTGGCACAAGATCCCAGGGGTGTCCAGGCCATCACGAGGCCTCCAAAGCATAAGACTCTATGTTACCACGGTAAGGACAGAAGGACTATTGTAACCCTTGGACTATGAGGTATATGTGGGACTGGAACTTTCCTATGCTGTTTGTACAAATAAACCTGAAACAAGAATAAAAATAAAGCCAATTAAATATGTTTTCACAACACTGATTCCAACGACCTCAATAGTCAGTGATATCCTAATAAGTTTTAGTCAGTAGAAAAAATTTTAGATATGTCATATGCCTTAACAAAACATGAATATATGTATATTCATACCCTATTATTATATAGGAATATGTGTATATGTACAGATATGTACACACATACATATGTGTACATACATATGCATATATACAGAGAGAGGGAGAGATCTACTATAGGTACTGACTCGTGATTATAGAAGACAAGAAGTCCCATCATCTAGAGTTTGTTAACCAGAGACCCAGGAAAGCCGGTGGAGGAAATAAGTCCAAGTCTGAAGGCCTGAGAACCAGTCGTACTGATGCCCAAGGGCAGAAGATGGATACCCCAGGTTGGATGGAGAAGTTGACTTTACCTTTCCTTTTTCTTTATGTTTCATTTTGGCCCTCTCTCAACAGATTGAATGATTCTCTCCCACATTGGTAAGGGCAGATCTTCATTAGTCTGTCTCCCAATTCAAGTGCCAGTCCTTGGGTGATAAGAACAAAATACAATGACAGACATGTATGAAAATGCCATAATGAAATCCATTGTTTTTTATGTTAACTTTTTTAAAAGCCAATACTTAAAAACAAAAATAAAACAAAAAAACAAACACTAGTCTTCCAGAAACACTGTCACAGACACACCAGAAATAATATATTATAAGCTACCTGGGCACCCATTAGTTCTGTCAAGCTGATGCATAAAATTGATCAGAATATGTGTGTACGTGTGTGTGTGTGTGTGTGTGTGTGTGTGTGTGTATATACACATACAGAGTAATTAACAAAACTTAAGTATACATCTACTTATTTTTATTAACATTGTCTGATCCACTTTTTTGTGGAATGACCCATTTTTCTGAAACTGTTGAGAAATCTGAACCAAGCCAAGTATTCTCAGCTTTATCACCATAAAAAGAAAAAATGTATAAAAGTAACAGTTACTGAGGGTGAAGTAAGTGCCAGG
The DNA here is from genome assembly GCF_000622305.1 of Nannospalax galili. Lineage (NCBI taxonomy): Eukaryota > Metazoa > Chordata > Mammalia > Rodentia > Spalacidae > Nannospalax > Nannospalax galili. The sequence continues at coordinate 1,790,885 of NW_008355790.1, forward strand.
TACTCTGCTAGATGCTTGAATGCTTTATCCTCCTGATGGTCATTCCCTTGGAGGTCGGGGATCTAGTTCCCAGTTGGGTATTTTGTCCTCTTTGCCTGGTCTATGGGAACAGGTTCTTGCTGGTATCTCTGCTTCTACTTTTGTCATCCAACAGTTCATTCTTTTTGGACACAGACACACCACAGTGTTAATCAAAATATATTGAGACACTTTCCTGCCTAAAGCTCTTCACACAATTCCTGTAGCAATTAGAATCAAATTCACATTCCCTTCAGTGCTCTACAAACCTTCTCTCTGCATGTAGCCCATCCAAGACAGCCACCTCTCCACAATCTTCCCCTGGACTCTTTTACGCTTTAGCTCAGGGGTCAGTACACTACAGTAAACGGGCAAAATCAAGTCAACTGTCCATTTTTGTACAGCCCTTGAACTAAGAATAGTTTTTACATTTTTTAAATAGTTGGGGAAAAATCAAACAGCATTTTGTGACATATGAAGATTAGATGCAATTCAAATTTCAGTATTCATATAAAGCAGTGCAGCAACAGAGCCATGCTTTTTCATTTACGTATTGGTCAGGGTTGCTTTTGCAAGGAAATATCAGAGATGAGCACTTGCAACCAAGACTGGGTGTCCCACAAAACTTAAAACACTGGAGATGGGCTTGAGATGGCTGAGCAATTAAGAGCACTGACTGCTCTTGCAGAGGGCCCAGGTGTGAATTCCAGCACCCACATGATGGCTAACAACCATCCTTAACTTCAGTTCAAGGGGATCTAACTTCCACAGGCATTGCACAACATGGGTGCACTCAAGTACACGCAGGCAGTACACTCATGCACATAAAATAAAAATATAAAATATTTTTTAAAAATACTCACCAGTTGGCCCTTATCAAAGTTTGCCAACCCTTGCTTTAGTCACACTGTCCTCCATTCTGTCCCTAAAATTCAGCCTGTGTGGTCCCTCCTCGGGGCACTGTTTCCTAGAATGGTCTCTAAGTTTTTGCATGGCATTTGTTCTCATAGAGTTTCACTGAACTTGCACAAAACCAGCAGAAAGTTAAATGCAATCAGACTGTATCTCTTACCATAAAATGACAAGTTTCTGGACCCTGCCTGGAGAGGTCTGGTTTATGATTCCCTTATACCTTTCTGGTGGTAGGCAGGGAGGGAAATGTTTCCATGTGATCATGGTTGACTCTGGATTCCATTAACATGGTGACACCTTCTACAGAGACTGTAAATGGACACTCCTCCCCTCTCCTGTGGCACACATACTTAGAACTGAAGGAAGAGGCGGCATATTCCAAGTCCCAGCTCAAGGAACCAAAGGAGATACAACTGTCATTTTCAAATACATCTCCAGTCCACTATGACCAGCAAGGTGGGAACCTAGAGTTCCCAATTAAACTGTGAACATGGGCCCTTCGACATTATAGCAGACTGCTCTACCCAGGAAGGAATCAGGAGGCCCTGCAAACAAAAGTTTAGTCTGTTAGCATGTGGCATGATCAATGTGTACCTTCCCTGAGATGGGAAGATCTCTCTCCACATCGCTGCAGGACCACACCAGTCAGTGGCCCGCTGAACCTGTTTCCTCATCTCTGAAATATTAATCGGCCTGATCTTCTAAGAGATTATTTAAAGCCAGATGAGAAAATATTTGTAAAACCGCTTTTTAAAACAAGTGTTAAAGGAATAGATAATATTTCATTTGTTTTCCCAATACCATGACAGCAACATAAAATTCTATTTAAGGAATACCCTGTAACATAACATACACACACACACACACACACACACACACACACACACACATGCACACACACGCACACACACGCACTTATATATGTGTGTGTATGCAATATCAAGGGCCTTTCAGGAATTTAATTTTTTGCACATCTTTAAATGTATATTTTTTTCTTTAAAATATAGGCAGGAAAACATATAGACAAGGGATGTTTCTAGAATGTGAATACATTGAGTGAAACACAAGATACTACCTGTCCTAGGCAGAGATGAGACATGAAAATTCTGAAAGCAGCAAACTGCAGAGATTAAAGATCAAGGACAAGTCACAGAGAAACCTATCAGAATCCTGGGTAAGGTCACTCTTACAGTATGTGACCGCTTTAATTAGAAAGTACATATTTCCCAAAGCAATTCAGGTAGCAGGGTTTGCTTAGGAACTGTTCAGACGTTGCTGAGTATGGCAAATACCAAGGGAAGCATTTCAACAGAGGCTATTGAGGGAGCTTTTGAACTGGGACTTAGAAGAAAGCAGTCAGACCAGAGTGACCACCAGGCTGAGCGTAGGGTTGCTTTTAGCACCTGTTAAGGTTGATGCAAAGGCCCCATAGTGCTGTGCGCTATCAGTTAGGAGATGTGGGTCACCGTTATTGCTCTAACATACTAGCTGACATTGCTCTCTGAGAGCCAGATTTTTGCTCTGTTAAATATGGATGGTACACACACACACACACACACACTTTTGGGGGGACAGGGTCCAATGTGGTCCAAGCTGCCCTCAAAGTCACTATATAGCCAAGGGTAACCTTGAACTCCTGATCCTCCCACCACCACACCCAGTTTATACAGTGCTGAGAACCAACCCAGGGCTTCTTGCATGCTGGACAATCATTCTACCAGTTGAGCTACATCCCCATCCCCAGGACAATATATTCTTTTTTACCAAGTGCTTTTGAAGAATAGAACTAATGCCTGGAAAGCAACTGGCCCTGTGTCCAGATTGAGGGAAGTGGAAGATACTGTTCTAATTGCTGGCTCAGTCACTGTCAGGACATACATTTCCTTACCCCCAAACCATCATCCTTAGTCTGCGAAGCCCCCAGTGTTGATGTGCAACTGCTATTATGAGCTGACAGGTTCTTTCAAGGCATCTGGAGGTGATTTGTGATAAAAGAATAACAGAAATAGAGAGGACATTTTCTGGCGTAGGTCTCCAGGTAGCACAAGAATTTTTAATTGACTGAAGAGTAGAAGTAAATCTGGGATCTGAGTAAGAGGATTGATGCAAGATGAAAGCAGGGGGAAGCATCCACAATAGGGGGCGAGGGTGGGGACAGGGCTTGACTGCTGTAGGCAAGAAGGAAAGCCAAACTCTGAGGTAGAATAGCTGACCCGAGCATCAGGTGGGATGGACAGAAATAAGAAACAGAAAGTAGGAGATGCTGATCTGGTGGATGTGTAGCTATGGCTCTTGGAGGATATTGGGACTAGAGTATGACAGGATTCCACTACAGGATTAGTTGAGTAGCTGAAGCCACTGCCCTTTGTCACTCATCCACAGTCACTTCCTCTTGCCCATATCTTCCTATGTGGCTCTGTGCCTGGATGGTCTACATGTCAGTGGCATCCACAAGTCTGTCTCTTTTCTCATCTATAGCGTACAGGAGACTAGGATCACAGAAGTTAGGTCAGGTGGGAGGCCATTTACCCTGGCCTACAGCTATATGTAAGCAAGGAAACTACAGGTCTTTGGTAATCCAAAAGGTCCCTTTGGAACAGAGGGAAGATCAAGTCCACGTGAGAGTCAACCTTCTTACCCATTCACCACCTATTTTCTTCCCAAGATTACTTTGAGGGTCACACAACACAGGTAAGAACACTGTGCAGGGCTTGCCAGGCTACACACATATATGGGAAATACACAGATAAGTTGTGACAAAAATAAAGTCTTCACTTTCATTCATTTAAAACCTGCTTTGTTTTTATCTGGCATCTAATTAAGTCAAGAGAAATATCAGGTGTAAATTCTTAGGGATCAGGATGTTGTTTCTGCCAGGCAAGTGAAATGTGCACTCCAGTGTCTTAGAGGTATAATGACTTTGGGTTTTCTGTGCTCTAAAAGTTCTGTCTGAATTGTTACAGCTTTTATCCTTTTAGCCATTTTGATGTTAATGTTGAAAAGTTCATCAGGGATGAATATTATAAATATATATTACTTTATTTAATGAGCATCTTCATTAATAGTTATGGCTCATGTGACAGGCATTTTCAAAAGCAAGAGTAGGCGGATAGTAAGCAAACTCTGTGCTTGCTCGGAGAAGGAAATTTGGAGATCCAAATAAGTAAATTTAATTAGAGACTTCACATGGAGTGAGCACAGGATGCCTGCAAGTTCACCCTGCCTGGCAGCTGGAGGCCTTTGTCCTGGATGTGACATTTCAGAGGCCCATTCCTAGGAGCCTTTCCCCCACTCTGTAGATGCTTCCCCAGCTCCTATAAAGCACAGGAATTTCATTTTAAATACAAAATGTGCTCCAGCTTCTGTAATAACCTGCAGCTGTTTGACCACTCCACGCAAGAAGTTTGGAGATTATACATTGTCCCTGGAGCAGCTTCAGACCAAAAGCAAAATATTTTCCACTTCCCAGAATTAGTGAAGGGCCACCTATTCGTGGAATTTTAAATATTTCTCCAATTAAGCTGCAGACCTACCAAGGCAGTTATGAGTAAGAGAAAAGAGGGACAGGGCAACAAGTTAGCAAAGTTGCTTTTTAAAAACTGTTCTTGAGGAGCTGGAAAGATGGTTCAGTGGTTGAGAACATGGGTAGTTCTTCCAGAGGACCCAGGTTCAGTTCCCAGCACCCACATGGTGGCTAACAGCTGTCCTTAATTCCAGTTCCAGGGGGTCTGACACCCTCTCCAGGCCTCCAGGGGTATTGCATGTACCTGGTGCACTTACATTCATGCAGGCAAAACACTCATGCACATAAAATAAAAATAAATTAGTTAAAAACCTGCTCTTAGCCGGGCATGGTGGCGCACGCCTTTAATCCCAGCATTTGGGAGGCAAAGGCAGGTGGATCTTTATGAGTGCAAAGCCAGCCTGGTCTACATAGTGAGTTCCAGGACAGCTGGGGCTACAAGGAGACCCTGTCTCAAAAAAGACAAAACGAAAAAACAAAAAAACCTGTTCTTGGGGCTGGAGGGATGGCTCAGTGGTTAAGAACACTGGTTGTTCTTACAGAAGACCCAGGTTCAAATCCCAGCACCCACATGGCAGCTAACAACTGTCCATAACTCCAGTCCCAGGGGATCCGACAGCTTCTTCTGACCTCCACGAGCATTGCACAACACAGGTGCACTTACCTCCATGCAGGCAATACACGCATACACATAAAATAAAAATAATAAATAAAAAAAAAAACCTGTTCTTGAGATGACAAAGCTCTGCACAGAGCAGCCTGCAGCCCTCTTACTGCTGAAGGACACACCTGCTTACACAGGAAGGAAGAGGAGTGCCAGTTTCTCAATCCTTCAGTGTTGTCATCCAACAGTGAGTGAACATCTAAAAGTGAATGTCCAACTCACAGTGACAAACATAACCAGAGGGAGTAATGTTAGATGATGCAACAGGTTAACAAGTACCATAATTTTCATGATATTCGGCTTTAAAGAGTATCTTTTTTTTTTTTTAACAAAACCCCATCAGTCTGAGTTCAAGCTGTTCCGTACAACTCTAAAAACCCATGTCTTCCCGGTGGTAACAGTTCACACCCATGCATGGGAGGAAGGTTAGAGTACACTTGCCTGACAAGCCAGATTGCTCCAAGCCTCACATGCCTTCAATCCCATGCCCTTTTCATATACTCCAAGAGCTGCTTTTCATTATATTTGGTTTATTGCTAAGGTATTACTTTTTCTCCTTTCCAGATAAATCAGAATTGACTACATAGTAGTCAAGCCACATTCCAAATATCTGTAATGCAAGTGTCAAACCCCTGTGTTTATTTGTGGTCTGGAGGAATATTTGAATAATGATTATGGATTCCCCACAAATACAAAAGGACATTTACGTAACTGCCATTGTCTCTGGTAAATACTCAACTCTTCTGCATTGTGTTTGTTTCTATGGACAGACAACAAACAAAATGTCAAAGTCTTGTTCATGCCATTTGATTGTTGCATATACATATTTAAATTTTCTCCTCTCAAATGAGACCCAGCAATGCACAGAAAAATAATATTTCCCACTGAACCAAAATGTCCTTGACGGAGGTGACCTTTCCTGCCAATGATCCAAGAATACAACGAAGGGTTTGCTGCACAGAGATTCTGTATCTGCTCTCTCTGTCTCCTGTTCTCAAATCTAAGATGCTTACTCCTGGGATTTTCATATTATATTCACCACAGGTAATAAATTATGTGCCTGATCTAATCATGAACCAACTCTGCTAGGTTTTCCAAGGGAAGTGTTAGTTTCTTTTATGCTGAGCAACTTAGGGACACTATGATGATGAATTTTCAGAGTTTCTCAAAGCTGGACACTAAGACTCCAAGAGCTAATGTCTGAGCTCAGAGCTGTAACTCAGATACAACTGGAGCAAATCTTCATGTCACTACACTCACCCAAGAGCTAAGGGCCTTTCACAGCAGAGTATTTCAACCATACCTACAATACAGGATCCTTGCAAGGTGCAGTAAGAGAAAAATGTGAAGAGGGGAGGCAATGGAGAGGGAAAGGGAGCATTTCTTCAACTATGCTTGATGTGCTAGCATCCCCAAGATAATAGGTCACACAGTCCTTCAGTTCAGGAAGCTCTGATATCCAGGAGTCTTTCTGGACAGTTCCTGCCTAAAGATGCCCCTAATAAATAGAATGGTTGATCCAACCTGCAGCTTCTGATCTTTTCTTTCCCTCATCTCTAACATCTCTGAGCTTCTTTCAATGAGTTCTTCGGTACTACGGGGCTATCAGTAGAACCTAATCATTTGTGTATGCCTTCTTTTTCAGCTTCTTTTTAACTGAAAAAAGAGACCCCTACTCACCTATTAAATGGTGTGATACAAAAGTGTACATGTGAGCTTTTTGTCTGGTTAAGAAAATGACAAAGCATTGAAAACGTCTTAGTTTTGAAAATTCAGTGATCATCAGATCTGTCCATTTAACTCTCCCCACAAAAAGGTAAGTTGTGTGCACTCCAGTTTGTCACCCTGGCAGTCCCTCATCTAGGTCACTCCTCTGAGCTCAACCTGATGACCAGGCCTCAAGGACTACACAGGAAAGGAACCAAAAATACAACAGCACAGTTTCCAAACAAGGAATTTCCTATTCAGGCCTTCCCAGTTCATTCCTGTCCAGCCCCATTGGGAGGAGTGACAGCCATTCACTTGCTAAAACAGTAAAGCCAGGGTCTGCAGCTGGCCAGGATGAGCTGTTTCTGAAGCTCAGAACAGCTATGACTCACCCCTCCTACCCTCCGTTAACTTCCCACTCCTCACTAGACCAGCTACTCATCTCACTCTGACTCCTACAAACCCACTTATTTTCAAATTTGCTCAATAACCATAGCATTCGACCCCAACCCACTTCATGCACAGGACGCTGAGAAAACACAGTGAAAATCAAAGGTCCACAGAAGAAAGAATGTCCACAGGCAGAGTGAGGACTGTCTTCCTGGACTTCAGTGGGGAGAGGTGAGAAACAACTGCTAATAAGAGCCAACAGCAAAGTCTAGGACATGTGCCATCCTGCCCAACTGAGTTAAGGGAATGCAATCATCCTAACCAGTGCTTTGCAGGAAGTCGCTCCACATCTTAATTGCATGCACACGTTGCTGCATGATTAGGAACATGATATTTTGATGCCAGGGCTTAGTTGAACTGGAAACAATGGCTACCTGCTACACAAGGATGCTCGAACATATTCTCCCTGTGACACCTCCCACCTCTGTTGCCAAAGTCACAAAAGGAAACTCAAAAGTCAATTTTTAGAGAAGCTGAAGATCTTTCATGGATGGTTCCAACCATCAGTGAGATTAAAAGAAAAGCAATGTGTGCACAAGAGACTATTGTAGCTTGGTTTACAGAAAACTTTTTGGAAGACAGGAAAGTGAAACCAGATGCAAAGTTACTGAACCAAGTAACACTTAAGGCAAATTCATCCCATCATCCCACCAGACACCAGTTTGAAGAGAGTGTCCAGACAAGCAGCCATTTCCCAGTTAATATGCTAAACCCATCTCTATTTCTCTGAAGTCCTGGAGTCCAGGGACTCCAGAAGACTCCCAGGACTCCAGAGAGAGAGAGAGAAAGAGAGAGAGAGAGAGTAGTATTCAACAAATTTGTTCATTATTATTATTTTTGTATGTGTATGTATGTGTGATATATGTATGTTTGTATATATGTGCATGCAAGTGCATGTGCCCCTGAGCACCTGATGTGCTCCTCTACCACTCCATGGCTTACTCCCTCGAGACAGTCTCTCACTGAACCTAGAGCTCACTAACTTTTTCACTAGGCTGGCAACCAGTGATCCCCCTGTCTCTAAACTCCCCAATTCTGAAGCTACAGGGGCATACAACCATGCCCATCTTATTTATGGGAGCTGGGGATTTGAACTCAGGTCCCTATGCACTTGCAGCAACTGTCCTTACTTGTTGAACCATCTCCCCAGCCCTTGCTCAACATGATTTGTTGAGCACCTACAATGTTTCAGGCACTAAAGCACTGAGAGTTATAACAATAAAGTTACCCCTACACATCTTTAGGGAGCTGGTTTGAGGATCCCTCTCAGATCGCCCAATCCAAGGATGCTCCAGTCCTTTATTTTATGGCATATATTATTTGCAGATACCATATGCACTTCCCTACATTTTAATCATTTCTTGGTTATTTGTACTATAAACTACAATATAAGGCTGGGAATGTAGCTCAGTAGTAGAGCACTGAACTAGTTGTAAGACTGTGCTATGTAGGGAATAATGGCATGCTCAGAACAGATGCAGCTATCAGGGACCTAACTACACACCACACATCAGTAACATTGTAACATACCTTTCTTTAGAATATTTTTCAACTATGCCAGTTGCGGTGGCTCATGCCTTTAATTCTAGCGCTTGGGAAGCAGAGGCAAGCGGATCTCTGTGAGTTTGAGGCCAGCCTGGTCTACAAATTGAGTTCCAGGCCAGTTGGGTGTACAGGGAGCCCCTGCCCCAAAAAACCAAAAAAAAAAAAAAAAGAATATTTTTCAACTCCTCGATGGTTAAATTTGTAGATGTGGAACCCATGGTATGAAGGGCTGACTTTTATATAGTTGGCTAGGATGCTAACCTAATAAAATCAATCAGTAAATTATCAGTGGGAACCCAGGAATGTATATTTAAGATAAGCCTGAATTGAAAATACAGCTCACTTTCCATGCTCTGAATTTTATTTTTAATACCTTTGCTTTAAAAATTAGATCAGTATGCACAATAGCCTTTTGCTTTAAACACTTCTGAATGCCTAGATCTAACTCTTAGTAAGATTTACCAACATGCTAGGGCTGGAGAGATGGCTCAGTGGTTATGAGCACCAGCTGCTCTTGCAGAGGACCTGGGTTTGATTATCAGGACCCACATGGCAACTAAAAACCATCCATAATTCCAATGCCCTCTTCTGACCTCCATGGACATTGCACAACACACATGCACTTACATACACACAAGCAATACACTCACACACATAAAATGAAATAAAAATAATTTTTTTTAAGATTGACCAACATGCTACTCAAAGCAACTCTGCAATCTCAGCATGCCTGAACCTGAACTTACTTCTAGTCTTTCCTCCAAACCAGCTGGTGGTTCTCTGAATCAGAACCCATAAATAAGCTTTGCCTCCTATTTCCTTACTTCCATGCAACAATAATGATAACGTATCACTTTTACCTCCTAAACACACTACTCAGTGTGTAATTATCTTCCATGCAGACACTGCACTAGGCACATGAGAGACAGTTACTCTCATGATTTTTTAAAGATGAATAAACAGGACTACACAGGTTAAAGACTATTACTTCGATCACACAACTAGTGAATTGCAAAAGCAAAAATCATTGATTTGGGGGTTTTTTGTTGTTGTTGTTGTTTTGGTTTGGTTTGGTGTTTTTATTGTTTTGAAACAGGGTCTCCCTGCAGTCCCAACTGGCCTGGAACTCACTATATAGACTAGGCTGGCCTTGAACTCACACAGATTCAAGTGCTGCCTCCTCTGCCTCCCAAGTGCTGGGAATAAAGGTGCGTGCCACCACACCCAGCCTAAAAAAATCATTGATTTTAAGGATGAGAATTCTGAAATCGTATGCATCTAATTCAGCAGCCACTGCCCCAGCTTGAACTTCATCCCTGCTGGTCTCTGCCTTCATTCTTATTTTATTTTCAGTGTTTTATTTTTTTTTACCTGCATTATAAAGTTTTAAAGTCAACTTTACAAAGGTAATATGCAAACATAAAATCCACTTTTAAGTATCATTTGATCTTGACAAATGTATATGGCTATGTAACAGCATCAATGTTTCCATCACCCCAAAAGGTTAATACTGGCCCTTTAAGATCAGTCCCCTCCGTGGCTCCTGACCTCAGTGATCACTGGCCTGATTTTTCTCTCCACAGGTTTTCCTTTTAAATTTAAAGATTATAACAAAGATGAAATCCTACTGTGCATACACTTTGGCTTCTGGATGCTTCCACTCAGCCTAAAACCTTTTATTTGATCCAGGCTGCTCTGAGTATCAGTACTTCAGTCCCTTTTGTCACTAGGTAAGAATGTATACCTTTGCATGCATATGTCACTGTTTATATATACTTTAGATGATAGACATTAGATTTATTTCCATTTTGGCACTACTATGAACAAGGCTACTAAATGCATTCATGTGCAGGTTTTTATATGAATACATGCTCTTTCTTGGGTAAATATACGTGTGGGACATGAGTCATAGAGAAAATATATGTATAAGCCTAATTTTATAGGAATCTGTCAAACTGGAGGTTGGGGAGCTGGTTCAGTCAGTAAAGTGCTTGCTGAACAAGCATGAGGACCTATGTTTGAATCCCCACAACCCATGTAAAAGCCATGTATGGGAAGATAGAGGTAGGTTGATCTCTTGATCTTACTGACTGGTCATGTTCAGTGAGAGACTTTATCTCAAAAAAATAAATTGGAGAATGGTTGAGAAAGACACCCAATGTTGACACCTGGTCTCCACATACATGTGCGCGTGCACACACACACACACACACACACACACACACACACCAAAGAATAAGACAATATGATGGCTCAGTGGGTAACAATTCCTCCTAAGTTTGATCCCTGGGACCCACATCAAGGTAGCAGGAGAGGACTACAGAAAGTTGTCCTCTGATCTCCATATGCAGGCTTTGACACGTGACCATACACACACACACATACATACAGAGAGAGAGAGAGAGAGAGAGAGAGAGAGAATAATACATAAAATTTTAAAAGAAGAAGAGAGAATCTATCAAACTGTTTTCCAAGAGGCTAGATAACTGCATACAAACCAGCAATGAAAGAGTTCCAGTTGCTTCCATGCTTATGACACTTGGTATTAGTACTCTTTAATTTTAGCCCTGCTGAAATACAGGTGGTGGTATCTCATTACAGTTTCTACTTGTGACTAATGGCATTGACCTCTAGTTCATGTGCTTAATTGTTCTGTCTTCCTTAGTTAAGTATCTCAGCTCTTTGGTTCACTTTCTAACCAGGTACTTCGTTCTCTGTTTATTGAGTTTGGGAAGCGCTATGCTCTACACAGATGTATTCTGCAAATATTTTCTCCAAATCCATTCCTTGACTTTTGTTTTATTAACAGCACATTTTAAAGAGCACTTTGAAATTATGATTACTACAATTACTTTCTTTTATGCATCCTGCTTTTCAGTTTTATCTAAAATATCTTTGCCTAAGCCAAAGCCTACAAAATCCCTACTTTAAATGTTCCCCTCAAATCTTTTCAAAGGTTTGCCTCTTATATTAAAGCCTGTGTTTATTTTAAGTTAACTTGCATGTGGTTCAAAGTAAAGGCTGAGGTCTGCTGTTTGCCTAGGGATATCCAATTTTCAGCATTCCCTAAAAAGATGATTCTTTTCTCATGAAATTATGCTGGTAGCTTTACCAAAATTAGTTGAGTATATGCACGGGTCATTTCAGGTCTCTTTACTCTGCCTCATTGATCTATCCGTCTTTACACCAGTAGGATACTCTCTTGAGTACTGTATATTTAAAATGTGTTGAACCAGGTATTACACGGTGTCTCATTTTACTCTTCCTCTTCAAAAATGTTTTGGCTACATTAAGTCCTTTACTTTTGATACACATGGTAAAATTTACTTACTCATTTTGACAAAAAGCTTATTTGGGACTTTAACTGGGATTATATTGAATATAATGATCAATTGGAGAGAACTGACATCTTACAATATTGAATTTTCTGTTCCATGAACATAATTTCACTCTTCTTTAGTTTCAGTTATGTTTTGCAATTTTCTATATGAAAGTCCTACTTTTTAAAATTAAATTTATTCATAAATATTTCACTTTAAAAAAATGTGTGTCAGGCCGGGCATGGTGGTGGACACCTTTAATCTCAGAACTTAGGAGACAGAGGCAGGCAGATCTCTGTGAGTTCAAGGCCAGCCTGGTCTACATAGTGAGTTTCAGGACAGCTGGGGCTACAGGGAGACCCTGTCTCAAAAAGACCAAAAAAAAAAAAAAAATAGTGTGTCAGGCCTGAAAAGATGGCTCAGTGGTTAAGAGCACCAGCTGCTCTTGCAAAGGACCCAGGCTCAATTCTCAGCACCCACATGGCAGCTAACAAACCATGCATAACTCTAGTTCCAGGAGATCAACACCCTCTTCCGACTTCTGCGGGCATTACATGAAATGGGTGAACTTACACACATGCAGGCAATACATGCATACACATAAAATAATGTGTGTGTGTGTGTGTGTGTGTGTGTGTGTGTGTGTTGGTGTGTGCACATCAATGCAGTGCCCATGGATGCCAGAGGCTTTAGATTCCTTAGAGAGAGAATTATAGGAGGTTATGAACCACCTGATGTGGGTGTTGGAAATTGAACTCCCAGGTCCTCTGCAAAAGCAGTACACACTCAACCACTGAGCTTTCTCAATAGCCCCAGAATTTCACTTATGATATTGCAAATTATTTTAATTTCAGCATCCAATTGTCCAATATATTGACCTTGAAATAATACTAATTAGATCATTTATTAATTCAAATAGCTTTATTTGTAGATTATTTGGAATTCTCTATGTAAATGATCCTGTAATCTATGAGTAAAGACAGCATTACTGTATGTGCATTTTGTATAATTTTCTTGTTGCAGTACACTGGATAAGACTTTAAGGCAATATTGAGTAGTAGTGGTAAGAACTGATATCCATACTCTGTCATCATCTTTAAAGGAAAGGCATTGAGAGGGCTGGAGGATAGCTCAATTGGGAAAATGCTTACATTACAAGCTGAAGACCTGAGTTCAATACCGAGCACCCCTATAAAATTGCCCAACGTGGCAGTGCATGCACTGGAAAAGTGGAGACAGGCAGATCCCGATAGCTTGCCAGCCAGCCAGCCCAGCCCAGCCTAGGTGAATTCCAGGGCAGTGAGAGACCCCCATCTCAAAAAAAAGTGGAAAGCACTGGAAAAATGACAGACACCACAAAAGGTTATCCTCTGACCTCTATACATGTGCCCAATTTACATGTGCACCTGTGCAACATACATTTGTGCACACAAACACACACACACACACACAGTAAGGTGGTATTGAGTATTGAGTCTTTCACCATTATGTATGTTGTTACTAAAGGTTATTCATAGATTTTGTAAAAATCAGATTATGGATATTACTATCTACCAATCATTTTAAATTGTAAATTGATGACAAATTTTGTAAAATATCTTTTTCTGCATATATTGAGATAGATAATCACAGTTATTTTTATCATCTGTGGGATGAATCACACTGATTTTCAAACATCTAGAAAGAGCCTTCCTTAGATGAACACCACTTTAAACATTATTCCTTTAATGTAGTGATGAATTATATTTTCTCATATCTTGGTAATATCTTTATATCTGTCCTTATGAGAATATTAGTCTGGAGGGCTTTCCCCTAGAATGTCTTTACCTGGTTTCTCTATCGATTGTTGGCCTATTCTTTGGAAGAGATTGAAAGTAATTCATACTTTTTTTTAATGTTTGGTAGAACTCACATTGAATTCACAGGGTCTGAATCTGTGAAAGGTTTTTAACTACAAATCCAATTTCTTTAATTCAGTTTAATAGAAGGCTATTCAAACTGTATATGTCTTCTTGAATAAGCTTTAGTTGTGTGTTTCAAGAAACATCTCACATGTTATATGAATGTAGAGAGGTGAACACTGGGGGTGGAAAGGTTTAAACAGAAAAGGGGGTTCGCATGAGGGAGAAAAAAAGTAGATGAGGGAAGTTTAACTAAATTAGGGATTCATGAATGTCTTATGGAAACCCTCTACTTTGTAAGCTTATTAAAGATGCTTTTAGGGGATTTGAACAGAGATACCGTGCATGGTTGGATAGTGCTGCTGCACTCAGAAGCTATAGGTTGTTAAATAAAAATCCCAGTGCCAGGTGTAGGATACCTCCCTGTGAGTTATTGGTCAGGAAAGCCCCAGAGTCCCCCCAAACAATCCAAGCTATTACCATTGCTCTTGATTATTCATCAGAACTACATGGTAAGATACTATTGCAGAAAATACCATATATTTTGCCTGTAGGTCAGAGAGAAATCAAGTTGGAACTCATCTGAAAACTTCCTTCCTGCTGCTAGCTTTCAGAGTGACAGAAAGTGCTATGCAGGCCACTGGGGAAGACAAGTCATCAACACTCTTAACCCGCGCTGCACCCTGCATGCTGCAGTACTAACCTGCCAAGCAAGATGTGTCCACTGAGTCATAGTGGCATGGAGGTTATAGGAGTAATGAACCACTTTGAGATTGGATTTAAGGCCTGCTCCACAGAAGGGAATTCATGTCTGGCACTGTAAATCTGGTCAAAAGCCCATGGCTTGGGAGGTCATAAGCCCTTGTGGGAGGAGAAGCTACTATTGTTGTTTTGCTAAGTGGATATGTGGTTAGACTGCCTTCTAAACATTTGTGCTTATTTCCATAGATGAGTGCTGGTCTCCACCTTAGTCAGAAAGGCTTCTTTTTGCAGGCAGTGGCTAATGCAGAGACTAATGACTTGTCAAAGTCCTGAGAATAGTGACTATTGAGTGCTCAGACCTAAATGAAACTTCTACATCACTGCCTCCCCAACCCCTTCAAGGCTTAAGGAACATCACAGAGGAGGGGAAGAAAGAGTATAAGAGCCAGAGGATGGGGAGGAGTGCTGTGAAATGCTGTATTCTGGACATGATAAGTCTGTTGGACTCATGAACTCGCAGCAGCTATGGTTACCTGTACAAGACTGAACCCATCAACATTCCAGCATGGATGTCTAAAGGGAACATGAGGGCCAACTCTTGGCTGAGGAGCTATTGACAGCTAATGGTTGCTAGCAAGGAGCTCATTTTTCTTGAGTAGTGTAACTGCTGGAAGTTTCCCCTGATCCAGTAAATAATCCTATACCCATTGTCCTGGTTTGTTTCTTCATTGCTGTGACAAAATACTCTGACCAATACCAACTCAAGAAGGAAAGGGTTCATTTGGCTTACATCTCCCGGGTCACAGTTCATCAGGGAGCCCAAGGTAGGAACTCAGGGCAGGAACCTGGAGGTAGGAGCTGAAGCACAGGCCATGGAGGAATGCTGCTTACTGGCTTGTTCCCCTGGCCCCTGCTCAGCCTGTTTTCTTATGCAACACAGGCCCACCTGCTCAGGGGTGGCACCACCCACAGTGGGCTGGGCCCTCCCACATCACTCAACAATCAAGAAGATGCCCCATAGACATGGCCACAGGCCAGTCCAATGAAGGCCCCAATTGAGGCTCCCTCAACCCAGGTGTGTCAAGTTGACACTAAAGCTATCCAGCACACCCATACACATGCAAGCAACCCTAATTAAACTTAGTTGTTTATATAAAAATATTAAAATTTTAGTGGGTCAGGATAGAACATACCTTTAATCCCAGCACTCAGAAGGCAGAGGCAGGTGGATCGCTATGATATCAAGGCTAGCCTGGTCTAAATAGTGAATTCCAGGCCAGCTGGGCCTACAGGGAGACCCTGTCTCAAAAAAGCACTAAAATTTTTGACTGGCCTGTTCTAGGCTATTCAGTAGAACTGGATGGTAAGACCCTATTGCTGATGACACTAAATACATGGGCTGTAGAACAAACAAGGCGAAATCAAGCAGATCCTGATTTCAGAGTCTCATATCTACTAGCTACCATTCATAGTACTAGAGGGTGCTATGCATGATAACAGAAGGAAAAAAATAATCAACCTTACCCAGCTATGAATCCTAAGAACTACAACAACTGGCCTGGCAAGACATATCCACTGGTACAATAGTGGTACAAATATTATGTGAGTAACCCATCACTCTATAGCTGGATTTAAGGTCCATTTTATGGATGGAGTCCATACTTGACAATGATAGCAGGCTTAAGAACCTGATGCTAGACAGGTCACAGGACATAGGAGAGAGTCTAATACTAGTTATCTACTAAATGGGCATTATATTAAACTGATACCTGATGATCTACTGTTATGCCCATAGATTAATGCATCTCTCAACTCTCACCAGAGAAGTTTCCTTATGCATCAGGTTGTGATTAACACAGAAACCCACAACTGGCCAATATGCAGAGAACAAGAGGCTATAGAGTGCTTATCCCTGAATAGACTACCTATATCAAACCTGTGCCTTCCAAGGTTCAGGGATCATTGCAGAAGAATGTGCAGAAAGATTGTAAGAGTCAGAGGTAGTAGATGGCCACAAGGAAACAGAGTTTTCCAGACAGCTGTTCAGTTACTCATATGAACTTACAGTAATGGTGACAACATGCAAAAGTCCCAGGCAAACTCAAACCAGACAAAAATCCCAGCAGATACATGGAGAGGTAGGTAAGAAGTCCTAACCCAACCTAAGGAAATTCTGGCAACCCATGACTGCTGGGAGAAGGAAAGAAAGTCTTTCAAGGATGGGACTCTTGGTAGTTTAACCAGGCTCCAGTGGATAGGCCCACACAAGACACTGGGGACACAAATCAAGGAGAGGGGATAGAAATACCATCTAATTTTATTGTATGAAAATTGCAAAAATTCAATAATAAGTAATAAATAAAATTTGGGTTTTAAATGGCTCAGCAGTTAAGATCACTTATTGCTCTTGCAGAGGACCTGGGTTTGGTTCACAGTACCCACACTGGGCAGCTAACTACTTGTAACCCCAGTTCCAGGGGATCCAACACCTTCTTTGGGCCTCTGTGGGTATATGCATACACATGGTGCACATAGACTCACACAGCTACACACACATACAGAAATTAAAAATATGTAAGTGAATCTTAATTTAAAAAGACTTGAAACCAGGAGGAGGATATATTGAGAAGGACTCAAAGAACCCAAGAGAACGAGTGTAAACAACACAGAATCCCAATCTCTTATAATTCAATCTTAAAAGTATCATCCCGGGGCTGGAGAGATGGCTCAGCAGTTAAGAACACTGGTTGTTCTTGCAGAAGGCCTGGGTTGGAATCCCAGCACCCACACGGCAGCTAACAACTGTCTGTAACTCCAGTCCCAGGGGATCCGACAGCCTCTTCTGACCTCCATGGGCATTGCATGACATGGGTGCACTTACCTACATGCAGGCTGTGATGGTTTGAAAGAAAGTGTCCCCCATAGGCTCCAAGTATTTGGAAATTTTATCTCCAGATGATGATGCTGTTTTGGGAGGTCTTAGAAGGTGTGGCTATCCTGGAGGAAACACATCACTGGGGGTGGGTGGGCTTAGAGAGTTCTTAAGGTGTGCCACATCTCCAGTCTCTCTCTTGCTTCCTGTGCCTGCTTGATGATGTGAGAGCTTAGCTTCTGCTGCTCCTGCTCCAGCCACCTCCAGCCACCATGCCTCCCTTCCATGACAGACTGTAATTACTCTGGAACCATAAGCTCAAATAAATTCTTCTTTCTATAAATTGCTTGGGTCAGTGTTTCTATCACAGCCACAGGAAAATGACATACTGTAATTGGTACTGAGAGTGGGGTGCTGGCTGTGAAGAACCTGACCATGTCAGGTTTTGGAAGAATGTAGAAGACTCAGGCAATACATGCATATACATAAAATAAAAATAATAGGGGCTGGAGAGATGGTTTGGCGGTTAAGAACACTGGTTGTTCTTGCAGAAGACCCTGGTTCAGATCCCAGCACCCACATGGCAGCTAACAACTGTCCATGACTCCAGTTCCAGGGGATCCAATAGTCTCTTCTGTCCTCTGAGGGCATTGCATGACATGGGTGCACTTACCTACATGGAGGCAATACATGCATACACATAAAATTTTTTAAAAACTGGAAACAAGTTTTGTCCATTGTGAGTAATTGGCTGACTAAATCATGGCACATTAGCAGAACAGAATATTATGCATTCATTAAGACTAAATACCAACAAGAAAAAATGTCTGGTTTAATGTTAAGCAGCAAACAGAATATAAATTGCATCTACAACTATGTAAAATATGTATGTATGGATGGATAAGGATCAAAAGGAAATGGAGAAAATGAAAACAGTTGTTGCAACAGGATGTTGGAACTGCGAGTTATTTTCATTCCTCTGGTTCTTTAATTATTGTCAAAGTGTGCTCTTTACAATAAATTAGAATTGAAATAAAATATGCACACATCCTCTTGCCAGTAAAACTTCTCATTTACAAGGGGCAGTGGTAAAACACAATTCTTGTTAACAGCAGAGACTTTGGAGTCCTGTGAACTTGGATTTTCATTCTGACACTAATATTCTGAGATAACTCTATAACCTAATTTTCTGCAACCTATCACAGGAAGTGATCATGCCATGTACTTCGCAGGGCCAGTGTGAAGATGGAGATAGTGGTGGCTAGTAACACGTTATATATGGCAGCTGCTGTAATTTTGTATGGAAGCAATGGTGTTGAGAGCAAGGTGACAAGGGGACAGGGAATAGAGGACAGACGCTGACATTTATAACTTTTCTTTTTTTAAAGCAGGGTCTCCCTGTAGCCCCAGCTGACTTGGAACTCACTATGTAGACCAGGCTGGCCTCGAGCTCACAGAGATCTGCCTGCCTCTGCCTCCCAAGTACTGGGATTAAAGGTGTGTGCCACCATACTTGGCAATAACTCTTACATTTAACATCTAACTTTTCGCTGAACACACAAGCAGAGGACTTTCTATCATCTCTTGCAATTGATTACACCAATTCAGAACAAGTGAGCATCACTTCAAAGGCTGATTGTAGTTGGAGGCATTATCTTCTCTTGGCCAAAAATACAGAGACATCTATACCTATAATATACTCATCAGTGGCCTTGGTGAAAACTTCACCCAAGAACATCAAGTGCTGATGAATTTGCATGACTCATTTTATTAATGAGCACAAAGGCCTATTAACTATTCTCATTGTGCAATTCTTGATCTTATCATTATTGGTAACAAAGAGTCAGTGTGACACATTAAGTAAACTTGTTTACATCTTTGTCTCCCCTCCCATTTGGGAGGAGCTATTGTCCTCCCTTGGACATGGGTCACTAGCCCAGCCTTCCCTGCCTCTCAGGGACTCTCAGTTGCTTCCTTTCACTCTTGCATCAGCACATCCTCTCCATTCAATGGCATATAAGGAAACTACAGCATGTATCATCTTAGTGAAAATTCTAAAATTCCTATTTGATCCCACATCTTTCTAAGTACAGCCCATTTCTCTGTTCCCTTTACAGATAACCTTGAAGGAGAATAAAATCCTGAAAATTAAGTTAAATGATTAGATATTGTGTATATTCTTGGTATGTTTTAAGTTTTAAAAAGGCTATTGAAGAGCCAGGGGTGGTGGTGCACACCTTTAATCCCAGCACTCAGGAGGCAGAAGCAGGCAGATCTCTGCCTGGTCCACATATCCAGTTCCAGGTCAGCTGGGGCTACAGGAAGACCCTGTCTCAAAAGCACCAAAAAACAAACAAGCCTATTGAGGTATAATTGACATTCTGTAAACTATGTATTTTGTATGTACATTTAATAAGTACTAGTATGTAAGTACACCCATGAAAACATCATCATACCAAAATAACACCCTTGAAAGTCGCTAGTCTCCCTTTGGAATTCCCCTCTCCTCTCCAACTTACCTGGTTTGTTTTGGGGTTTTTTTTTGTTTGTTTGTTTGTTTTTTGTACTGCACATGCATTTATATATTATAAAGTTTGTGTGAAACAGGTTTTCACTCTGTTCCCTAAACTCCTAGGCACCAGCAAACTTCTTGCCTTAGCTTCTTCCATAGCTGTGACATAGGTGCACACTGTACTTGAGCTCATTTTCTAAAACTTCTCATAAGTTAAATCATTCAATGTGTACTCTGTCTTTCATCTGTCTTCTTTCACAACATAATATTTCTGAGAGTCACTCATGTGGTAGCATGCTCAAGCCATTCGTTCTTCTTTATTGCTGAGCATTACTTGGGTTACAGTTTGTTTATCCAGTCATGTGTTGATGGGCACTTGGGTTATTTCCAGTTTGGGGCTGTTACCAATAAAGCTATTATGAACATTCACGCACAAGTCTTCCTATAGACATATGTTTTCATTTATTCAGGGTAACTCCCTCAAACAGAATGAATAGATTATACAGCAGGTGTACACTTAAATTTTTAGGAAACAGAAAAACTGCATTCCAGGGTACTTGTATGATTTTATGTTCCCACCAGCCACGTATGAGTTCCAGACCATCCACACCCTAATCAGCACTTGGCATATAGTCAAGTTCTTTATTCTTACCATCTCTATAGGTATGGTTTCTCATTGTGGTTTTGATTTCCTTACTAATGAAGTTGAGTATTTTTTAATGTGCTTTCTTGCCATTCACATTCTTTGATAATGATACTGTTCAGATCTTTTGCCCATTTTTATTGTATTACCTTCTAATGAAATGTGAAGGCATTTTTATTAATCTTGAATGTAATTTCTTTATTAGATATATACTTTTGAACTACTTCTCCAAGCTGTTTTATTCTCCTAACAGTTTTTTTTTTAAACTCAAATTTTATTTGGCAAGTCCAACTATCTTTTTTTTTTAATGTGTATGCGTGTATTGTTTGCATGTAGGTAAGTGCACCCGTGTAGTGCAATGCCTGCAGACAGAAGAGGCTGTCAGATCCCCTGGGACTGAAGTTACAGTTAGTTTTTAAGCTGCCATGTGGGTGCTGGGATTCGAACCTGGGTCTTCTGTAAGAACAACCAGTGTTCCCAACCGCTGAGCCATCTCTCCAGCCCAACTATCATTTTTATATATACTTCTTTTGGTATTGTATCTAAGGAATCTTTGCTGCACTCTAAGTTTTACATTTATTTATTTTATTTATTTATGTGGGGGAGCATACCACCATGTGTGTGTGGAGGTCAGAGGACAACTTGCAGGTGTTAGTTCTTTCCTCCCAGAAATGGTTTTCTTTTTTCAATATAAGACAGTGATTTGTAAACTGTGAGCCAAATGTGGTCTCACTCCTGTCTGTTAAGTAAGGCTCTAGTGGAACACAGCCAAGCTGTATTTGGGTGCATACTATCTATAGCTGCTTTTGTATTAACCATGGTCAAGTTGAATAGGCTCCACAGAGACCGTACAGACAAGCATAACACCTACAAATAAAAACAGCTTTGCTTCACACAGCTCAACAGAAGCAGTGAGAGCCATGTCTTCTATGATTCCTGACCCTAAAGCACAAGCTCACAGTCTTTCGCCATTAGTTATACTAATATGGGTTTTTCTAAATTCCCCTCTAGTACTAGATTGACAATTTCTTGTGTGTGTTCACGTGTGTGCACATATGTGTAGATGCATGGAGGCCAGCGGTCGAATTTAGGTGTCTTTCTCACTTTTCCCCACTGAGACAGGGTCTCCCACCTATCCTGGCACTGTCCCCACCTCCCCAGCTCTAGTAGTACAGGTGCTCAACCAGAGGCTCCGCTTTTTCTTTTTTAAACATGGAAACTGGGTCCTCATGCTTGTGCAGCAAATACTTTACGAACTAAGCCATCTTCCCAGCCCCATTTTCTTCTTTTAAAATCAAGAATAGCTATAAGACACTCAACGTTTCTCTATTTCTATTGCGATTGCCTTTTTTTAAACTTTATTAAATGTTAATGGTGAATTCCATTAACAAATTTCAAATGTTAATCTCATATTCCTGATGAGCCCCCAACTGATCATGAAGCACAACATATATCTATAAATATACATACATATATTTGATTCGATTTGCTGAAATTTGACTTAGAATTTTCCCCTGTATAGTCATGGGGAATCATGAACTAATACTTTTCTTGGAATGCCTCTGATTTTGGTATCAGGGTAATGCTAGCCTCATAGAAGTTAGAAAGTAATCTCAACTTTCCAATATGGAAACAGCTGTATGGAATTCCTATTCTTTTTCTTAAATATAAGATAAACTTCACTGAACTCTTTGTGAAAAATTTTAACTACAAACTCAGTTCTTTTGTACATATGGGACAATTAGGATACCTATTACTTCTTGAGTGAGCTTTTGTAGTTTGTGTCAAGGAATTATCCATCTCATCAAAGCTGTTCACTGAACAAAAATATTGTCTATAATGTTGCCTTATTGGCCCTTTAATATTTGTAGATGTAATAATGCTATTATTTTTGTTTCTGATGCTAGTAATTTGCATCTTTTTTCTTTAACCTGACCAGATAAACACAAATCTATTCTATTGATCTTTTTATTGATTTTGTGATTTTTTTCTTTGTTTTACTGATTTTTGCTCTAATATTTATTATTCTACTTGTCAACTTGATTTGGATTTAACTTGCTCTTTTTCTTAATTCAGAAGTTAAAGTTGTTAACTTATAATCTTTTAGTACTTGTAAAACAGACCTTCATTTGGTTCACAATACTTCCCTCTTTTTTTTTTGAGACAGGGTCTCCCTGTAGCCTCAGCTGGCCTGAAACTCCCTATGAACACTACGCAGGCCTTGATCTCACAGAGATCCTCCTGCCTCTGCCTCCAGAGTGCTGGGATTATGGGCCACCCTACCCATCTCCCTTTTGATTTCTTCTTTGGCTTGTTTGCTGTATTAAAAAAATACTTGCTGGGGCTGGAGAGATAGCTCAGTGGTTAAGAACACTGACTGTTCTTGCAGAAGACCTGGGTTCGAATCCCAACACCCACATGGCAGCTAACAACTGTCCATAACTCCAGTTCCAGGGGATCCAACAGTCTCGTCTGTCCTCTACGGGCATTGCATGACATAGGTGCACGTACCTACATGCAGGCAATACACGCATTCACTAGGGAGGCAGAAGCAGAAAGGATACAAGTTTGAGGCCAACCTGGGTTATTATACATAGCAAATTTAAGTCCAGCCCAGGATAAAAAGTAGTTCAATGGCAGAGCACTTGCTCAGCATGCACAAGACCTTGGGATTCAACCCTAGAAATTGGTAGAGGGTGGTGCAGTCTAGTGATCATTTTAGTCTTGATTCTTGATATAATTGACTTGAAATTATTTTATGGTAGTTTTTTGTCTTGGTATATGTATTACATGTACTCTTGAGAAGAATGTAAATAATCTAGCATTTTCAGCTTAAATATTCTATTTGTTAGATTGATTAGATTGGTGACATGGTTTAAACCACTTAACTCCTTATTGCTTTTCTGTCTTAATGAGTGTCTTCTAATAAGTCGTATTTCACCTTTAGGGAGTGTTCTTGTTCATCCATGGTCACAGTCTATTGCTCTAAAATCTACTTTGTCAGATAGTCACTTTATCTTTTAATTAGTATTAACATAGTAAATATTTTTCATCATTTTATTGCTTATTTGTTGGGGGTTTTGTATGTGAATTGGTTTTGAGTCAAACTTAGCAAGCCCAGAAGCAAATTCTACTTTATTTAGTCTAAAAAGCTCTACCTTTAAATTTAAGTCAATCACATGTAATGAAATTACTGATACAGCTAGACTCAATTTGATCATTTTTTCTATAGTTTTCAATTGTCCCATCACTGTTTTCCTCCCTTTTTTGCCTCCTTTGATTTGATGAATATTTTTATGCTTTCATTTTATTGGTCTATTGACTATAAGTGTTTTGTTATTTTAGTGATTACTTTAGTCTGTGTAGTATACATCACTTACCATAGTTACCTTACCATTGTCTGCCTTCAAATCATGTTATACTACTTAACATATACATAAAAACTAAAAATAGTATGCTTTCATTCTTACTCCTAATATTTTTGCTATTATCATAGTTTACTTATATATATGTCTTTTTGAGACAGGGTCTCCCTGTAGCCCCAGCTATCCTGGAACTATGTAGACCAGACTGGCCTTGAACTCACAGAGCTCCACCTGCCTCTGCCTCCCAAGTGCTGGGATTAAAG
>NW_008355790.1:1815679-1847639 GCF_000622305.1 Nannospalax galili
TATATATATAATTAATTCCATACTATTTGGTTATTATTTTGTTTAAACAGTCAATAGGCTAGCCTATACAGCTTACACCTGTAACCCCAGCACTCAGGAAGCCTGGACAGCATAGTAACACCTTGTTTCTAAAGACCAAAATAGTCAATAATCTAATGTAAGTGTCTTTTGGCATGTATATTTTCTTACCTTAGATCCACCTTTCCAACTGTTAGCATTTTAACGTGAGTCTCCTGGCTTCTTTCAGAATTTGAGTATTTGAAAAAAAACCACCTCACATGTTCATATTTCTGTGATTGTTTTAGCAGCACATAATCCAAGCAGTGCTCTAGGCACTTCCAGACATTTCTTTCTGCCTTGTCACTTGCGTTGTTTAGTGAGAAGTCTCTGACCATACTCATCTTTGCTCTTTCCGATGTGTCTTGCTAATCCTGCTTTAAAATTCTTTCTTTCTCTACCACTGATTTTTAGGTGACTGGTCATATTAGACTTTGGTGTATGATTCACAACATATTTTTCATGCTTGAATCCTGTTGAGCTCTTTGAATATATGAATAATTAATAATTTTTAGTAAGTGTAGTCATTTTCTAGTTATAATTCTTTCACATTATTTGTCTGGCCCTTTATTCCAGTTACATATGTATTGGGCCACTGGACCTTGTTCAGTGCCTTGCTGATGCTCTGCTCACTTGCTAATTATTATGTTCGTTTCTTCATGTGTCTCATTTTAGGCTTTCCATGAGAGCTCAGTGATAAGACTCTCAGAAGGAAACATAAGTGGAAAATTTCCTGCCTGTCTATTACAATTATTATAATTATTCCGGTTAGTACACTTAAAAGCACAAGCAATCAAACAAACAATAAATAAATCAGACTTCAACTTTAATCCAGGCAGAGTAGCTCATGCTTATAATTCCAGCATTCGGGAGACTGAGGCAGGAATATTGCCACAAATTCAAAGCCAACCTGGACTACAGTGAGACCTATCTCAAAAAAGCAAAAATCAATCAATCAATTAATTAATTAAAAGCTTTTGATAAGGATGGTCAAAGAGGTGAAAAGATCATTGACAAAACTGGAAAAAATATTTTCAAATCACATATTTAACATGAGTCAAATATCAAGAATACAAAAATAGTTCTCATAACTCCACAACTAAAATGTATAATCCAATTTAAATAGACAAAGAATTTTTTCTTAGTCTACTTATGCTGCTATAAAAGATAATTTATAACAAACAGAAATGTATCCAGTCACAGTTCTAGAGACTAGGCAGTCCAAGATTAAGGGACCAGCAATTGGCAAGGTCTTTCTCACTATGTCCCCCATGGTGAAAGGGCAAAGAGAAAGTAAGAGAGAACAAGACAGTACTGAACTTGTTATTCAGAACTCACTCCCACAATAACAATAATCCATTCATGAAGCCCAGCCCTTATTAAAGGTCCCATCTCTCAACACAGTCACAGTAGGGATCAAGTTTCTATTTATGAACTTTGGGAGACACATCTAAACCATAGTAGATTTGAATAAACATTTTCCATAGATATACAGATAATCAATAGGTACATGAAAAGATGTTTAATTTCATTAGTTACTATGGAAAGATAAATCAAAAACAAAAAAGTGAGGCCTGGTGGCACGCTTTTAATTCCAGCACTCCGGAGGCGGAGGCAGGTGAATCTCTACAGTCTTGCCAGCCTGATCTAATAGCAAGTTCCAGGCCAGCTGGGGCTACAGGGAGACCCTGTCTCATAATGGGGCAGTATTTCATACATGCTAAATGGTTATAATTAAAAAATAAAGGAATGTTGCTTAGGATGTGGAGAAATTGGAACACTTATACATTACTGGTACTGATGCCTTGGAAAACAATATGCAGTTCCTCAAAAGCTTAAGAGTGGAGTTACTACATGATTCATCAATTCTATGTCCGCCTAAGAGAAATGAAAGTGCATGCTTATACAAAAACACTTGTACACAAATGCTTATAAGAGCATTGCTCATAATAGCCCAAAGTGGAAATTACCCAAATACCCATTAACTGATGAATGGATGAAGAAAATGTGGCACACCCAAAGAAATGTTATTCAGATATAAAAAGTAATTAAACACCAAGAAATACTACAGTGAATAAGCTTTGAAAACATGGTATAAAGTAAAAGAAACCAAACACAAAAATTCATATACTATGAATCTATTTATATGAAATGTCCAGAATAGGTACATCCATAGAGATGGAAAGTAGGTTGGTGGTCTCCCGGGCCCAGGAGGCATACTGGGAGTGACTATCGATGGCTCTACTAAGGGGTTTATTTTAGGGGTGATGGCATATTCTAGAACTACAGTGTTGAGGATACACAACCCTTGTATATATGAAGACCATTAAACTGTATACTTCTTAAGGGTGAATTCAATATATCTCATTTTTAAAATAAAGCATAACCAACACATAAAACTTCCAATGAATTTATATTACACTTCAAATAAAATCCAAAGTCCTTCCCTATCCTATAAGACTCTACCATCTGGCCCCTGGCTTCCCTGTCATGTTGTTGCTTATCATACTTCCCTGTGCTCCAGCCACTCTGCCCTCTCTGCTATCACTGGGCCTGTCTCTGATCAAGATCTTTGCATTGTCTATGCCTTTGTTTGGAATTTTCTTCCCCACTTTATCCTTCCTTCAGCCAACAATCTCTCAACTGTCCCATCTCCTAAGACACCTCTCCCCATCATTCTTTCTAAAATAACAGTACCGCCTTCCTCTAGCCCTTTACCCTACATTACCTGGCTCCCTAGCATTTGCACCTATTGCTGTATAATTTATCCATTTGGTCATTTTCTGTCCCTCACTGGAAATTAGTCCTTTGTGAGGACTAATTGGTAAAAGTGCATATTCAACCTGAAATGGAAGTTTGAAGGTAAAATGTTCTTGTATGATGAAAAATAAAATTTAAGTTCCTTGGAAAGTCTAAAGGAAAAAAGCTCAAGTAATAAAAAAATTAGAAATGATGCAGACAATACTGATGTATGAAATTCTAAAAAAAATAATTAAAACTGGACCCCACAAAAAAATTAGATTTGGGTGTGAGTTGGAAAGAAAAGGCAAAACCAAATAATACTAGAAGATGCTAGTTTGTGAAAAATCTGTCTGGTAAGAATGCAACAAAATAGGCCAAAAATTTCTTCCAGAAACTGAGACCATGTTAAGTGGGAACTGGAACTCGGGGCCAGAGCATCCTAGGGAAGTGACAGAAATCTTGAAAATGACTTTAGCTGATACATCTCAAGAATGAAAAGAGCAGTATTTACTTAGAACCTCAATTCTCTCCCCCATATTAAGAAACTGATGGAGGGTAGACGGAGGAATGGTTTACTTCATTAAGTGTTTGTGACTCAACAATGATGACCTCAGTTTGATTCCAAACACCCAAGTAAAAAGCTAGGCACGGTAACATAGACTTAATCCCAGTGCAGGGGAAACAAATAGATCCCTGAGCCTACTTGCCAGCCAGCCTAGCTGAATTGGAAACCCCCAAGTTCCAGTGGGAGACACTGTCTCAAAAAATAAAGTGGATGGCTCCTGAGGAATAACACCCAAGGTTGACTTCCAGCCGTCATACATATCTGCATATGTATGAGCACACACAGATACACACACATTGATGACCACAGCATTTCCCCTTAAAAAAACACTGCAATTTAATGTGAATAGTGCTTTCTATGGGTGTGCAATGATCTAACACTGTGAAACAATGCTATTAACAAAAGTGAGGTTTCCAACTCTACCTTCTGAGGTATGAATTATCAGAAAGGACACACGTTCAGATAGTCCATCTTTAAAACAAAATAGTGAAGTAGAGTACTAAGCAACTGTTCTTGTTAAGATTTATCAAGATCTTTCAATGTATTAGACAAGATATCTGCTAGGAACTTTCTTGATTTGAAAATAAATGTATGATTTTTGATGACTTTTTTCCCCTGCAGCCTGAATAACACCTTCTAGCAGTATGAGAGCTAGTCAGCAGGAAACCAGCTTTCTAGTCAGTGCCAATTTGATTTCTCCAGGTCCTGTGACAAATGTGCATGGTGTGTTTAACAATAGAGTTTTACCATCAAGTCCTGGTGGGCAACCAAGAGCAATGTCAATAGCCTGCATTTGGGGTAGGGGGTCCTCTAGGAGACCTTTGACCAACAACTCAAGGGGACCAACTTGGCATTGGGCTTTTTATTTGGCCTTATGGCTTCAGGGATGAGCATAATTCCCTATGTAGGATAACTCCAATTAAACTCTTTTATATATATTAAGCTGATAAAATAGATTGCCATATGGCTTTCTCAGACATCCTTGGAGTTAGTTATCCCTTCTCCAATCCCCTCCTCTGCCCTCCATTCCCATCCCTCTCCCTGTGACCTACAATAATGACCAGCAAGGCAAGATACTCTCATGGGTGCATGAATGCTTTCTGATTGGATTTAAGACCCACTCCACAGCAGGAAAGACATGCCCAATACTGCCAATCTGACCAAGAATCCATGGTTAAGTTGCTCACAGGCCCCAGGGTGAACCTACTACTACAGTTTTGCTAAGCTGACATAGTATCAAACCGCCCTCTAAATTCATATCTCTCTACCCATAAATTAGTGTAGCTCTCAGACCTCAGAGAAGTTTTTTTGCAGTGGATGGTAGTTAATGCAGAAATTCACTGACCTGGCATGATGGCACACGCCTTTAATCCCAGCAGAGGCAGAGGTGGGTAGATTTCTGTAAGATCCAGGCCAGTCTGGTCTCCACAGCGAGTTCCAGGCCAGCTGGGGCTACAGGGAGATCCTGTCTCAAAAAAGACAAAAAAAAAATTCACAACTGGTTAAAGTGCAGAGAATAAGTGACTGTAGAGAGCTCAGTCGCAAAGAGAACATCAGTATCACACTCTGCCCCCTGCAAGACTCAGGGACCTATTATGGAAGAGGGAGCAGAAAAATGTTACGAGCCAGAGGTCAGGGAAGGCCAGAACAAAACAGTGTCTTTTGGATATATAGGACTGCTCCACTCATGAACTCACAGCAGCTGTAGCTGCCTGGATAAGATCAAGTCAGTCAAAATTCTACCATAAAGTGGGAAGGGGTTTAGAGCCATTACTCCTAAGAGCTATGGCTAACTGACTGTTTCTGGGGGACAGCAAGTCCATGAGTGTGGCTTCTGGTAGGTCAATCAAATTCTAGTGAATGACTCCTCACCCAGAAGTATATGGACAGCACAAGTTCGAATCAATGGGACTAACTTAAAAAAAAAGACACAAGTTGCAGGGGTAGAGAGGTGGGGGGTGGATTTGGAGAAGTTAAAAGGAAGAGCTGGGGTGAATATGATCAGAATATATTCTATGAGCTAGGTGTGGTGGTGCACCACGCCTTTAATTCCAGCACTCAGGAGGCAGATCCCCTGAAACTGGAGTTACAGACAGTTGTTAGTTGCCATGTGGGTGCTGGGAATTGAACCCCAGTCCTCTGGAAGAGCAACCAGTGCTCTTGAACACTGAGCTATCTCTCCAGTCCAAGATCATCAATATTTTTAAAACTAGGCATGGTCACCTGCTTAAACAATACATTTCTAGAGTATTTATTAATTAGATTGCTTTTTGTGTGTGTATGTATGTACATATTCACGCACACATTCCACAGCACATGTGGAACTCTTCCACCATGGGTTCTTGGAAACAAAGTCATGCTGTTAGACTTGGCAACAAGCACCCTTAACCCACTGAGCCATCTTGCCACCTCCACCATGGGGTTTTTTTTTCTTCTTTCATTTATTTATTTTTATGGGGCTTTTGGCTACTCTAACATTCCCCCCTCTGAAGAGGTAACCCTAAAATCTTTTAAGGATTAGATACAAGCTCCCAAATACTTTTGACATTTTTGGCCTTTGGAACAGAGTATGTTGCTAACAGGCCCAAGGACATTTTGACATTTAGCCAAGAAATTGGCTACATTTCTTTGGGGTGTTTTTACCCTAACTGCCTAGCCAATTCCTACCTCCTACACAGTGAGTTCCAGACCAGCTGGGGTTACAGGGAGACTCTGTCTCAAAAAACGAACAAACAAACAATAAATAATAAAATATTCTATGAAATTTTCCAAGAATTAATAAAATATTTGCTTTAAAAGTAAATAATAAATGTGTAATCACTGTTTCATTTATTATGAGCATGTCAAAAACAAAGCACACAGGACAGCAGAGTTAATTCAATTTAAATCAACATTGTTTTCCATTTGGGAAATAGCCCAAAACCATTATAGTTTCATGATCCTATGGGAGAAAATGAAAGAAAGTCAAAGTGACCTCTATTCTCTCCTAAAGTCCAGCCAGCCTAAACCAGATGACACTCTGAAGAATGCTGCTCCAAATTCCATCATCCTCTATGTATGGGACTGGCCTTGGGTCAACAAAACATCTATCATATTTAAACTATGGCTCTCCTTTCCACTTCTCTTAACAGCAAAGCAGAAACCAAGAGGCAAAACATAGCTCAGAATGTTTCAGCCAACTGTCTATTTTTTCACAATCTGCCCACACCTTAAACAAACATGAAACATTATAACTAGCTACAGTCAGATACTACAGGAAATAGAAAAGACAAAAGAAAAACCTCAACCATCCAGTCTTCATCTTCTACATGAAATCTATTCCTAGTGACTATAAAACTTTCCTCACGAGAAGATCAGGTATGATGTCAGAGACTGACCAGGTCCAAAATGCTTTTTTCAGAATTAATATTTTTCTGGAAAACACACAAACCCACAGACCAGTAAAAGTATATTATGAAGATGGGATCAACAGTAAAATTAGCTTGAATACTAGAAATTATGTTGATATGTAAACAACTAGACATATACAGAGTTGTTCATTCCCAGTATATATTCCTTTAGATCTTTTTAAAAAGCCATTCAGCTGTACATGTAATAATTATGATGGAGTTGGGTCAGGGTGGCATCTCTCTTGCTGTCCAAAGCAGCAACCTCAGAGTGACAAAAGAATCCTGGAGCGCAGACCAGCAACAGCAAAGCATGCACTTTTACCCTCATGGGCCCATGGGAAGCAAATGAATGGAGTCTCTGACCTGGAACCAACTAAGTCTACACTTAAATTGGCAGTTTGGGGCAAACTGAAAGGTTTGGTCAACTAATCTTGTTTATAGGCTGTATACACAGAAAGATTTTTCATTCTGTTTCAAACAACAGAGCCCTGAACTATAGTGAGTATGCCCTGACACTACAGAGCAAACTTGTAGATTAACATCATTTCACATTTCAGCTTGTCAACTACTTCACAGACTAGACTTTTCAATCTAATAACTTTTTAGTCCACTCCAGTGATTCTTACAAACATCCCTACTTTTGATACTGAATGATAATAATAATGATGGCAGAGTCTGGAGAGATGGTTCAGTAGTGAAGAGCACTTGCAGCTCTTTCAGAGGACTGAAGGTTGGTTCCCAGAACCCAGATGGCAGCTAACTCCAGTTCCTGGGGATCTGAAGCTGTGTATTGCATGCATGCGATGAATTTACATATATATAGGCAAAACACTTATATGCATAAAAAGTAAATTTTTAAAACTAATGACAACAGTTACCTCTTAACAGATACATACTAAACCCATTATTCAATAACACTTCATCATTGGAACATGGCTATTGCTAAGCATTCTATTTCCATTTTATAAGAAAGAGCGGCTCAAAGAGATTAGGCAGCTTATGCAAGTCATATAGCTGAGTAAGAGAATAAAGGGAACTTACATGCCACTTAGTCTATGCTACTTCCACCTCCTAGATATAAAACATCTGGCATTCTCCTTCCCACAGCCTGCCATCCATTGACTCTTCTCTGACCTCTCTCTCACCTGAAGTTGTTCCAGGGGTACCATTTGACAAACTCTGGCCCTTTGCCCATTCGTAAGATATTTACTGAGTGCTCATCTTAATACTTCACTCAGTCCTTCACAAAGATTGATCTCACTGTATGCTAAGTGCTATATACTATGTGCTAAGGATCCATCAATAAACGACATAGACAAAAGTTCCTGGCCTTGTAGAAGTAAAATCCTAGAGAAGGCAGAAAGTCTAACAGAAGAAATAGGAAATACAGCAATGTTACGAAGATAAATACTAAGGGAAAGCAGAATAGGGAAAAAGAGATAGCAAATGTAGAGCTGTGTAAGAATACAATTTTAAGTTATTTTGAAAACATACCACTGGAGTAAAGACTTTCTGGGATGTGACAGTTTTAAGCAATCAACACATTGTGTTAAACAAACACTAATGTAGATGTTTCTTTGAAGATGCTCTGGATATACAGTTAATATGTGTTTTTCAGGGTTAGGAAATATAGCCACAGATCTTGACTCTAAGTAAAAGAGATGATCCTCAATGTGAGTGGACCTCAAGTCATCACCAGTTAAGAGCACTCTTGCAGAAGACCTGGGTTCAAGTCTCAAGACCCATATGGCAGCTAGCAAGCGTCCTTAACTCCAGTTCAACGGGATCTGACGCCCTCTTCTGATCTCCACGGACACTGCACGACAGGGGTGCACTTACCTACATGCAGGCAATGCACTCACACACATAAAATGTTTTTGTTTTTTTTTTTCTAAGAATCACACACATAACACCTATATCACTTAACAAACACTGGGGAAATTTCTCGTTTCTCCTCAAGTAAGTATCAGCTTCAGAACACGTTAGCAGTAACCAGTTTTTTAAAGATTAAAAAAGGATTCCAGACCAAATGTAAAAATGTACAAAAACTCCCTAGGAACATCTGTTAAAGCACGCAGAGGTCTGCGGAGTAAGTTATCTGACAGCCTACTCTACGGTATTTTAATTTCTCATCAAAATATCCCTGAGGATTCTTTTTTTTTTCATCACCAAGCCCACACAACCCAGACTTGCCAGCCTGCCTCTGCGTATTTCTGACAACTGAGGACAAGACTGGAGGACACGACTGAATGACAAGAGCAACAGCCAACCACCTGTGAGGGGCCTGCTTGGAGGAACGTGCCAGAGCCTCCCTCCCGGCCAGGAAGAGCAAGGTCTGCGCACAGCAGAAATTGACACAGGCACCTCCGTAAAGTGGTTCGCTGTCCCACTCACCTCCCAGAAAAATATAAGCTACCCGCAATGCCTTCTCAAGAAGCTCTGAAATCCCTTCCCCCTTAATCTTTTCGGCAAAGCAGCTAACACACTCAGGAAGTCCTTCGGCAGGAAGTGAGGATGCGCTGGCGGAGACCCGGTGCATCTTGGAAGATGTAGTCCGCGCTTGTAGCGCGCAAGCGCAATGGTAAAGGTAAGCGCGGGGGGGGGGGGGGGGGGGGGGCGCCTCCCCCGAGCAGAGTTCTCTGGGATTGTAAATTTTCAAGAATGACATACTTTAAAGGGAGTCAGAAAGTAGGGCGGGCGTTAGGGTCAGGAGGCCTCGTTTCATACAGCAAAGGACGTTCTCCGGGAATTCCTGCCACACAGGAAGACTCGGTTTGGGAACAGTGTGTGCAGGTCTCCAGCTCGCTGTGGATCTGAGATGGATTGAGATAGCCCTCAAGTGGACAGTGAGGAGAGTGCCAATTCGCTCTGTCTTCAAACACAAGGCTTTAAGTCCAGGAAGGCAAGCTGTCCCAAAGTTATAGACCATTTATATCGGTAACTCCCGTATGTATGTAAGAACACTATTGAAAATGTTGACTTCTGCAAAAAAAAATACCCAAACCAAAATTTTAAAACCACCAATCCTTATGTATATGATATGCAGACTAATAAGTATGGCACACTCTAGAAGCTTATTCAGCAAAATGTTGAGATTATAGAGTTTTATAGGGGTTACTTACAGGAGTATGGTTGAGGGGTTACTTACAGAAGCAAAAATGACTCAAAGACAGCTACATCACTCAGTATGGGTGACAGCTCACAAAAGCTGGAAACCTGGAACATACTGCACAACTTGCAGGCAGCTGGATGGGTTAGAGACTGTCCCTTCTGGGTGGCCCAGGTGCTCTAAGCCTCTTCCAGGCAGCTCAGTTTCTCTGACAGTCTTACAGGCAGCTTGTCTTGCTTTAGTGTCTGGACTATGTTTTGCATGGACAACCATGCCATCTGCAAATAGAGACCGTTTTATTTCTCCTCACTATATGTATTGTATGTATTTTCATTGCCTTATTATAGTAGCTAGGGACACTGGTATCTGCCTGAATGGAAGTGTTGAGAGTAGAAATCCTTCCCTGTTTCCTCCAATATTGGGGAAAAGCAGTTAGTCTTTCACCAGTAAATATGTTAACTACAGTTTTTTTATGAATATTCTCTATCAGGCTTGGAATTTCCATTCTGTTTTGAAGTTTCTGAAAGTTATCCTGTATAAGACTTTGTCAAATTATTTTTTTCTTTCTGCATCCATTGAAATGATTGTGCTTTTTATTTTTGTTTTGTTGGTGGTGGCTGATATTTTAGTTATAAAGCTTGATTTTCGGAGTTCAAATGGCCTTGCGCTCCTGTTAAACCCCATGTTATTCTCATGAAGTGAGTTAGAAGATAGCCCCTCCTCTTCTATTTTTCGGTAGTTTGTTATCGAACTTGAATGCTTTTTCCTCATTTTAGTTACACATCCTATTGGTTCTGTTTCTTTGGAGACCTCCACATTTAATTTATATTATCTAAGCTTGGAACTTTTAACATGAAAGATTTTCACCTACAAATCAGTTTATTTACCATTTACAGGACTAATAATATTATTTGGTTTTGTGTGAGCATTAATAGTTTCTAGAGCTAGGCCTGACCATGCAGGCCTGTAATCCCAGCACTTGGGAGGTGGAAGCAGGAGGATCATATATTCAAGATCATCCTCAGCTACATAGCAAATTCAAGGCCACTCGTGGCTGTATAAGACTGTCTCCAAAAAAATTTAGTTTCTGTCCTTTGAGAAATTAGTCCAGTTACTAACAATATGTCTCGGTGAATAAAGACACTTACCACCCAGCCTGATGACCAAAGTTTGATCCCTCAAGCTATTCTCTGACCTCCACACGTGCATCACACACACACACACACACACACACACACACACACGATCGATAGATAGATAGATGATAAATAGATAGATAGATAGATAGATAGATAGATAGATAGATAGATAGATAGATAGATAGATAGATGGATGGATAGATAATTTTTTAAAGAAATTTGTCCATTCATTTGTCTAATGGACTATAGGGACAGAAAGGTGTTTCCCTTGGCCATAGTTTCTTATTCCGCTAATGTCTTTAACTTCTGTCATAATGTTCCATCTTTCATTCCTGATATTGATTCCCCCCTTTTTATTGGTCAGGATAGAAGTTTATATAGTTAATTTCCTCAATGAGCCATGTTTCATTGACTTGATTTTCTTGTTTTCTTTCAATACTATTTTTATCAACTTCCAATCTCTTTTCCCCCTTCTATTTGCTTCAGTTTGATTTTTCTAGTTGTTTAAGTGGAAACTTGGAATGTGGATTGAAGACCTTTCTTCTTTTCTAGGATAATCATTTAACACATATTAATATAAATTTCCCTTTAACTCTTTGCATGGAGTATCCCATTAACTTTGACACATTTCATTTTCATGTTCATTCAATTCAAGGTACTTTCTAATATTCCTCATAATTTCTTTGACTAGTGCGTTAGTGAAAGTATTTCACTTAATTTATAAATACTTTTTTGAATCATTACACATTTTAAAATTTATTTGCTACAAATGTTTAATTTATCCTAATTAATATGCCATCTCTTTCTATCAAATTATTACACTGTTGGATTAAATTCTCACATATTTAAAAAGATTATGCAAGATATGTTCTGAGATCATAATTTTTTTATTTTAAAAATATTTTATTTGCTGGGCATGGTGGCGCACGCCTTTAATCCCAGCACTCGGGAGGCAGAGGCAGGCGGATCTCTGTGAGTTCAAGGCCAGCCCGGTCTACATAGTGAGTTCCAGGACAGCTAGGGCTAAAGGGAGACCCTGTCTCAAAAAAGACCAAAAAATATTTTTTAATTTATTATTTTTATTTTGTTTTATATGTATGAGTGTTTTTCATGCATGTACGTAAGTGCACCTGTGTTGTGCAGTGCCCACGGAGGTAAGAAGAGGGCATCAGATCCCCTGAAACTGGAGTTACAGACAGTTGTTAGCTGCCATGTGGGTGCTGGGAATTGAACCCCAGTCCTCTGGAAGAGCAACCAGTGCTCTTGAACACTGAGCTATCTCTCCAGTCCAAGATCATCAATATTTTTAAAACTAGGCATGGTCACCTGCTTAAACAATACATTTCTAGAGTATTTATTAATTAGATTGCTTTTTGTGTGTGTATGTATGTGTGTGTGTGCATGTGTGTATGTATGTACATATTCACGCACACATTCCACAGCACATGTGGAACTCTTCCACCATGGGTTCTTGGAAACAAAGTCATGCTGTTAGACTTGGCAACAAGCACCCTTAACCCACTGAGCCATCTTGCCACCTCCACCATTGTTTTTTTTTTTTCTTCTTTCATTTATTTATTTTTATGGGGCTTTTGGCTACTCTAACATTCTCCCCTCTGAAGAGGTAACCCTAAAATCTTTTAAGGATTAGATACAAGCTCCCAAATACTTTTGACATTTTTGGCCTTTGGAACAGAGTATGTTGCTAACAGGCCCAAGGACATTTTGACATTTAGCCAAGAAATTGGCTACATTTCTTTGGGGTGTTTTTACCCTAACTGCCTAGCCAATTCCTACCTCCTATTCCAAAGGCTCTCTTAAACCTTCCTAATCAGTATCCCAAAGATACCACTCTTCTGACCTCTACCACATAGATTAATTTTGCTTGTCCTTGAATTTCATGGAATCAAATAACATATATTTTTAAAATATTCCTTCTCCACATGATGTTTCTTTCTTGTAATTCATTAATTTTCATTGCCAGGTAGCATTCTTTTGTATCAGCATACCACAATACATTTTCCCATTTTATTCCTAACAGGCATTTGAGTTGTTTTTATTTTGTACTTTTGTTTACCTTAAATGTAGCTATGACATTTGTTTATTCTTAAAAAACAATATATATATGCACTCATTCCTCTTAGTTAAATATCCAATGATAAAACTGCTGATACCATATGCAAAGAAACTTTAAACTCCATTGCTGTTGTTGTTTTCAGTTTTACTTCCATTCTTGTTAAATTTCCATCAGCTCTAATCAAAACCCACAGTTTTGATTTAGAGATTAATACTTACGTAGATGCCAAATTTCATGCAAATTGTTCCCACATGCTTGGTATTGAGTGGAAAATTTCTCACAGATTCTAATGAATGCTGGTTTTTATGGTTTGCTTCTAAAGTTGCAATGATTTTTCATTTTCTTGTAAATTTTCATTAGTATTGTATAGGACCTTGGGATTTGGCTAACCGAACCATCTTCAGCCAGAAGCCAAAGTTTTGTCTCCTTTCCCTGCCTTACAGATGTTTTTGCTTCCTAGCGTTTCTTCCTTGGCTGTCTTCTCTTGCTACGCTTTATTCTTCTCCACATAATCTCAGACACTCCCTTGGATTTTGCCAATGACTGCTGAACATTTACTCAGTAGCACTGTTTCTGGTTTTCTTGCTTGTATAGCCACCTGTTTCCAGCACTGAGCACCTATATCTCCCTTTTATAGGTTTGTCTTCCTTGCCTGACTCATTAAATTAGTGTTGCTATCATCGCCCTTTTGCTCTTTTCTGTGAGGGATTATATCATAAAACGCTGTTGACTGAGCCATAATTTCAGGAAATGTTCCAAGCATCTGTCCTTCCCAACTCACATCAACTATGTTCTATGAATTCCAGTTCTTAGTGTTTCTGATGCTCTCCCTCCCCCCCTTAGATCAGAACCTTAACTACACTAGTGCATTAGCCCATCTACTGACATTTCTACTTTATACTATCTCAAGTTCTCAACAGCATCCCTGCCCAGGTACCTCCCTAGCCTCCCTGCCTTTCCGACTACCTCTTCCATGTATCCCTACCTCATTTCCTAGGTCCCAGGTGTATTGAACTACTAGAACTTCTTTGGGTAAACTGTGTAACTTAAGAATGTCATGTATGGTGCATGTGCTAGCTATACACTCTGCCTTGAATTCCTTCTTTCCACTGGCCCTCCCCTAAGGTAAATTTGTTTTCTGATATTCAGGATTCCCTACAACCTTGAGTTTCTTTATTCTACACTCCTGTCAAATTATATTTAATTTAAATATTCATATATATCTTTGTTAATATGCAGGAGCCTAATGTTTCAATCGGTGGTTAAATTACAATGGCCAGAATTTTAATTCTAACCAATGTTTTACATTATGATCAGGTTTTAAAAACAATTAAATTACAAAGTAACTATTAAATTATAGGTATCACTTTTTGGAAAATAAATATAGGAAAGGAAAAGAAAATGCATTTTGTGTACTTTGTATAAAAATATTAGTCATGTATTTCATAAGCTTATATACTTTCTTACAAATACATGTGTCTTGACTTTAAACAATGCTATTAGCTTGGAAGGTGGAGATTAGATTTCACCTATAAATGTCTTACTAACTTCTGATAAAGAAACCTGTGCTTCTTTACATTGAATAGAAGGGTCTCATAAGACAGAAAATGTACTACTTAAATAGAACATAGTTAAATTAGTTTTTCGTGCCTATGGTTTAACCTAATTAATCAGTCCCTGTCAGGAACAGAGAAGCAACCCTTTGGGAATTTGAATCTACAATCAAAAAGTATATAGTTGAAGCCAAAGGATAAGTCTTTTACATAAAGAATTTAGATAAAATTCAGGGCTGAGATGACTCAAT
The DNA here is from genome assembly GCF_000622305.1 of Nannospalax galili. Lineage (NCBI taxonomy): Eukaryota > Metazoa > Chordata > Mammalia > Rodentia > Spalacidae > Nannospalax > Nannospalax galili. The sequence goes on from NW_008355790.1 coordinate 1,830,562, forward strand.
TGGTAAAATGCCTTCACAAGGACCTACATTGGGATTTCCAGCACCCACATAAAAGGCAGGGAAGATGGCACAGTGTATCTCTAACCCCAGCATTAGGGATACAGAGACAGGTAGATCTCTGGAGCTCATTAGCCATCCAGCCTAGCCAAATAGATAAGTTTCTGATCCAGTGAGAGACCCTGCCTCAAAACCTAAGGTAGGGAGTGATCAAGGAGGACACCCAGCATTGACTTCTGCCTCTATAAGCACACACACATGTGCATGCACATCCCCTACACACATGAGCAAAACACACAACACACATAACAACTCCTTACCCACACACAACACCCTAGGTAATTCAAAGAAGGAAAAACTGGAATTTTCTAAAATTTAAGGATAAGCAAGTAAATGTGGGGTTCAATATAGAGAATTTGGCTTGTGATTTTTATGTCTTCAATTATTTAAAATTTAGCTATTATAGGCTAGAGTTATAACTCAGTAGTAGTGTTTAGCCTGCATTAAACCCTAGGTTTAAAAAAAAAGACCCAGTATTAAAAATAATTACATGCATATAAAATTTGAATATTAATAGTATAATTGATATCATTAATCAGTATAATTGATATCATATTATTGATTTGGCTTTATTAGATTACTATATCATTGAGCTAGTAATACTACATAATAAATAAACTAGTAAATATGAAAACTGGAAGCATCTAACTCTCAGTTATCCATACCAGGGAGGAAAAGACTGGGTTCAAATAATTTAGAATTATTAATCCTTCCAGTCAGGCAGGAGCTGTGGTGTGATCACACTTCTAGAGGCAGTAGCCCCAGATGTCAGTTAGGCATCTGCACTTAAGAGAATAGTTGCAATTACAAATAAATTTATCTAATAAAAAAGAAATTTCACATAAAAAGAATCACATTTTGCCTAAAAGAAAAGATGAGTTTTGGTCTGATGTAGTTCTTTTATTGTGATGTCTTCTGTTTTTACACGGACATAGGGCGCGTACTGTGTACAGGAGCAATGTGCTAAATGCTATGAAAATGTGACTCTCAACTGCTGTGTGTCGGACCCAGCAGGGGGTGCCCTACTTAACTACAAGGAACCAAACACTCCTTGTACATGCATGGATTTTCTCCACCAGCAGATATTAGAAGAACTGGGGATGGAGAAGTGGCTTAGCAGTTAAGAACACTGGATGCTGTTGCAGAGGACCTGAGTTCAGTTCCCAGCACTCATATGGTGGCTAATAACTGTCCATAACTGCAGGTCTAGAGGAGTCCAATACCATCTTCTGACCTCCAAAAGCATTGCATGACATGGGTGTACTTACATGCATGCAGGCAATACACTCATACACATAAAATAAAAATAATAAATAAAATATTTTTTAAAAGAAGACAACAAGAAATGTGCTGCTCACATGACTTTTTACATTTTTTTATTTTTTATTTTTGTTTTATGTGTATGCATGTATTGCCTGCATGTACGTAAGTGCACCCATGTCATGAAACACCTGCGGAGGTCAGAAGAGGCTGTCAGATCCCCTGGGACTGGAGTTACAGACAGTTGTTGGCTGCCATGTGGGTGCTGGGATTCGAACCTGGGTCTTCTGCAAGAACAACCAGTGTTCTTAACCACTGAGCCATCTCTCCAGCCCCAACTTTTTACATTTTTTTAAAGGGGTCAGTTCCTCGACTCTGCTGTGGATCACAAACATGGTGTCTGTCTTTGGAATCACATCATCTACTAAATATATTCTGAATATAATAATGATGCTCCTTAAAGTAAGTAGTTCAGCTTTACCCAGAATAGAAGTCTTTGTTTCCCAAGGTTGTCACCTTTGTGGACCTATGTTACCTTACTTAATTATCACATATGTACCTTTTTACTTCATTATCATGAATGTGCTGTATTGCCTTTTGCTTGCATTTCCTCACACATGAGTATAAAGGTCCCCAAAAACTTGAGTGGAGGGATGACTCCTTTACAGAATGATCCATGTGTCATTCCCGCTAGCATCAAATTAAAACTCCCTCTGTAAGGAGGTTCAGGAATACCTACTCCAATTTAGCAGAACAAGAAGTTGCAGGAGATTAAATAACCTCATTGCTATCAGTGGGGCATAAGAAATTATCTTTTTTAAAAAAAATTTTTTCGTTTTTGGTCTTTTTGAGACAGGGTCTCCCTGTAGCCCCAGATGTCCTGGATTCACCATGGAGACCAAGCTGGCCTCGAACCCACAGAGATCCGCCTGCCTCTGCCTCCCGAGTGCTAGGATTAAAGGCGTGTGCCACCACGCCCTGCCAAAAATATTTTATTTATTATTTTTATTTTATGTATGTGAGTGTTATGCCTGCATGTAAGTAAGTGCACCCATGTCATACAATGTCTGCAGAGGACAGAAGAGGCTGTTGGATTCCCTGGAACGGACAGTTGTTAGTTGCCATGTGGATACTGGGATTTGAACCTGGGTCTTCTGCAAGAACAGTCAGTGTTCTTAACCGCTGAGCCATCTCTCCAGCCCTAAGAAATTATCTTTTTTTAAAAAAATGTGTATGACTAATTAGGCATGTATGTGAATGCTCCTGTGTCATGCAATGTCAGAAAAGGCCAGAAGAGGGCATCAGATCCCCTGTAGCTACAGTTATGGATAGCCATAAGCCATCACATGGGTGCTGGAAATGGAACCCAGGTCCTCTGCAAGAATAGCCAGTGCTCTCATCTCTCCAGCCCAAGAAATTATCTTTGAATAAAAGATAAGACTATATTCCCAACTAAAGTCTGGTTTTTCTTTCCTTCAACTAAATTTTTCATGATCCTAAGTTCATGATGTAGTTCTTCATCCAAATGTCAAAGTTCTTTGACTGTATTACTCAAGTCATTTATCTGTGCTTAGTTATATTTTAGTTTCTTTTCCATTTATCTATTCCAAAACTAATTTTGTGCTGAGAACTCTATTTTACTGTATTTTATGAGAGCCTCTGCTTCAATGACCTGCACTTAAATAGCTCTCCAAATTGATCTATACTAATTATAATCTCAAGAAAATAATCTGACTAGTGCCATTGGCATATGCAAGCTTTTCTCCAGTGTGCCAGCTTCCTCCTCTTCTTCTATCAGTTGATGTGTTAGTTTTCCAAAGGCAACTATGATTGTCCCCAAATTCACCAGCTTATCATTAGCATGTAAATAAATTAAGCTTCACATCAAACAAATTAAACATCTGAAACAAAATATTCTTGCTAGTTCTATACTAAATAAATGGGGTCCTTTGTGAAAAAAAGAAAGTAACTAAAATGCAATTGAATTCGACTGTACTTAGAATGTTTAAAAATTACTAAACTTTTGGGAGCTGGAGAGATGGTTCAGTCAGTAAAGTGCTTGCTCTACAAGCATAAGGACCTGAGTTTGGATCCCCCGCACCCAGGTGAAGGGTAGGCGTGGTAGCATCTGCCTGTAATCTCAGTGCTAAGGAGGCAAAGACAAGTAGCTCCCTGGAGCTCACTGACCAGTCAGTCTTGCCAAATTGGTAAGCTCCAGGTCCAGTGTGAGATCCTGTCTCAAAAGCTAAGGTGGAAAGTAATAGAAGAAGACACTTGACATCAACCTCTGACCACCACACAGTGTACACACATGTGTGTCCACACATACATGTGCACATACATGGGCATGTACACATGTATACACCACACATACTGTTAAATGTTTCAAATTATTAAAAAAAATAGACACCAGGCTGGAGAGATGGCTCACCGGTTAAGAACACTGGCTGTTCTTACAGAAGACCTGGGTTCGAATCCCAGCACCCACATGGCACCTAACAACTGTCTGTAACTCCAGTTCCAGGGGATCCGATAGCCTCTTCTGTCCTCCACAGGTATTGCATGACAGGGGTGTACTTACCTACATGCAGACAATACACACATACACATAAAAATAATAAATAAAATATTTTTAAATTTTTTTAAAAAACAAGACACCAAACATTAAAGATAATGCATATGGAGGTAATTTATACTAAAAAGTCTTCATAGAAATCCAATTATTAGATCCATACAAAGAAAAATAATTTGGCCTTAACAGTTTAAAAAATTGACATTGAGAAATGGCTCAATGCTTAACAACACTTTCTGCTCTTGCAGATGACCCAGGTTTGGTTCTCAGCACCCACATGGCATGGCTAACAATCATTCCTATCTCCAGTTCCAGGAGATCTGATGTAGTCTTCTGACCTCTGCAGACATTGCATACATGTGGTGCACTTACATACATGCAGGCAAAGCACTCATACACATAAAATACAAATAAATAAAAATGTAAAGTTGGCAAATGAGTACGTAATCATACCTTTACCTGTGACCTTAACTATGTGTTTAATTTTTACAAACCTTCACTTTTAGGCGGCTAACCACTAGCATTGATCATAGCAGGTAAGTAAACTTTTTCAGGTTTTTTCCTTTTTTCTTTTTTATTTGTTTTTTGTTTGTTTTTTCTTCTTTGTTTTATTAAGTAAGCTTTTACTATGCCTTTTATATAACTGAAAATAATCTTTATGGATTCAGAAATTCAAACTGAATTCTCATTCCCCCTGAGTGAGACAGTGACGTTGATTACTATATTAGATGATTTGTTTAATTTCTGCTTACATGCTTAACTTTGCTGGAACTCTTCTTTAGGGTAACTTTTAAATTAGCAAAAAGTTTTTTTAAATCAATCTCCCTTTTTTAAACCCTGGGATACTGTCATGCCTCCCTAAAAGAGCATCAGGCATAGAAATGGACACATTAATAAACTGAGAGCCAATATGAATTCAAATGAATCATTGGCTTCATTTCCATAATGTACCAGTTATAAAATTTACAGTTCCATTTCAAGAGCCTAAGCTTTAAATATACTGAAGATTGGGCCCTGAAAGGGGATGGATTCTGTATTCAGGAAGACTCAAAAAATTTACCAGATGGAAATGTAAGTAGTCAATAACCTCATCCTCTCTAGCAATCTTAAAAATGCAACTATAAAAAAAGGGTGAAGGCCATGTTCCTACCAGATGGTGAACTTTGAAAAGGACATAATACCATTGGTAATTAGAATGTGCAGAGATACTACACTGATAGTGGAAAAGGTCATTGGTGCTGTTTTCAAGGAAGTCTGGCATGATATTCAATTACTAATGCTCTTCAACTCAGAAATTCTGCTTCTTGTCATTTATCTTGAAGAAGCACTTGCATGTGTGCACAAAGCATAATAGTAGTTTTCATTGTTTCATGGCTATGATCATGAAAAACTAAAAACAACCTAAAGATCAGAAACAGAGAAACAATGGCATAAGTCAGGCTACATCAATTGAATGAAATATTCTGCCACAATTAGGGACAACTAAAATCCAGCATAAATATTCTTGAAGATAAGCAATTTAGTGGGCAGGGAGAAAGAGTACCCTGTGGAATAAAATGAATAGTATGATGTTATAGTTTGGCTGTCAAATGCCCCCTGCCAAGTGCCCATATGATAAAGGCTTGGTTACCAAAGAGATGCTAGTAAGAGGTCTTTGAGTCATTGTTGGGTAGCATAGCCTTAAAGAGGACTGAGGGACCCCAGCCTCTCTCTGACCCCCTCTTGTTTCCTGACTATTGGATGAGCAATTTTGTTCTGTATGCTCCATCATGATATGGTTTCATATGACAAGGCCACAAAAGAATGAAGCACAATGCTCATAGACTAGAACTGCCAAAATTATGAATCAAAACAAACCTCTCCTCTTTATAAGTGGGTTATCTGAAACATTTGTTATGGTAATAGAATGCTGGCTAGCATTCAGTTATTGAAAAAACTATGTCATTTATATGAATATTGATGCACTAAAATTCATCAACAAAGTGTTTCCCTCCAGAGAATAGGGATTGACATATTTGTCAAAACGGATTTTCCTTATAGCTTCATTTTTATAGTGGGGAATGTTTTCATGTATAACATGCGTATTTTAAACTATTATAAATTGAGAAACATTAGAACAAAGGCAAAGTAGTCAAACAAGTTAAGCACACACATACAAAAAAATACTAATGTCAAAGAAATATGAAAAAAGTCCTAAAATACATGTATATTTTAATTGTGTTCATTATTATCGTGTTGGACACTTGCACGCAATGACATGTATGGAGGTCAGAGGACAACTTTTGGTTCTCTCCTTCCACCTTTACACAGGTTCTGGGAATTGAACTCAGGTTGTCAGGCTTGCACAGCAAGTGCTTTACCCACTGAGCCATCTGATTGGCCCCCAAAATATTTTTAAAGAATTTTTTTTTCAAAATTTAGTGACAAACCAGACATGGCGTCCTAATGCCTTTAATCCTAGCACTCAGGAGGCAGAGGCAGGTGGATCTCTGTGAGACTGAGGCCAACCTGGCCAGCTGGGGCTACTTGGAGACCCTGTCTCAAAAACCAAAAACAACAAAAAATTAGTGACAGCTTTCTTTCAATGATGAAAATATAGATGGCCTTTTTAAAGTCTATTTTCCAAGTTTCTATAATGAAAATACATAAAGAAAACTGCAAAAGACTAAGAATGACCAGTAAAAAAAAAATCCCAGCGTGCTTTCCCCTTTAATTCTTATCCTGTCCCAGAGGATGTAGTTGCCTTTCTCTACCTAGGGTTCTCAGATTTGCAGATCAGAAATATTTGAACATAAGTCTTCACTGAGCATGTACATTTTTCTTGTCATTCTTTTAACAATATAGTGAAATAACTATTATGTGTCATTAGATATTTATATGTCATTAGATATTATAAAAATCTAAAGGTGATTTAAAGTATACAGGAGAAAGTGCATGGGATATATGCAAATACTATGTTGTTATACAAGGAATTAAGCATCTGAGGATTTTGGTGTCTGTCCTAGTTAGCATCATCTGCCAACTTGACACAACCTAGAATCACCTGAAAAAAAAAAAAAAAGCCTTTTAAAAAGAACCTGAAACCAAAAAAAAAGGGGGGAAGGAAAAAAAAGAGCCTTAATTGAGTAATTAAGGTTACTTAATTGAGTAATTAAGTAATTAAGGTGAGTAATTAAGGTCTTTATTAGGTTGGCCTGTGGACTGGTCTGTGAGAGATTGTCTTGATTGCCTTAAATGGTGTTAAGATGGCCCAACCCAATGTGGGTGGCACCATTTCCTGGGCAGGTGGTTCTGAATGTATAGGAATGCTAGCTAAGCGTGAAGCTGTGAGGAAAATAGAGAGCGACCCAGCAAGCAGCACTCCTCTGTGGCTTCTGCTGTACTTCCTTGGCTGTGAGCAAGTTCCCTGGTTGGTAATGCCAAGTAGAAAAGCAAGCAGCTCTACCTTGAGTCCCTGCCCTGACTTCCCTCAGCGATGAATTGTGACCTGGAAGTGTAAGCTGAAATAAACCCTTTCCTCTCCTAAGTCAGTGTTTCATCATAGCAACAAAATGAAACCAGAATCATATCTAGAGTTCCTGGAACCATTCTTCTATGTTGAGGAATGCTTGTATATAAAAGCTTCTAATCAAAAACTCTCATGGGAAAGGGTATTTGAAATTATGATAGTCCTGATATTGTGTGACAGATAAATATAGATGTGCTGAAAAGCAATAGAACAATTTGAATTTTAAAAAATGTAAGTATCCCAGCCAGGCATGGTGGCACATGCCTTTAATCCAGTATTTGGGAGGCAGAGGTAGGCCAGCCTGATCTGCATAATGAGTTCCAGGCCAGCTGGGGTTACAGGGAGACCCTGTCTCAGAAAAAAAAAAAATTAAATAGCCCTAATGTGTACTGTTTGCTGAGCTCCATGATATTTTAAGCCAAGCTGTATCCTCCAAAAGATATGGTGAGAGACCAGGGACTGAGGAACTAGTTCAGTGAATATGCTCTGAGTTCAAAACCTCAGAACCCATGTAAAAAGTCAGGTGTCATTATGCATTCTCTTATAACCCTAACATGGGATGGGGGACAGCATGAAGAGATAAGAGGTTACTTGGGGCTCACTGGGTACCAGCCTAGATGTGGGTTCAGTGAGAGACACTGTCTCAAAGGAAAAGTGGAAAATGATAGAGCAGGATGCCCGATGTCCTCCTCTGGTCCTCCCCTGGCTTCCATGTGTGCACATGAGTACACACACACACACACACACACACACACCACATACACATACACATACACATACATAAAAGGTATGTTGAAGTCTTAACCCCCTATGTCTCAGGATTCTGACTTATTTGTAACCAAAGACACACCTGGTTGCCAAAAATCCATCTCAGTGCCTGTCTACAGGGAACAACCAGTCCTCCAACCATGTGACAGTGTCCTCCACTGAGACCTGAAAAAATGGCATCTTGGCAGAAGTCAGGTGCTCAGAGGAAGGGTTGAGGAGATCCATTGCTATGCTTCTTTCTGAGTAGCAAGTCTCCCAGTACATGGAAGAGGTCTTACGAATCTTCAGTTTTCACCTCCAGCAGCAGAGCCAATAGATACAAGGGATGGCTATCCCTACTAACCCTGAATTGGACACCTTGACCAAAGAACAGAATGGCATTATGAGAATATGGTTGAAAAGCTCCTGTCCATGGAGGATGATAAGCTGCTCTTCCCCTCCAAGATCCTAGGCATGCTGCACCAGCAGGTGCACCAGCCATTGACAAAGACTCTATTGACTATGAAGTCCCCTCCAGATTAAAGGTTTTTCAAGTTATGATTCCTGGGAAGCCCTTTGGGGTTCCCAAGAACCCTGCTTGGGCTTCAGCCCCAAACACCTCCCTATACCTTTCCCTGAAGCACTCCCACAGTCTAGAGTGATGACTCGGTGGGAAAAGGTGGGTAAAGGTCTTGCTGCCAAGCCTGCTGACCTGAGTGAGAGCCCATGTACCCACATGTAGAAGGAGAAAATTGACTCCTGCATCCTGTCCTCTGGCTTGTACATATGCTATGTTATATGCCTGCACAAAATAAGCATAATAAAAAGATTTTTTAAGAGGAGGATGGGAAAAGACACAGAGATGAGCACACACAGGGAGAAAGCCATGGGGCCATGGAGGCAGAGATCAAAGGGAGGTGTTGTTTAGAAGTCAAGAAATGCCAAGAATTGGCCACCACTAGAAGCCAGGAAGAGGCAAAGAATTGTACCCAGAGTCTCAGAGGGGAAAAAAACTCCGTAGATGCCTTGATTTCAGACTTCTAGCCTCCAGAACTATAAAAGAATACATTTTTGTTGTTCCAACACTCCATGATGCCTTTTTCTGTAATCCTGGGAAATTAATACCTGTGGCATAAATACTTCCACCAATTGACATGATTTCACCAAATAAAAAATTAAGAAGGGATGGGCATGACTGGTCCTCAGGACCCAACATAGGCCGGCTCCATCACTCCCCTCAGTAGAAGAGTGAGCTCCCCCAAGACAGAGAGTTGCAAGTTTGTTCAGAGAAGAATTTGGCACAGGTTTGTCTGCAAACCTTCCGTGTAGGATTATTACTTATGTACATTGTCTTACATTTGTCTTACTCCTCTCAGGTCTCCATCTTGGGTTCAAGGAGTACCTGAATGAATTCAGTTCTAGAGAAACAAATAAGACCATGATGGTAAAATTACCTGACAGCTATTCAAATATAGATGACTTGAAGAAATAGATTCCAACTTACCCTGTTGAGAGACTCTCCTGTGAGTACATATTCAGACTGCTTCAGTGAGGAATTTAAAACCTGCTCAGCATTGATACACTCCAGATCAAGAGATGAACACACAGTGATACTGGACACAAATAGTGGGGTCAGAACACTGGGATCTTCCTATAAAGCCTCATCTGCGCAGTGAAGAATGGAGCTTTAGAGTCAGTCAGATATGGGTTCAAATTTTAGCTTTGTCTCTCAGGGTCTTTATGACTTACCACAAACTGCCCAACCTCCATTAAGACTCGGTTTCCTTGTCTGCATGACAACGACAATATGAGAACGTCACCCAAAGATGATAATAATAGAACTTAAAAGACTGGAGGGATGGCTCAGAACGAGCTTGCTGCTCTTGCAGAAGACCTGAGTTTGGCTCCCACCGCTCATGTTAGATGACTCACAAATACCTGTAACTCCAGCTCCAGGGGGTTAGAGTGAAGTGTTTACAAGCCAAGGATTGGCCACCAATGGAAGCAGGAAGAGGCAGAAGATTCTACCCAGAGTCTCAGAAGGGTAAAAAAAGCTCTGGCCTCCTTGGGAACCTGCATTCATGTGCACATACCCACACACAAACAGACACAAATACTTATAATTAAAAATAAAGAAAATTTTAAATTAAAAAAAAAGTCCAGAAAAATACTAATAGAACGTAACTCAGGGAGCAATTAGGATAACTGATATTTAGCACAATGCCTCGTTTATGAAAAACCCTCAATAAATTATAACTAATCTAAGCAGCAACTCCCTGGTGTCAAAGTTTGGAACCCAAGAGTGTTACAGAGTATGGTTACAGAACCCTGTTCATCAGGGCCAACTGAAGATGAGCAGCAGGTGAGGTACTCTGTACCCCCAAGTCTATGTGACTACTTGAACTAGGGAATCACTTACCACCTCTTCCTTTTGAACTCTTGTCTCCTCCCAAGGAATTTGGCGTTGAACTCACCTGTGGTTTATTCTGGTTTGACCAAAGCAAATACTCAGTGTTGAGAGGAAGCTAAGGTATGAAAGATAAGAGAAAGGAAAGGAGAGCATCTATGGGGAAGTCCAGGTTTTGCCTAGCTTAGGCAAGTTCTGTCCTACAGTAGAGTCCCTGGGTGTGACTGGTTGCAGCTGGTGCTAGTCATCAAACTACCTGGGAAATGCAGTGTATCTTATCTGATTACCAGAAAATTGCCAAAGGGACTTTTTCTTTCCTGATTCAAGAAAATTGGTGAGAAGACCTTTTGGTAGTTTTAAATGTAAGGACTAGATGGTGCTAGTTGTTGGGAGTAAATGATGGGGACATAAGCACACATTATTTCATTTTACCTAATTTTACAAGACTTTGAAATTCTCCATAAAAAAAAGACAATGAATGATAAACAAAAAGTTAAAACACCAGCAAGCAGGTGTATTTCCCCTTCAGTCTCTCTGATGATCCCCCTCGAACCTCACCATACATATGATCATTAAAATCTGTGTTAAGGACTGTTTCTCATTGTAGTAAGTTGCCGTATAAAAGAGTGATTACAGGCAGAGCTACATGGTGTTTTTAAATTTTTTATTTCTTTGTATTTTATGCATATGAGTGTTCTGCCTGCATGTATGTAAACACATAATGTATGTACAGTCCTCATGAAGGCCAGAAGAGGGCACTGGACCCTTTGGAACTGGAGTTACAGACAGTTGTTAGCCACACTGTGGGTGCTAGGAACCAAACCCCAATTATCTGAAAGAGCAGTGCTCTTAACTGTATAACCATCTCTCCAGCCCCATGAGCTCCATGGTTCTTGAAGCTCCAAAGTTTCCTTGTTTTAAAGGATACAGTGCTGCAAATTTACACATGTACCCCTTGTCTGTTTGAAATCCTTCAATAATTTTTCAGGACACAGTCCACTCCTTAAAAGGAATACCAGGTCCCTTATGACCAGGGTCTATCACACACATTTACTATTACACTTGTAAGTTCGGTTCCAGTTTCCTCTCCTCTCTCCACCTGTAGAGGATGATGTGTTGTTTCTTGGAGGCCTCTGCCCTCTGCCACTCTTTTCTTGGCCCAGGCTCCTGTCATTTTCTAGGATGTTCTCAAACCCTACCTTCATATATACATATACTTACTGCCCATCAGGTCCTCATCTTCCACAACAGATCAGCCTCTTCTGAAGGATCACCCAACATCCTCAGCAGACTTCCTGTGCTCATATTACCTGTATCCAAATATTTATCAATTCTTATTATAATTGTTGTATTTCTCCCCTGTAAGGTTTTTAAATGGGGAAGTGATTTTGTTTGGTTGCTTTTCTTTTTACTTCCCCAGTGCATGGCACATAGGAATATATAAACATCATTTAATAAAACTAATTATTAAACAAAGCACTTGGAAGTTTTTGAAGAATTTTCAAACATATTGTTTTTACTAATTTTTGAACCAACTCCATTTTTATCTATCACATACTATTGTCATCCTTAAGTCCTCTGCAAATGAGGAAGCTAAGGGTCAGGGAGGGTGAATGCCTTGGTTCCAGCTGTTCTGAGGGTGTGTGGTCAAGCTCAGGATTCTGTTCACTGCAAAGCCAGGGAAGAACCTGCAGGTACAACCCTCACAGAAGGTCAAATGCATCTGATCTCTATAGCCGCAGATTGGGTAGTGGAGCCAGGAATCTTAAGGTTTCACTAGTTTTAAGATTTTTTTTTAATGCGTATGCATGTATTGCCTGTATATAGGTAAGTGCACCCATGTAGTGCAATGCCTGTGGAGGTCAGAAGAGGCTGTCAGATCCCCTGGGACTGGAGTTATGGACAGTTGTTAGCTGCCATGTGGGTGCTGGGATTTGAACCCGGGTCTTCTGCAAGAACAACCAGTGTTCTTAACCACTGAGCCATCTCTCCAGCCCCAAGTTTTAAGATTTTTAACTTTGCTGGATCTCAGTTTTCCTATGTGTAAAATAACATGGGGTATATTAAACATAGAATTTTCAGTTATTTAATATTTTGCACCAACTAATTTTTCTAAGCCAGAGATCCCCAAATTTTCCTGGCTCCTAGCAGCCAATGAAGGCCTGTCTCCTTCAAAGCTTAAAATAACCCACAATGTCTCTGTAACTTTGCCGAGCTATTCAGGATGCTTGGTGCCATGATTTTAGAATCTCAGATCTTATCAAAGAAACTGGTATCTACACTGATTAAAAAAAGGAAAAAGAAAGACTTTTATATCAAACTTATTTACACAAGTCTTAAAGACAAGAAGTTATGACAGTGTTGTTGAAGGTGTATACCATATTTTTAAAACATGAATATTTCTATTAATAATATGAAACACTGCAAAATATTGCTGAGAATAGAGTTTATTATCATTATAGAGCACAAAATAAGTTCTGATCATATTACCGACATACCATAGTGCTGTCTAACATATATACGTATTATATGTGTATAAAATAGTCCAGTCTAGAAGTTAAAATATTCAAAGAGAATTAATTCTAGAAATACCCCACTTCAAATGCTAAAATCCTCAGATGCTCAAGCTCCGTATAAAAAAATAGTAGAGTATTTACATATAAAAGATAAGGAGCCTATAGTTCTATGAGTAACATCTCAGTTGGGATGATGTTTGAGACAGAAACTGGAAAAACATCTTTAACTTAAAGTTTTATTTTCAGACCTGTCATGGTATAAAAGATGCTTTCCCGTAGCTATTGGAGGCTGTCCAAGTTCTATGAAAGTTCCTCATTAAATGTTTCATGCTGTTTCCACTTTAAACCCAAACAAGTGCAAACTTTTCATACACGTTGTAAAGCTGGTTCTGTTGATAAATTGGTGAAATTCCTCTTCTTTAAAGTCCTAAGACACACAATATTTGTTACAGCATTCATGGGGATGAAGGACATGCATTAGCTACCCAAAGACTCTGTTCCATGATCATCAGTGAAGAGAAACACCAGTTTCATGATGTCTCGTGTGTAGGTTAGAAATAATACCAAGATGTCAAACTGCACAGAGTGTTATATAAAAACACAACTACTAGAGGAACACAGCAGAGGAAGAAGAAGGTAATCAACTCAGCCAGTACAGTCTACAGAATATAGAGCATAACTAGAGGAAGAGAACTAAAATGAGGCTCAGCCTGTAGAACCCTGAGACCCTCTTCATTCACCCGCTATCCCCCAATCCCTCCAGACCCCCACTAATTGCTCTTTTAGCTTCTGTAAAATGCTTGGCTGCTGCTTTAGACATGCCTAGACATACCCTGGCATGCCCTGACCCCCGCCTGCTATTCCCCACCCCCCTTCCAGGAAACTATAGATTAAGCAAGCCCAAGCATAAAAACTTCCCTATAAGGTAAAAACAGAGACTCCTGGCCCCACAGGTAACAGTCAGCACATTCCACAGCCCTGAGAATAGCACCTACCAATAAGAAACTTCCAGGGCTGCATCTTACACATCCAATCAGTTTCAAATTATGTTGGTGCACGCGGGCTCCTTGAACCAACCAAAATGTGTCTTCAGTATCTCTCCCCCCTTTTTGTCTAAAACCTATAAAAGGCTCCACTTTCCCTTACTCTGGGCTCTCAGCACGGATCCATTGAGTTGGTGAGGTCTGAGAGCCCAAGCTTAAGCCCGAATAAACCATAAACCTTTGCTTTTGCATTTTGGTGTGTTGGGTCCTTGGTGGTCTTTTTGGGGTCCAGTGGATGAGGTACAACAAAAAACACAAATTTATTTACATCCTGTTATTTGGAAGCTTTAAAGAAGATATTTTGATTAGAGAGAAGTTTGGATTGGGGTAAAACTTGGTTTGAATTACAACTATGAATGACCATCATGATATATTGCTGATTTCTCTTCAAAAAAAAAATCTGCTCATGAGGTCACAGCTGAACAGCAGCCCCCACTGTCCCCACCTTTGACTCCCCATGGAGCTTACAGAATCCATGCATTCCTAGGGCAGCTCTCAATGACTAAGCATGGCAGGGGTACTGAGCTAGGCCAGTACTGCAGCTTGAGTGTGATCTGAGGACCCTCCAAGGGTCCACTATAATCAATGACTTGGTTGCCAGGATGGCACTGGGGGAAGATGTTAGAACCTTTGGGAGGTAGACCCTACTGGGGTGTCTTTAGGTGACTGGGGCATGCTGTTGGAAGAGACTTCTCTTGCACACTTACACATTCCCTCTGAGATATGTGGCAACATCCGTTGACCTTCAGTGGTTCTTTTGCTTGGAAATTCTGAGGCCACTCACCTGGCTAAAACTTTCTCAGAATGTAAGAAAGCTTAGATTCTATTTGGTATGAAGTCTTCCCCTTTCTGTCTTTCTGTCTCCCACATCATGGTCTAAAGAACCTGTGGCTCCTGTCCCCTATATATTCCACAGGCATTTCCGCAATAAATCTTACACATCTAACCTCATGCTGTGTTACTTATCAGAAGACCCAAACTGAAACACAACTGGCCACCAGGACCAGATCCCATACATCGTCACCTGGCGAGGCCTCATTGAACGACCTGATGGCCCCCCAACCTGGGTCAAGTCCTTCATTCCCCTGATTAATCCAACTGCTCCCCCTCCACCTCTGCAGGTCCTCCCTCTCAGTCCAAAGGCGGAAGAGAAACCCATTCTCCAGGGAGGCACAGAGGAGAACGACATCTTTCCCCCGCCCTACTCCTCTCAGACGGGCACCCCGCCAATGGCATCACAAGTGCAGGCCCCGCCTCCTAACCCTGAGGAGCCACCACCGCTTCCACAAGGACCTGCGCAGACCACACGGAGCCTGAGGGGGGTGGCCCCCCAACCTGACACCACTGTCCTCCCCCTCTGGCTGGCGGGGCCCCCAGATGGAGAGGGCAATCAGCCCTTTCATTATTGACCCTTTGCCACCAGTGATCTTTACAACTGGCACTCACATAATGCACCTTTCTCTGAAAACCCCAGGGACTTAACTTATTGAAAACTGTTCTCTTCACTCACCAGCCCACCTGGGACGATTGCCACCAGCTCGTGAGTGTCCTGTTCACTACTGAGGAGCGAAACAAGATCCTGGAAGCAGCCCAGAAATTGGTTCCGGGCCCCACCTGGAACCCTATCACAGATCCAGGCATCATTAATGCCAGCTTTCCCCCTAGCCATTCCAACTGGGACTACAACACGGCAGAAGGTAAGGAGAGGTTCCTGGTCTACGGCCAGACTCTGTTAGCGGGTCTCAAAATGGCAGCTCAAAAACCCGCCAATATGTCTAAGGTCTATGATGTCAGACAGGGGCCCGAAGAGAGCCCAGCCTCATACTTAGAGAAGTTACAAGATGCCTTCCGGCGGTTCACTCCGTATGACCCAGAAGCAGAGGAATCAGCTCAAACTGTGATGTTTGCTTTCATTAACCAGGCAGCCCCTGACATCAAGAGAAAGTTACAGTCTTTAGATAGACTAGGAGAAAAGAACCTTAGGGACTTAATAGCAGTGGTGGAAAAGGTTTATAATAGAAGGGAGACAGCAGAACAAAGAGAGGAAAGAAAAGAAAAAAGGAAGCAAGCCTGACCAGGGTCCTGGAGAGACAACAGGCCCACCGTAAGAAGGACCTCAGAGAGATGTTATTGGCAACCAACCCCCAGTATGGAAGGAGCTCATCGGTGGGATCCAGACCAAGAAATAAGGTAGGGAAAAACCAGTGTGCGTGCTGCAAGGAGGAAGGGCACTGGGTGAAGGACTGCTCCAAGGAGAATAAGTGATCAGCTAAGGTACTACCAGCTCTAATTGGGGGTGAAGACAGTGACTAGGGGAGATGGGGCTCAGGTCCCCTCCCTGAGCCCAGGGTAACCCTGAAAATAGAGGGGAAACCAATTGAGTTTATGGTGGATACTGGTGCCCAGAATTCGGTTTTATTGGAGCCAAGAGGGCCAGTGTCCTCCAGAACTACATGGGTACAGGGGGCAACAGGAACAAAGTCCTATTCACAGACTACCCGAAGAACAGTAGATTTAGGGAAGGGCTGGGTATCCCACCCATTTCTAGTAATCCCAGAATGTCCCTACCCACTTCTGGGCAGAGATTTATTGTCAAAAATGAGGGCACAGATCCACTTCACAGCTAAAGGAGCCACCTTGCTTCACATCGGGGCACCGGTTCAGGTTCTAGTCACCAACGACCTGAGGAATATAGACTCCATCAGGAGCCGATCCAACCAAACCCTGATATATCAGATTGGCTCCAAAAATTTCCCCAAGCCTGAGCAGAAACAGGGGATATGGGTCTGGCAGGACACAGGCCTCCTGTATATGTTGAACTCAAAGCAGGGGCAGACCCTGTTAAAGTGCACCAGTACCCTATGCCCCTAGAGGCAAAACATGGAATTACTCCACATGTCAGAAGATTAGTGGAACCGGGGGTGCTGAGAACGACCCAGTCTGCCTGGAACACCCTACTCCTGCCTGT
>NW_008355790.1:1848410-1849455 GCF_000622305.1 Nannospalax galili
CCAGAGAGTAGGCCCCTGGAAGAGACCTATTGCATACCTATCAAAGAAATTAGACCCTGTAGCAGCTGGATGGCTGCCCTGCCTGTGAATTATAGCAGCAGTGGCCCTGCTGGTTAAGGATGCTAACAAGTTAACCCTGGGACAGGACCTGCTTGTGGCAACCCCTCATGCCCTTTAGGGGTGCCCAAGCAACCCCGCGATCGATGGTTGAGCAATGCCCAATTAACTCATTATCAGTCTCTGCTCCTAAATCCGCCCAGGATCACCTTCCAGGTACCAACGGCCCTGAACCCAGCCACACTGTTGCCAGATCCCGATCTCGGGGACCCACTCCACGACTGTACTGAAATTCTGGCACAGGTGCATTGCATCAGACCTGACCTGAAAGATGTTCCCTTGCCTGATGCCGAAGAAACCTGGTACACGGATGGAAGCAGCTTCATCAGAAATGGTAAAAAGCATGCTGGGGGAACCTACCTCAAGAGTCATTTGGGCTGAGCCCCTGCCTATAGGTACATCGGCCCAAAAAGCTGAACTGATTGCGCTTACCAAAGCCCTAAAGATGGGTAAAGGAAAGAGACTCAACGTCTACACAGATAGCAGATATGCATTTACCACTGCCCATATCCATGGGGACATCTATCAAGAGAGGCACCTCCTTACTGCAGAGGGAAAGACTATTAAAAATAAACAAGAGATCTTAGAGACCTCTTGCAAGCCCTCTGGGGCCCAACAAAACTAGCCATAATCCACTGCCTGGGTCACCAAAAACAACCCCACCCAGAAGCGAAATAATCTGGCTGACAGGACAACTAAAGAAATAGCCCTGACCTCCACGATCCTGCCCATTCTTGTTGATCCCGGAGCAAGGGAACTGCTTAAAACTCCCCACTATAGCCCCAAGGACTTAGCCTGGATAAACACTCTCCCTATGACTCAATGCCTAGAGGGCTGGTGGAGGACAATGGATGGAAAAGGTATCCTACTTCAGAATTTATGCATAAGATTGCTCAAGAAAATACATCAAGCATCACACATGGGCACC
>NW_008355790.1:1852442-1855046 GCF_000622305.1 Nannospalax galili
CTCTTTTAGCTTCTGTAAAATGCTTGGCTGCTGCTTTAGACATGCCTAGACATACCCTGGCATGCCCTGACCCCCGCCTGCTATTCCCCACCCCCCCTTCCAGGAAACTATAGATTAAGCAAGCCCGTGCATAAAAACTGCCCTATAAGGTAAAAACGGAGACTCCTGGCACCACAGGTAACAGTCAGCACATTCCACAGCCCTGAGAGTAGCACCTACCAATAAGAAACTTCCAGGGCTGCATCTTATATATCCAATTGGTTTAAAATTATGTTGGCACACATGGGCTCCTTGAACCAACCAAAATGTATCTTCGGTATCCCCCCCTTGGTCTAAAACCTATAAAAGGCTCCACTCTCCCTTACTCTGGGCTCTCAGCACGGATCCGTTGAGTTGGTGAGGTCTGAGAGCCCGAGCTTAAGCCCAAATAAACCATAAACCTTTGCTTTTGCATTTTGGTGTGTTGGGTCCTCGGTGGTCTTTTTGGGGTCCAATGGATGGGGTACGACACAGCCATGTTTATTTTTATGAAGCTGTCAAAAGACCACAATCAAATGCTCTCAGTAGACAGAAAGTCAGAATGGAAGCAGGCCACTGGCATGTAGATATGGAGATTGAAGGAGGAATATGTTTAAGCTTTAATCTTAAAATAGACATCATTAATTTTTATGTTATTTTAATTAACTAAAAATTTTCAATAGAAAAGCATTTACTTTTTATGGCAAAAAATACATAACATAAATCTAATCATTATGACCCTTTTAGAGTGAGCTGTCCGGTGGCCACGTTGTTGTCTGTAATGAAAGGTGGACTGAGCTTGATTGCCTTCAAGAACTTGAAGGCGAGACCTTACTGCTGACCTGGAAGCCTCCTCCCTGAAGACCAGCTCTCGTGGTATCAGAGGATACTATGCAAGCTGCCAAGAAAGAAACCCAACCATTCTACCCCACTGGAAAGTGTATGAACCACAACAATGACTGGCCCAGCAAACTATCTCTACTGATGCAGTAGTGTCACTTTTGTCTTGGAGTAATCAATAGCTCCAAGTCCTGTGTCAGCCCATCTTTATTTATAGTCTCAGTCACAGTGGACAGTACCCTAGAAGCTCAAACTTCTGTCCTACCAACATCCCGCCTCAAGCTAAATTTTCTGCCTCAGAACTATATCCAACACTGTAGGAATACATCTGCACTCAAATACATAGACATTAGAGTAGCAGGAGAAATCTTCAACCAGCATAGGATAAGAGTTGTGGGCAAAGACACAGGGACTTTGCTTTCTTCCTGACTCATACTCACTGTATTACAGAACTGGAAATCTTTTGCAATGTGATGGTAATTATTTCCTTTACTAATAAGGAAACTAGAGAAAACTCTTGAAGAGACAGGTATGGGGGAAGTGAGCAGGTGTCTCCCCACCATGGCCCCCTGTGGTTGCCCAGGATGGAAGTCTTTGTTTTCTAAAGTTTTCACATTCCTGTAACCTTTGCGCCCATATGTTACCTTGCTTAATTATCACATGTACCTTTTACTTAATTGTCACCTATGTGCTGTTTTGTATTTTGTTTGTATTTCCCCACACATGAGTATAAAAACCCTCCAAAACTTGAACAAGGGCTCTGACTCCTTTGATTCGTGGTGTCAGTCCCACTGAATTAAACCTCCTCCCCTCACCTGACTTCAAGGTGAGGACTGTTGGTCTCTGAGTTTTCCCTAACAACTGCTTTGTCATTCTTGCTTCCTGGGGTTATTCCCAAATAAACAACCCACACCCCAGTCTTTTCTTCACGCTCTGCTTTAAAGATGTGCAAAAGAATAAAGGGAAAGAGCTGGAGATTTCGCCCAGCTGGCGGAGTACTTGCCTAGCATGCAGGAAGTCCTCAGTTCATTCGCCAGCACCATAAAAAACCAGGCATGATGGTGCTTGTCTGTAATCCTAGCACTGAAGTGGTGGAGGCAGGAGGGTCAGAAATTCAAGGTTGTCCTTGGCTACATAGTGAATTCAGGGCCAGACTGGGCTACTTGAAACCAAAAACTGAACGACAAACCCAGGAAATGGAAGGACCGGCTGATTCCAAGCACATCGGTGTCCTCTATACAGCCTCTCCAGAGTCCTTCATCAATACTGTTTTGGATTTTCTTTGCTTAGTTGCTGGGTTTTAAATTTGTATTTCTTTGTGTTTTTTTCCTCTTTGGATGAGTTGTTTGCTGCTTTGTTTGGTTTGGTTTTTTGAGACAGGGTCTTGTTATAGAGAGCCCAGATGGGTCTCAAATGCTTGATCTTCCTGCCTCCACCTCTGAAATTCCAAGATTACAGGCATGCAGTTGTAAGAGTGAGACCACTGAGGACAAGTCAGCCTTTTGGGTTGCAACAGCAAGAGGTTTATTTGATACACAGGTACCTGTGGGCACAGAGTCTCCTCGGAGGACTTGCGCACCCCAGGTTGGGGTTTGGCAGTTTTTATAGAGCAGAAGCAGGGTACAGAAGCAGAAGAGCAGTTATTGGTTAATTCAAACACACACACAATAATTTCAAAAGTATGCAGAGATATGGGGTAAGGGTCGGGGCTAAGGGGAAGTGGGATTGCTAAATGGGAGGTGACCT
>NW_008355790.1:1860237-1861642 GCF_000622305.1 Nannospalax galili
TGTAAGAGTGAGACCACTGAGGACAAGTCAGCCTTTCGGGTTGCAACAGCAAGAGGTTTATTTGATACACAGGTACCTGTGGGCACAGAGTCTCCTCGGAGGACTTGCACACCCCAGGTTGGGGTTTGGCAGTTTTTATAGAGCAGAAGCAGGGTACAGAAGCAGAAGAGCAGTTATTGGTTAATTCAAACACACACACAATAATTTCAAAAGTATGCAGAGATATGGGGTAAGGGCCGGGGCTAAGGGGAAGTGGGATTGCTAAATGGGAGGTGACCTCAGAGGCACAGGTGTTTTTCCCTTGATTTCCTGGTATCGGGCCCTCAGGGTGGTCAGGAGTTCTACCCGTAAAACTTGTTTATGGCTTGATCTGTGAAGCTTGACCGGCGCCTGCCCGTCTTGCAGCCTTTTGATAAGGCTGGTCCTGGTTTTTGTCAATTTTAAACATGTGGGCTCATGAGTACTCATGGCGCCTAGTCTTTTTCACAGTACCATGTCTGCCACCTCCATTACCAATCTTTCAAGAACTTTGCCTAATGTAAAAAGTATTCCCTACATATTTATAACAACCCCTTATTAAAGAGATTTGGGGGATTTTTAGAATTGGATCTTTTGTTCTTTCCCTATTTCACGTCTAAATTCCTTTTAGAGAGCCCCGTTTTCATGATTAAAATTTCCTGAATGGGGTAGATGACATTGCTCAGTCAGTAAAAGGGGCAGGCCTGTAAGTCTGACAACTTAAATATGATCTCTGGGCCCCCACATGGTAGAAAGAGAGAACTGACTCCTGCAAATTGTCCTCTGACCTCCACACATGCACTATGGCATGTGTGTATGCATAAATAAATACAGAAATAAATAAAAAATTAAATTTAAAAAATTTCCTGAATGACAGTTGCCCTTTGGGCAGAGGACACAGCTTATAGAAAATGCACGTGAAGAGAAACAGACTGAAAGGAGTTTTGTTTTCGGTTTTTTTTGTTTTTGTTTTTGTTTTTAATTTTTTTAATTTTAAATAATTACATGATTAGAAGAAGCATTTCATTACAGCTTTAACATATTCAGTAACACACTCCAGAGCAAGAGTACATCTCTTTCACAAGTGGCCATAAGTTTCTAGGGTCACAGTTGAATTAATAGAGTTATACAATATTAAACTCAGTATAAGGCCTGTAAGACATAAAATTGAATGTTTTTAACCTTTAAAAAAGATCTTCATTTCATTTTAGAATATATTGTTCCTTGCAGAAAGACTCACTGTTTTTGCTACAAACAATGAAATGTTGGCACATGCATCTCTAATCTGTATGTATCTGATTATTACTAGTCACAGTCGGCTACTTTCTAAAATCCTTGACACCTGAGCGCGGATATAAAATAATAAGGTAGATTTCAATGGTAATGT
>NW_008355790.1:1862506-1866213 GCF_000622305.1 Nannospalax galili
GGTACTTTAAACTACTGAGTGTCATGTAGATAAATCTTGGGCAAAGACCAATTGTTCTCAGATAAACCTTACCTAGACATATATTTCTTGATCTGCTATGTATAATTTCTCAGTAGCTTGTAGGAGTAATATGGTTCCCTCTGGTTTTCAAAACTAGCTAGGCATTATTTATCTCTCACATTGTCTCACCCCTCCATCATGGTTTTCCCACTCAAGGTGCCCGCATTTCCCCCCTTTCTCCCTTAATAAGACCCTTCTCCTATGGTCCTACTTCTTTTGAGTTCCTTCTTTCCCTTTATCTCCTAGGTTCCTTGTATACCCTTCCCTCTCCCCTCTCTTAAACTAACTGAATTTTTACCCATATCTCCCTTATTAAGGCCTGTTTCCTACTGTTCTTCTCTTTTGGGTTCTTTCTTTTCCTTTACCTCCCTGTTTCCTTTCCATTATCCTGGTTCCTGTAGTTATGTCTAGTTACATACTCATTTATCAGAGTCTGGTTCTAGGATCCACATATGAGGGAGAACATATGTCAGTTTTTTGGGTTTTTTTTGAGTTACTTCACTTAGTATAACAGTTTCTAGTCCCATCCATTTACCTGCAAATTTCATGATTTCATCTTTCTTTACTGCTGAGTAAAACTTCATCATATAAATGAACCATATTTTCATTATCCATTTGCCAATTGAGGGACACTTGGGTAGATTCCATCTCTTAGCTATTGTGAAAAGAGCAACAACAAACATGGATGTACAAGTGTCTCTGCAATAGGATGAGTTCTTTCAGTATATGCTATTAAATGATATAACTGGGTCAAATGGTAGGCTCATTTCTAGTTTTTAGTGGGTTTTTTTGTTTGTTTTTTCCATAGGGGTTGAACAAGTTTGCAGCCCCACCATCAGTGGATGAGTTTTCCCCTTTCCCCACATCCTCTCCAACATTTGGTATCACTTTCTCTCTTGATCTTAGCCAGTCTGACCAGGGTAAGATGAAATCTCAAAGTGGTTTTCATTTGCATTTCCCTAATTATTAGTGATGTTGAACATTTTTTAAGATGCTTCTAGCCATCTTTACTTCTTCTTTGGAGAACTCTCTGTTGAGCTCCTTAGCCCATCTTTTAATTGGGTTACTTCTTGTCTTGAATCTGTTTTTTGCATTCGTTATATAGTCTAGATGTTAAACCTCTGTCGGATATGTTGCTGGTGAAGATTTTCTCCCATTCTGTGGGTTTTCTGTTCACTTCCCTGGTTGCCTCCTTTGATGTACAGAAGATTTTAGTTTAATGAGGTCCCATTTGTTAATCCTTACCCTTGTTTCCTGAGCAATTGATGTCCAGTTTAGAAAATCCTTTCCTACACCCTTATCTTGTAAGTTTGTCCCAATGTTTTTGTCTAACACTTTCAGAGTTTCAGACTTTACATTGAGGTCTTTGATCCATTTAGAATTGACTTTTGTGCAGGGTGAAAGATAGGGGTTTATTTATTTGGAATTGATTTTTGTGCAGGGTGAAAAATAGGGCTTTAGTTTTATTCTTCTACAGGTGGAGATCCAGTTTTGCCAGCACCATTTGCTAAACATGCTGTCTTTCCTCCAGTGAATATTTGTTGCGGGTTCTCCTCAGGCCAGCTGTGAAGACCCTAACGTGGATTGAGTCCCCTGCCGATTAGGCAGGGGCAAGAGGCACAGAGTCATGACACACAGACCCCAGGAGTCGGGTAGAAGCAAGCACTAGGCGAGGTGCTGCAGGCTCGTTTAATGCAGGAGGGGGCAGGCCTTATATTTCCCTTTTCTCTGCCCCCAAGGCCCTTTCGTCAGTGTATTGTTTTCTGATTGGTCCATGCCACACAGTCTGTCAGCAGTCACTGGGCTCGCGAGCAGGGTACGGAGGCGTGGGCTCCTTTTGGCAGGCTATTTGCGGACCAAGAAATGAAGTGAATTCTCATTGAATCCCGGGGCTCTGGGTCCACGCCATCTTTGGAGGCCTCCTGCCACATTTCCACCCTTTTTCTTTAAAAATGACTGTCCAGCGAGAGCCTGTACACAGCTCCACCTCGGGATGACCCCAGGATCATGGAGTGTGCCTGTCTTAGGTTGTCCTATTCGGGCATGAACCTTACCCATCATTGGAGCATGGGTGTACACATCCATGTCCTGGCTTAGGTTGATTCAGCCCGACAGGAGCTTACCCGTCATTGACTACCAGCCCTCCAAGGAGTATCATCCTGGTTGATCAGTCGAGGTGGGGAATTATCTGTAGGAGGCCTCGTACATTTGTGCAAGCCAAGTCTGTCGGGCTGCATAGGGTGGGTTGAAATCATCGCATAGTGCTCTGAGGGCCTGATACACCAAGTGATTGAATTTTTTCTGACTGCAGGAACAAAGAACAAGGCATTTAAGAAGCAGAAAGAGACGAATAATTATGCCTGTCAGGAGTAGGTAAGTGACGATCCAAGATGGGTCAAACAGTGCTTTTAGATTAGAACATATTTTCTCTAAGAACCCTGAATTGATGTCAGGCATGGGGGCACAGGTATAATTTAGAGCAATAATTTGATTAGTTAGTAATATAGAGTAATTAAGAAACTTTTGATTCCAGTGGCCATGAATATAGTGTGCAAGTTGTAGGTACACTTCAGTAATATTCTGTACTTTATAGGGGGTGAGACAAAGTGACCTAAAGCGAGGGTCACAAGCTAGCAGAGCCATGTATTTGGTAATGGCCCTTCACTTAAGAGATCAATTTGTTATTGTAACACATTAATTGCCTGGTGAAGATGCTGACTGATAAGGGACTGAGTGTGAAAGGTAGAGGAGGTTTTGAACACAGCCTCGTTGAGTGTCTCCACAGTAGTGGAGGATTGGGTGATAGCCACTGCAGTGGTGGCAGCCGACCCTAATGCAAGGATGATGGCTGAGATGAGAGTGGCAGTGACCCCAAAATCCCGTTTTAAGCGGGGGGCTTGTGACAAGGCTGTCCGCTCTATAAGGGTGACAGCATGGAAGTGGGTTACATTGGTGACTGGAACCCAAAAGGCCATGGGTTCATGCATAAAGAGAACTATGTGAGCTGGATGGTTCCAGCAGGCCACCAGTACACAGGTGGTGTTGGTACCAGAGCAGTTGAGTTGTCCCCGAGGGTTAGAGGTAACATTGGTTAACAATAAGGCAAATGGGGACCACACGCAAATGGGGGTAGGGGGCCAGGATGTCGTGTGATCAATGGATGTAAGGATTTTGGTTTTGGCACAAGTAGAGGGATTGGTGTTAGTGTAAGTGCTGTTGGAAAGCTGGAGGCCCTGCTGTGCCAGTAATGGCCTCATGTCCATGCAGGCATGCAGACCACAGAAGTCCCAGTTACCAAGTATTGATTCACAGTTGGTATGGGAGATCTTAATGCCACAGGGATAGGTGGGGGCCAGTTGTCTCCAAGATCCTAGGGGGTGATTAGAAGGGGAGCGGCTGAAGTGGCAAAGGGGAGGGATGGCATGGTTGGGCTTAGGGTGGCATCTCTGCCATGGTATAGAGAGCACAAGGAAAAAGGGTGCAAGGGAGCGTGTGCGTGGGCAGTTGGGAAGCAGTGGGAGTAGAATGGCAGGGCAAAATGGGGGCAGAGGGGTGGTGGCCCCTCCACCTCCCCTGTTATTATTGTCCCCAGTGCAGCGAGGACCAAGGCTACACTGGTGTTGTTGAAGGTAGGGGAGAGGCACTTG
>NW_008355790.1:1866735-1868449 GCF_000622305.1 Nannospalax galili
ATGCACAAGCATAGCCTCGCCCTCTTGTTAACAAGGGGGTGGGCGGTTGCCATTGACATGTTATGGGGTCTTTCCATGTCACTAGTGGCAGGGGTGTAGGCCTAGGTATGGTAGCCCAGTGTTTGTAGGCCGGGCTCAACTCATTTTCATTGAAGGACAGGAAATTAATGTTAAACAGCACATTAATTAGAGCCAGGTGTGGGTCCCTTTCAGACTCAGAGGTAGCAAATTTTTATAATGTTTCTTTGAGGGTCCTATTGGCCTGCTCTACAAGGCCTGTCCCTGTGGATTATAAGGGATGCCAAGGGAGTGGCTAATTTTCCATGTTGACAGGAATGATTGGACTTGTAGAGAGGTGTAAGCTGGCCCATTATCAGTTTTTAGGGTCCATGACACTCCCATTACCAACATTGTTGATTTGACCGCCTTAATGGCATGTGAGGCCTTTTCACCAGCTTGAGCGATGGTGAAAAGAAAGGAGGAGTAGGTGTCAACAATGACATGGACATACTTAAGATTACCAAAGGAGTTATAATGGGTGACGTCCATTTGCCAGAGGGCATTGGGTAGGAGACTATGCAGGTTAACTCCATATCAATTGAGGGGGCCTAAGGGAGCAAGGGGTGCATATGTAACACAAGATTTGCTCAGATGTTTGCATTGAGAAATGGGTAGGTCGGGTAGAAGGCGGTGCAGACTGTGAGGAGAAAGGTGAAATTATTGGTGTAAGGCTCTGGCTTGTTCTAGTAGGGGAATCTCTACAGACATAATAAGTTTATCTACTTTGTCATTTCCCTTTGCCAAGATCCCGGGGAGCTTGGTGTGTGATCTTATGTGGGAGATGTGCCAGGTCCATTGTCTGTTATCTAAGATAATCTGGAGAGCTCTCATGGTTCTAGTGATGGGATCCTTGTGGCCTTTTATCTGAGCAAAGGGAAGATATCTGAGGGCCTGAACCACATACTGGCTGTCAGAGAATATATTGAGTGGCTCAATCTGGCAGACTTGGAAGATTTTCAACAAGGCCAGGAGCTCCCCCAACTGGACAGAGCGGGGATTCACTTGTACATAACAGGTGTCATCCTTTCCCATGCACTGAATGACAGAGCCATAACGGGACTTATTGGCATCTGAGAAGGCTAGCATGGCTAAAGGTAGGGGGTTTTACAGGGCGAAGCATGTGGCTGAGTGGTGATTTCCAAACAGGCCAGGCTGGCCAGTCGCTTATCTGGGTGTGTGTGGTTATCCAACTCTCCCGTGAACCTGGACATCATTAATTGGAAAGCCGGAGTCTGCCCATAATGTTTGGGAATGCTTAAGAGGAAAGGGCAGTATAATTTTGTCAGGTTCCTTTCTGAATATGTACCTGGCTGTTTGTAGGGCCTTAATTGCTAACTTGAAGGCAATATCATACTTAGAGCTAAGCCTAGTTAGGTCCGAGGTAGCCAGGTGGATCCACACCAGGGGGTCTTGCTGCCATAGCACCCCCAAGACACCATTTTTAGTCCAGAGGATCAAGGCCAGTAATGGCTCTGCTGGGTCATGACGTTGGAGTGATGCAGACCAGAGTATATGATCTATCTTAATAAGAAGATCCTTAGCTGACCAGGTGAGAGGGATCCTTGAAGTTGGTGAATTATGGCCTTCCAGAAGGGAGAACAAGGCCCGGAGTTCCAAGTCAGGGACTGGTATAAATTGTTTGAGCCAGTTTATA
>NW_008355790.1:1868778-1872574 GCF_000622305.1 Nannospalax galili
GATGGGATGGGGGGATAGCTGTAGGGTGTGGTAAGCCCACTTGTAGTGAGCCCATCTTTTCCATCTGGGCATTGACTGCTCTAAGATCTTGGAAGAGTCTGCATTTCCCTGATTTCTTTTTAATAACAAATATTGGGGTATTATGTTTACTGAGAGAGGGCTCGATGTGGCCAAGCCTCAATTGTTCAGCTACCAAATTTTTGAGGGCAGATAATTTAGGTTCTATTATAGGCCACTGGTCCACCCAAATGGCATCATTAGAGAGCCAGGTGATGGGGATCAGCTTGGGGGCCAAGATTGGAGTCAATCCCAGGAGGGCAGTGGCCGTTAGGTTTGGGGGTGTTGGGCAAGGTGTTGTCCTTTCCCTGATAGTCCCAAGTTATCGTAGAGAATAATATCATCATAAAAGGTACGGTCATCCATGGTAAGGACTGCGCCCATGTCCTCTAGGGTGTCTCGGCCCCATAAGTTACGGGGAAGTCCGCTACTATGGGGGTAACTGTGCCCTGGTTCCCATACAAGCCCTTCCAATATACTGGACATGTGACCAGCTTGGTACCTTGTGTGCTGCCAACTGCTTTTATTGGTGGGCCTGGCCAGTATTTCCAATGAGGGAATTTAAGGGATTCAGTTTCTGATATAATGGTGACATCAGCCCCTGTGTCTACTAGGCCCTTTATGGCAGTTCTATCTAGGAACAGGGTCATTAGTGGGGAGTGGTTGAGGATTGGGAGAGTCCATAATATCTGTCTCATTTCCCCTCTTGTGGGCGGGGCTGAGGGGTGCCCCCCGGTGGAGTTTAAAGGAGCCAAGTCTGGTTGAGGCTGTGACCTACAGTCTTTAGCCCAATTGAACCCTCTTTTGCACTTGGGGCAGACTGTACCTCTTGGGCAGTCACTACGAAAGTGGCCAAGCCCCGACAGTTCCAGCAGCCTTCACGTGTGCCAGAGTGGGCAGGTTTTCGTTGAGACAAAAGAGTCTCCAAGGAGGTGATCAAAGCCTCAATAGGGCTGGCCCTAGGGTCCAAGTCTCTAGTAGCGAGCACCCATTTGTGAACGTTATCATTGCGGACAGTCTCCAAGGAGGCAGTCAAAGCCTCAATAGGGCCTGCCCTAGGGTCTAAGTCTCTAGTAGCAAGTACCCATTTGTGAATGTTATCATTGCGGATAGGCGCAATAGCATTCCGAGTAGGGATGTTTAGTCCCTCCCAAGTTGTTTGATAAGCACCTCTCGGGTTGGTCCAGACTCCACCCTCCACTCTACTGCCTCAGTGACACAGGTAAGGAAGTTCATGAAGGACTCTCCTGACTTGAATCAAATTACAGAAAAAGACTTGTGGATCACATGGGGAGCAACATTTAAGGGCCTTAAAGGCCAAGTCAGAAACTTGTTGAAAATAGGCATGGAGGCCAATAGTAGACTGGGAGAATGGATCAGTATATTCTCCGCGTCCCGTGAGCATGTCCAATGTAATGTTGAGGTCATATTGGAGATTTAGTTGTGCCTGGTTTTCAGCCTGATCGTCATAGGCTGCACGCCAGTTTAGAAAGACTGAGGGTTCTAAGACTGCCTTTAGTAAGTTATACCAATCATAGTGGGTTTGTAAATGTAAGGACCACTGGCAAAGAACCTGTTCTAAGTATGGCGAGTCAGGGCCTGATTGCTCAGCTGCCTTGCAGATAAGAACAAGGTCAGCAAGTGGGGTGGGCAGCCATGGACGCTGCACCACATAGGGGCCAACATTAACCAGAAATGTGGACAAAGGCAGGTGAGGCTTTAAGGAGGGCAGTCCAGGAAGGAGATGCATGTTATCAGGGGAAGAGGCGGGATGGTTACTGGGGGGGAAGAGAGTAACTCCTTCCACGGTTAATGGGGCGGGGGAATTTCTGGGCATGGTAGCTCTAGGAGAGTATCCTGAGATATAGGCAAAGGAACTCCTTCCTTATCGGAAGTGGGCACAGAGGCTGCGTCCACCTCCAGGTCCAAGAGGTCAGGGGTCGAGGTAATAGCCAGATCTACACTAGATTGTTTCTGGCAATGTTTGTTGTGGGCTGAGATGACTTCCTTAGGGGAGGAGGATTTAAGGCTTGCAATGATGGCTAGGAGGATCGGTACGAACGATGTGGGGGGAGTGATCCCTGACCCGACCTCCCTTTTTCGGGCCAGGAAGAGGACCCACATCCATGTGTCAGGGTCCCACATGTTTTCAGGGGAGACCCACGGAGCCAAATTAGTGGCTTCATCCCAAAAGTGTTCGATATCTTTTGGTTTCACTTTCAACCCTCTGGTTTTAAGAAGCACCTTGAGTGCTGCCGTTTGTGGTTCCCTGCATTGTGGTGGTAAACTGCCCATTGTGGGAGGGTCTCGAGAAGGGGAATTCACCACAAAAGTAGAAGACGAGGGTGACTACCAAGAGGGCACAAAGGAAGCAAAGAAGCATTGTGAGCCACTCAGATGTAAACTGCCCCGACATGTAAAGGTTTATCAGATCCATATGTCTTGTGCTCAATGAGGGACTTCTGGAGGCTGTAACACCTCCAGCCGTATGCTCACATGGTGTCTCTGGGACAGGCAAGAGGGTGACCCAAAGCCTGGGCTCTGAGTTCGGGGTGGATCAGCCCTTATGTGACCTCACCGGGATGAGCCGAGAGGGGGGAGGTGCCAATGTGGGCTTCAGGACCACGTGGCGGAGTGTGCTTCCCTGATCTAACAAACTAGTCCAACAATAAAGACAACAGACAGGGTGGAGGGGACAGAGGAGGGGGCTACTCGCTTATCCTCTAGCAGCTGAAGAAACAGGAAAATCCAGGGGCCTACTTACTGAACAAACCGAGGTTCTGGGTGTCGCCAACACCATGGGGAGGAGTCCCTGTTCAGGTGACAGGTGTTGTGAGTTCTCCTCAGGCCAGCTGTGAAGACCCTAACCTGGATCAGGTTCCCTGACGATTGCGGGGGCAAGAGGCATGGAGTCACAACACACAGACCCCAGGAGTCGGGTAGAAGCAAGCACTAGGTGAGGTGCTGCAGACTCATTTAATGCAGGAGGGGGCGGGCCTTATATTTCCCTTTTCTCCGCCCCCAAGTCCCTTTAGTCAGCGTATTGTTTTCTGATTGTTCCGCGCCACGCAGTCTGTCAGCAGTCACTGGGCTCAAGAGCAGGGTACGGAGGTGTGGACTCCTTTTGGTGGGCTATTTGCAGACCAAGAGGTGAAGTGAATTCTCACTGAATCCCAGGGCTCTCAGTCCGCACCATCTTTGGAAGCCTCCTACTACAAATATTCTTGGCCCCTTTGTCAAATATCAGGTGACTGAAATTGCATTTACTCTTATTTGGGTCTTCAATTTTGTTCCATTGATTTATGGGTCTATTTTTTTGCCAGTACCATGTTGTTTTTATGACTACAGCTCTGTAATACAGCTTAAAATCTGGTATAGTAATCCCCCTGGCATTGCTCTTAGTGCTCAGGGTCACTTTGACTAGCCAAGTTCTTTTGTGCTTCCATATGAATCTTAGAATGGTTTTTTTCCAATTCTGTGAAAAATGTCATGGGGATTTTGATTGGCATTGCACTGACTCTATAAATGGCTTTTGGTAAGATGGTCATTTTCACAATATTAATTTTTCCAATTCATGAGCATAGGAGGTCCTTCCATCTTCTGATGTCTCCCTCAGTCTGTTTCTTTAAAGATTTAAAATTTTCATTGTAGAGGTCTTTAATGTCTCTGGTCAGGTTTTTTCCGAGATTAGATAGATAGATAGATAGATAGATAGATAGATAGATAGATAGATAGATAG
>NW_008355790.1:1872727-1873324 GCF_000622305.1 Nannospalax galili
TAGCCCATCTTTTTATTGGGTTGCTTAGTTTCTTGCTTCTTTGTTTTTTGAGTTCATTATATATTCTGGATATTAAACCTCTGTCAGATGCTTTTGTAGGTTAATTTTGTAACGTGCCACATTACTGAACATGTTAATAATTTCTAGGAGTTTTCTTGGGAACTTTTTAAGATATAATATTATATCATCTGCAAAAAGGGATAATTTGATCTCTTCTTTTCCAATTATTACTCCTTTAATTTCCTGATTGTGTCTTATTGTTCTTGCAACAGTTTCAAGAACTATGTTAAGGAGAAGTGGAGATAGTGGACAGCCTCGTCTGGTTCCATTTTTCAATGGGAATGCTTCCAGTTTTTCTCCATTTAGAATGATGTTGGCTGTGGGTTTGTTATATATGGCTTTAATTATGTTGAGGTATGTTCCCACCAGTCCAATTCTCTCTAGGACTTTGAACTAAATGTGTGTTGAATTTTGTCAATGGCCATCTCTGCATCTATTGAGATGACCATGTGGTTCTTGTCATTGAGCCCATTTATGTGATTTATGACAAGAACCACATGGTCATTTCAATAGATGTAGAGAAGGCCTTTGAGATGA
>NW_008355790.1:1873819-1874245 GCF_000622305.1 Nannospalax galili
TGATTCTTTGTATTGTTTTCTTTGATTCAATTTCATTGATTTCTGCCCTGATTTTTGTTATTTCTTCTTGTCTGCAGTGTTTGGGTTTTGTTTGCTGTTGCTTTTCAAGTGTGTTGAGTTGCGTGTTAAGTCGTTTATTTGTGATCTTTCCGATTTTTTGATGTAAGCACTTAGAGCTATAAACTTCCCTCTAAGGACAGCTTTAAGCATGTCCCAGTGGTTTTGTTGTGTTGTAGCGTCCTTTTCATTTAATTCCAGGAATATTTTTATTTGTTTCTTA
Organism: Nannospalax galili; assembly: GCF_000622305.1. NCBI lineage: Eukaryota > Metazoa > Chordata > Mammalia > Rodentia > Spalacidae > Nannospalax > Nannospalax galili. The sequence goes on from NW_008355790.1 coordinate 1,874,100, forward strand.
ATTTCTCTTTTGACACATCCACCATTCAGGAGTGTGTCTAGCTCACGTCTGGACCCTCTGGGACCCATGCTCCTGTGAGGCCTCTCCTTGGTAGGCTTTATCCCCCTCCCTCTCCACATCCTCTGCACTGTGTCATCATAGTCTAT
>NW_008355790.1:1874626-1874817 GCF_000622305.1 Nannospalax galili
ATATTAGAATTGCCTCATCTACTTTTTTCTTAGGACTATTCAGGAACCGTTTGCTTATATATTTTTTCCCATCCTTTCACTTTAAGATAGTATCTGTCCTTGCAAGTAAGATGAGTTTCTTGCAGACAACAAAAGATGGGTTTATTTCTTAATCCATTCACCTAGTCTGTGTCTTTTGACTGGGGAGTTCA
>NW_008355790.1:1875504-1875830 GCF_000622305.1 Nannospalax galili
GGGGGAAATTTTCTTCCTCGATTTTCTTGAAGATCTGGTCCATGCCATTATCTTGGCATTCTTCTCCTTCCTGTATGCCTATGATTCATAAGTTTGGTCTTTTTATGGTGTCACACAATTCCTGTATATTCCATTCTTGTGCTTTCTTAAATTTTTCATAATCTTTGCTTGAGTGGTCTAGTTCATCCACTTTATGTTCCAGTCTTGATATTCTGTTTTCCATTTCATTCATCCTGTTGATGATGCTTTCTTCTGTCGTTTCTAATTGGCTTAGAGAGTTTTTCACTTCCTTCTTCATTTCAGCCTGAGTAGTCTTCAATATTTCT
>NW_008355790.1:1876316-1887321 GCF_000622305.1 Nannospalax galili
GCTTTTGGTTTTCTATTAGAGTGGCCAGATTGCTTTTGTCTTCAGGAGTTCCCATAGAGGCCCAAGTCAGATGAGGGTCAGATGCTCTCAGGCTTTCTCCTAAGGTCTGGATCCCTCCAGGAAAGATTTTGCCTTCAGGAATTTGGGGGTTGGACTGGCCTGGGAGCCGGACCTAGGAAAGATGCTGGTCTAGGGCAGCTGGTAGGCGTGCCACCCAGAGATGCAAAGGAAAATGGGGGCAGGGAGTGGCTCCAAAGGCTCCTGGTGACTGCACTGAGGAGTTGGGTTGGTCTGGATGCAAAGGATCAGGAAGAGGAATGGTCAGCCTGGGCCTCCAGGAAAGAGGCTGGTGGGTGGTGCAGGCCCAGGGAAGTAGAGGGAGCTGAGGGAGGGGCCAGGCCCAGAGTGCTCCTGGGACCTGAGAAGGTACTGGGTTGGTCTGGATGCAAAGGATCAGGAAGCAGAGGTGGTTCCCCAGGTGTCTGGGGTGCCAAAACAAGGAATGGGACAGGACCCAGGCTAGGAGAGATGGGTGGGGAGAAGGGAGGGTGAATAAGGGTTGGGGAGTCAAGGGGTGGCGGCACGATTGACTTACCACAGAGAGAGTCCTGCAAGTCATTCAGACTCGGGGAAGTGGGGGGGGGGGTGTATTAATTTTGACATCCAAGATTCTAGTGAAAGTGAGGATGTAAATATACCATTTTTACAGTTGACCCTGGAGCTGAGAACCACATATATCCAATTCTTCTGGACACTACAAGTTTCAGTGTTTTGGCCTGATAATCAATCATAAACATATTCCTACTGGTCAGATATTGGTCAAGATTTAAGCTTCATAAAATACTGTCATCATGCAAGGGGAGGCATCATAGGGTCTTGGGGGCCCTTCCTCAGACTCTGCTTCTACTTGATGTATCACATCTGCCACTCCTGACTTGGAGGTGAACTTAGCCATCCATCATTTACCTCCGCATGGTAAAAACCAAGGACAAGATGGGTGGCAGAGAGTAGTTCACCCATGGAAAACATCAGTCTTAGTGTTGGAAGGAACTTTAGACCAGTCAGTGCATGGGACCCTACCTCAGAGTTACAGACCATGGTAATCCATTAGGTAGTGCATTTGGAGAAAGGATTCCTAAATCCATCAGGTAGACTGCAGCTATTTGCTATTTAATAATGCTTTTAATTCTTTCTACAACTAAAGGTGATTTTTTTGTTTGTTTGTTTTTCCTGTAAACTGCCATGGAGGTGTAAATTTAGAGTTGATTTTATTAGTTGTACTGCCCCCTAATGGTGAAAAGAAGATGCACATCTAGATACGCATGACAGCTAGTGTCAGGCAGACTCACAGCTGTGACCATAGACAATTGTCATAGGTCATAATCAGCTCGATAATAACTGTGGATATGGTCATCCTATTCAAAAACGATAGAGTTGTCTCTAAAGTTATGACTAAACATCTTTTGTATACAAATACTGGAAAATGTTAACCTCCAGGTACAAAGTTGTTAAAAAATGTTTTAAACAATCACAAATTATTTAACGACTAGTCATTGAAAATAATTACATTAAACCATGACCACTGTTCTAGGGCCTTGGCACAGAAAGATCAGTAATGCAGGAACTTTGGTTGGGGAAAATCACATTCTTGCCCTAGAATGAACCAACAAATCATTTCAGTTCAATGTAATATGCATGGTTATAGCATTTGATGTTCTTTTCCTTTCTACCCTCCAGGTGACAGTGGTTCAAAAGTAAATATCAGTCAGGGAATGTTGTGGCTCATGCCTGCAATTCTTGCTCTCAAAAAATAGGAGGATCTAGAGTTCAAGGCCAACCTGGGCTACATATCAAGTTCCAAGATAGCTTAGGCTACAGAGTGAGATCCTGTCTCAAACAGTCAAATTAAAAACAAGAAGAGAGAGAGAGAAAAAGAGAGAGAGAAAAGAAAAAGAAGGAAAGAAAGAAGAAAGAAAGAAAGAAAGAAAGAAAGAAAGAAAGAAAGAAAGAAAGAAAGAAAGGAGGGAAGGAGGGAGGGAAGGAGGGAGGAAGGAAAGAAGGAACAACAGAAAGAATGAGGTGGTTACAAGGATACTCTGTTGTTTCTTGAAACACCCAGTCTGCTGTGCTGCTTCTCCACCTTCCTTGTTCTAGATGCAGATATACTCCTATGAGGAAAGTGGTTTCAGGACCTCCTCCACCAGCATGCCTGGTCAGGCACCTTATATAAAATGGCAGAATATTTGCACAGGATCTTGGCATATCCTCCAGATACCTCAAATCATTTCTAGATGACATTCTACCTAGTGCAGCATAGATGCTATACAAATCCTTGTTGTGTGCCTAGAGAACTATGCTTTTAACAGTCTGTGCATGTTCAGTACAGATGCAAATTCTACTTTCAAATATTTTGGATGTGAGGTTGATGGAGTCCATGAATGTGGACCCTAAACATACAGAGAAGAATCATACATTTATCAAATTTACTCTCTTTCACCTGAGGTCACCTAGGGTCATAAGATGTAACTTTCATCATATAATGGTGCTCCATCCTCCATAAACCTTTAAATTTACTCTATGAAAAGCTTTAAACAGAAAAAGCAAAACCAAGGCAAACAACTTTTGTCTTATTATTCACATTTTAAAAACACCTGTTAACATCAACACTTTATTGCTTTTCCAGTATCAGTGTAGTAGCAGTAATATCATTAATATCATTAAACCCAAGAGATATTAGTAAGAAAAAGTGACCTTGGGACTCTAGGATTTGTACTAACAAAACAATTGAAGGAATAAACTTTCAAAATGCCCAAATCCACAGAAAATGGTTTGAAGTGTGATAATGAAGCAGTAGGGGAAATTTTAGCAAGCAATATAGTGAAAAGAAAATAAATGCACTGAGCTGAGCTTTGTGTGTATTTGTCCCACACAACAGAAGACAGGAAGGGGCAATGCACAAGGATCTGAACACATCAACACAATACTGACTGTAATTCTCCATTCAAGCACTGACCAGCCCTAACCCTGCTTAGCTACATTCGATTGCTGTGGCAAGCACTACAACCAAAAGTCACTTCAGGGAGGAAAACATTTATTTCAGTTTACAGGTTACAGGCCATCACTGAAGGAAGTCAGGGCAGGAATTCAAGCAGGAACATGAAGCTAGGCCTACTTGCAATCCACACAGCATTAGCTCAGACCAAGGAACTCAGCCAAAGCGTACAGCAGAAACCATGTAAGATTCCTGCTTGCTGGCCCACAGGCTCATGCTTAGCTTTTTTTCTTTTCTTAATATATTTTATTTATTATTTTTATTTTATGTATATGAGTGTATTGCCTGCATGTAAGTAGGTGCACCCATGTCGTGCAATGTCCACGGAGGTCAGAAGAGAGTGTTGGATCCCCTAGAACTGTAGTTATGGATGGTTGTTAGCCACCATGTGGGTGCTGGGAATCAAACCCAGGGTCTGCTGCAGAAGCAGCCTGTGCTCTTAACCACTGAGCCATCTCTCCAGCCCCTTAGTTAGCTTCTTATACAACCCAGGACCACTTGCCCAGGGATTGGAGTTCCCACAGTAGGCTGGGCCTCCTACTTGATTCAACTCTTCATTTGAGCAAAAATGAGCATCTGATCCATGTTCTGGGACCCCATGATTGGCAGGTGTACGGAAATACTGTGGTCCTCAATGACTGGGAAGGCTCAGAGGAACAGGGGTGATGGGAGCCCCTGGTCATTCACTTATGGCTACAAACATCATTGTTTATTCCTATCAGTAAAGAAATATTGTCCCCTGTGCATGCTATGCCAAAAGGAAGATTTCTTCCACCTTTATGCAGAAATCATGCTAGTAAAGGCAAGTGACTCACCTCTTGCTTGACTAGGAAACCCTCCTGATTATGTGAGCCTTTGGAAAATTGAGAAGCTTATTTCAATAGTATTAAACAGAGCAGTCAAGTAGACAGCTAACTAAAATGCATAATTGTAGGATTATGTTGCATTTTATAGAATAATATTTCATAGCAACAATAATGAATATATGTATGTTGAAACTCTATAGTTAGAAAGTAATTGAAAATTAATATAGCTGTAATTGTTATCTAGAATAAAAGCGTCCTTACACTCTGCAAATGCTTAGGCTGATCTCTAAAGTGGTCTGGCTATGGCTAAGTGTTACTTTCCAAACACACAGACTCATCAGTATATTAGCACACTGAAATATCATTTGTGAGTTATCTCTGTATTTTTTCACTGAGTTAGAAAGGGAAAGTATTAATGCTGTGAAGTCAGTTGTCATACCCTTAATATCTCAAAGTTTGAAGTTGTTTTTAATCTTGAGCTGTTTAACTGTCAAACACATCATCTCAGGTGAAAGGCAAATGTGTGAAGGAGATTTTCCTTTGGTGACTGTGGCAGCCAAGAGCAGACGCCCACTTAGAAGTAAGTACTTTGTAAACATGACAATTAAAGCAATAAATTATCATGCTTTGCCCCTGAAAACAAAACCCCAGTGACAGTACTTATGTTCAGATACCAAGTTGAAAGAAGGTCTGATTTGATCCTTGAGAGGGAATCCCCTTCTGCCCAGTGTCATGACTCATTAACCACACCACAGAGCCAACCTCTTGTGTTGCTCAGGTCATGAATTGCCAGTACTTGTGAGGGTCCACATATCTGTCCTCTTGTTCAGAACAGGTGGGCAGACAAGTGCCTTCTGGGAGGTTTTCTGGTACTTTCCTATTTTAACAGGATAAACTTGCTTAGAGGTTCTGATGAGTCTGTTGAGCAGTACAAGAGCAGAGATGCAATGTCACAAAGTAAGGAAGCGGGTTTGTTATTTGACCATTGTACCAAGGTTCTCTAGGCACAGAACAAATAGAATATGAATATATATGAGAAATATATAATATATATGAAGTAACTTATTAAATAAGCTTTACAATATGCTTGAAACAGTAACAGTAGCTGTCTCACACCAGAGAGGCTGAGAACCCCACAGATGCTCAATGCATAGGCTGGGTGCCTCAGCAATCCCAATCCAGCACTGAAGGCATGGAGGGTTCCGGGGAGCCGCTGATCCTCAGTCCACCCTGGGACCCAGAAACACTGGTTCTAATATCTGAAAAGGAATCAGCAGCAACAAGGTAAATCAACTCATCAATAAGAGGGAAGGCCAAGAAAGCAAAAGGCAAATAATTTTTCTGCCATGCCCGTTTTTATCTGGGCTGCTAGAAGGTGCTTCCCACATTTGGGGTGGGTTTTCCCACGTCAATGAAGGCAATCAGGAAAATTCCTCAACTGAGGCTCCCTGCTCAGGTGATTCTAATTTGTGGCAAGTTGACATTTAAAAACCATCTCAATCCTCTAGCATTCTTGGTTTTGTGGTACTGGGGGTTGAACCTGGAGCTTACTAAGTAAATACTCTGCCACTGAGCTACATCCCTAGCCCTGCAAGTCACTCTTGGGACATATTGGTAGGTCATCACTGATTTAGAATGTGGTAGAACCAGCGCTTATCCTTTTGTCTAGGGACAAAAAAGAGACATAAATAAAAAGTAGTAAGATGAATGGAACTGACCTTCTGGTTTAAGAAATCAGGAGTTAAAAAAAGACACTTGACAGACATCTTAGCAGTTGGTTGTCCTTGAACAAATCCCTTCCACAGTAGGTTGAGCAATGTTTTACACAATAGACCCCAATGCTCAACCAAAGTTATTTCACGATTATGCAGATCAACTTGTAGAGTCTCTCTCACTTGTGAATAAACTACCACATTTCATACACATCCTATATCATAACCCAACCCAACATCCTTTAGCCCATGCATACCCTTCCAAAAGCATCCAGACTCAAAGTTCTACAAGTTAATATTTCGTATGGAGAGAATGCCAGTCTTTATAAGTTGTAGATTTCACATTCACAAGAGCTATGAGCAAGGAAGGTGTTCTTTTTATTTAGTTGGTTGTTTAATTGGCTGGCTGCTTGGTTGGTATAGTTTCATTTTGTTCTGATTTGGCTCAGCTGAGACAACCCAGGCTGGCCTGGAAATTGTGAGTGTCTATGCTGAGGATTGCTAGATTTAATATCACTGTAACTTTATTTTCAGAATGACATTTTCATGTTTTGCTATTCCTGTTAGGATAGAAAGATGTGAGTAGCAGAAACATTGTGGACGTGAAGGGCTTAGCCAGATCTGTCTACACCATCCTATAAGATTTGATTCACTCTTGGTGGATGAGCCCTTTCAAACATGGTATAAATATTTTTACATTTGCTGACAAACATTTTTTTAATTTTTTAAAAAATATTTTATTTATTATTTTTATTTTTTGTGTATGTGTGTATTGCCTGCATGTAGGTAAGTGCACCCATGTCGTGCAATGCCCACGGAGGACAGAAGAAGCGACAGTTGTTAGCTGCCAAGTGGGTGCTGGGATTCGAACTTGGGTCTTCTGCAAGAGCAGCCAGTGTTCTTAACCACTGAGCCATCTCTCCAGACCCTACATTTGCTGACATTTGTATATGAGTTGCTTCTATCTGTCCTGAAGAGTTACAATTATTAAGGTATATCTTTATAAAGATAATATTATTACTTATATAGATTAAGTCTGAATAACTATAAATATCTTTCAATAAGAATGAGCTTTGTCTTTAAAGTTTTTCTCACCCTATGTTTGAAAAAAAATAAGGGCAGTTCTTAAAGTACTGTTGCACCACACTGCGGAGACTGTGGATCCTATTACTCACATCTAATTATTCTTAGAATTTCATCTTTGGGGGTTGGAGAGATGGCTCAGCAGTTAAGAACACTGGTTGTTCTTGCAAAAGACCCAGGATCGAATCCCAGCACCCACATGGCAGCTAACAACTGTCTATAACTCCAGTTCCAGGGGATCCGACAGCCTCTTCTGTTCTCTGCAGGCATTGCACAGGTGCACTTACCTACATGCAGGCAACACACTCATACACATAAAATAAAAATAATAAATATAGTATTTTTAAAAAAGAGTTTCATTTTTGTTTCTGTGTCACAGGACATGAGTTAAATTTGTGGGAAATGGAGATAAATCCCTTGGCAAAACCAACTAGCCATCTAAGCAGTGCCAAAGATAAACCTGGCACAAATCCTCCTGACAGTTTGCTAAGTATTTTTTTCCTACTAAATTTGGGACTGTCAAAAAAGATTGGTCTTCCTTTTGAAAAACAAGAGTCTAGGGCTGGAGAGGTAACTCGGTTGCTAGAGGGCTTGCTTAGCATGCTTTAAGCCCTGCAGTGGATCCTCAGGATCGCATAAACTGGGTAAGATACCATGTGCCCTGTAATCTCAACACTAGGGAGGTAAGGATAGGAGGATCAGAAGTTCAAGGTCATCCTGGGCTATCTAGGGAGTTTGAAACCAGCAAGTCTTATAAGAGACCCTTTCTCAAAAACAAAATTGAACTCAAGGGTCTAGTCTGAGATTGGGGATCAGCTTTAGAGAGCCAACAATAGCATCATTACAGAAGACAGTGATACCAGAACCATTTAGATATGTCAGCTGTTCTCGGAAGAGCCACCCTTACTGTTTTGTAACTGTCATTAGTCATCAATTGTCCCAAAGCAGAGCCAGCATCCTGAAAATGTGATACTTTTTAGAAGAAACAGTGTCCAGTTGAGGAAAAACAAACGTCATACTAGGGGATGCCTTTGCTGACACATCAGGGTGGGGCCACAGCTTGGTGAATCGGGCTGGAGCAGGATACCAGTGTCTGAAAGCTTTCTGTCTTGTAGGCAAGACAGATCCCCTTCTGGATCCTTGACTAGAGATAAGGCTTTCTGTGGAGAGTAAGGATTTGGAGGACAATAAGAGTTTTTAATGCATTGGTGTTGTAGGCTGCTGGTTTCTCCAACAGTTAATCCAATATATGTAGCAAAAGGAAAACTTAGGGAGGCTGAGGAGATAGCTCCATCAGTAAATTGTTTGCTTCACAAACATGAGGACTTGAGTTCAATTCTCAGAATTCATGTAAAAAGCAGGGCATTGTGGTACACACATATGATGTCAGCACTAAAGAGACAGAGACAAGCAGATCCCTGGCGGCACTCACAGACAGCCTAACTGAATAAACGAGCTCCAGGCCAGTAAGAAACCTTGTCTCAAAAAACAAGGTGGATGGCACCTGTGGAATAACAGCCTAGGTTGTCTGCTGACTTTCATAAACATGTGCAGGCACACAGAATGCAGGAAAGGAGGGACGGAAGAGACGAAGAGAGGGAGGGAGGGAGGGAGGGAGGGAGGAAGAGAAGAGAAGAGACGAGAGAAAGGGAAAGAGAGAAAAGAAGAAAGTCAGGAGTCCCACTGCCAGGCCATTTCCTGGGCTTCTCGCCTCCCTGCCAGGTTGGCATTCCTCTGCACACTTCCAGAGTCCTCTCATATTTATTTTAAATGTGGTATTCAAATTTTTTTTAGATATACTCGGCATGAAGAACAGGAAGAATTATATCTACTCGGTCTTGGTCCCTATAGTGTTTCTATATTAAACAGGGATTCCACCAGAATTGAGAAACACTATTTGTTTATCTTTTCTTAGATGTATATTTTCATTTCTCCTGATTAAACGTCAAGGAGTAGACTGTCTATATGGTAAGTATATATTTAATTTTATGGTTTAATGCTATGGTTTGAATATGAAATGTCTCCTACAGACTCATGTATTTAAACATTTGATCTGTAGCTGCTGGAGCTGTTTTGGGAGGTTGTGGGACCTTTAGGAAGTGGGACCTAACTGGAAGAAGTGGGTCACTGGAGTTGTGGGGGTGAGGGAGGGGACTTGAAGTTGATACCTGCTCTGGTTCCAGGCAAATGTCTCTGCTTCCTGAGTTGCTGAGATGTAACAAACCGCTTTAGCTGCCATGTTTACCCACCATGAAGGACAGCATCACTGAAGCATGAGCAAAACAAATCTCTTCTTCCTTAAGTTGTTTCTGTCAGGCAGTCTGTCACAGCAATGAAAAAAATCCAGTACACAGCCAACTTCCCAAGTGGCTGCCACATTTTGCATTTCTAATGAGGGCGCATGAGAATTCTGGTTACGTCTCAACCTTAGGCTTAGAGCTCTGAGCCCAGCACTGGTGAAATTCCTTCTGAAGGCAATATGAGATTCCACTAAGGCACATCTTACCAACCCAGCCCACGCTCACAACACCTGAGCTCTTTAAATCACCTTGTACTGGAATGCCAGGTCAGGACAGCAACAGTCAGTACCATTCTTGCCATCTGAGTTTGAAATTCTGAAGTCTGAATCCCTCATATCTTATAAGCATAGCCTAAGTTTTTGTCACAATGAGTTGGGGTCTGTGCATGTGAGTGCAGGTGCCCATGGAGGCCAGAAGGGGGCATCAGATCCCCCTGGAGCTGCAGTTACAGGGGTTGAGAGCTGCCCAACGTGGGTGCTGGGAACTGAACTCAGATCCTCTGTAATAGCATTATGAGCTAGTAACCACTGAGCCATCTCTCCAGCTCCAGCTACCAGGTGAGACGCTTAGCCTGAAAGAGATGTGAAGGTCTCTTGGAATGGCAAGGAAAGTAGGGAACAGATGTTAGCAGCCTGGATGAAGGAGAATGACTAAGATAGCATTGTAGCTATTTCAACCCTAATAGACTTGAGAGACTGTCAGTTCCTAACTTCAAAAAAATGTGGTACATTTCATCGAGTCTATTAATATGGAATATAAAGGTGGTTTTTTTTTCTATTGTGAATGAGTAAAAAAGATTTTATACTAAGAAAGTATGGCTAAATTCAATTAATCAATTCAACGTCAATAAACTGAAAGCAAGTTTCACCAAAGTTTCTGTACAGTAATAATCATTCGGGGATTTAAAGTCTTATATGGAAAGGCCCCAACCCAGTTACACTGGCTATATTTTTTTTCTATTTCCTATTTGTTAGACTTCTTTATCAGGAATCCTGGTCAATTGATAGGTCTTTCCTTTGTCAGCCAAGCCCAACTAGATTTTGGAAATCTGTCAAGACTGCTCTAAGGGAGGGCTCCAAGAGAGGGCTGGATGTGTTTGCTCCTTTCTGAACTTTAGTTTCCTAATATTTAAGTTGAGGGAGTTTCCAAAATTAGACCTCAGGTCACGTGATTTGTATTCCCATGTCTGCACTCTACATTAAGAAGCTCCATGGGATATAAAGAATGAAAGGAGTCTGGGGTGACAAAAGATGATTCCTCCAGGGCATAGAATTTCCCAGAAAGACTGGTCTACAGGATGGGGCATCTAGAATCCTCTGATGCTGTAGAATATACAAATGCACAATGAAGGAAATTGACCTGGTGAATGTGTCAAGTGAATCAAGAGCTGAATCACAAGGTATCTGTCAATTGTTACTCATTGCTTGTTCAGACACAGCCTGCAGCCATCCCTTGGGAACGGGTATGATAAAGCAGATAGCAGAGACAGATTCTCAGATGCCTCTTCCCATATGTGCCTCTATGATGCATCTGAGTGCATGTGATCAGAGCATGTGACTAGGATGGGATCTCACTCCTGCTATTTTCTTAGTTTGCAGGGCAAGAGTGAAATGATTTTACAGATGTAACTAAAGGGTCTAATGAACAGCCTTAGAATTTATCAAAAAGCAAAGTATCCCAAGTGAGCACCTTGAGGTTAGAAGAGTGCTTTAGGAATCCAGGAGGTGCCTGAAAGGAAGAGATGTTTCCAGAGAGCCCTCCTGCTGGCCTTCAAGCAGCAAACAATTATGCTATGAATGACAGTGGAGTGGGAGCCAGGGCAAGGTGCATGTGGCCTGCAGATTCTGAGAGTTACCCCCAAGCTGGATTTCAGTCCTACTGTTAGCTAAGGGGGTAGGTACAATTAGGGACAAACACCTATATTAACACACTCTCAAAGTGTCTTTCCTTTTTATAGGCTAAACCTTATGATGAAAGCTGAGCAGACTGTCACTGTCTTTACTGAGCATCCCCCAATGTGTTCTTATCCACCATTTAATTTAATTTTATTTT
>NW_008355790.1:1887396-1935436 GCF_000622305.1 Nannospalax galili
AGGACAGAAGAGGCTGTCAGATCCCCTGGGCCTGGAGTTACAGGACAGTTGTTAGCTGCCATGTGGGTGCTGGGATTCGAACCTGGGTCATCTGCAAGAACAACCAGTGTTCTTAACTGCTGAGCTATCTCTCCAGCCCCTTATCCACCATTTTAACCCTTTCAACATGTGCTCCAAGACCTTAAGCAAAGGTCAAAAGAGTGTCTGCCATCTTTCTTTAACTATGACCTTAAACTGAGCATGCTCAGGAACATACCTACACCTACAGTGCTTTCCTATGTGGGTATTTATCAGCTCCAGGAATAAAATCCCATACTTCCTTTGTTCAAGGAAGTTGTTCCTTTGGAAATAGTTTTCCTAGGTATCCTGGTTGCTTTTTGTCCATTTGACACAAACTAGTCACCTGGGAAGAACCTCAATTGAAGAATTTCCTCCATCAAATTGGCCTCTGGGTATGTCTGTGGGACATTTTCTTGATTGCTCATTATTGTAGGAGAACCCAGCCCATTGTAGGTGGTGGCATCTCTAGGCAGGTGAGCCTGGGCTGTTTAGGAAAGGTAGCTGAAAGGTGCTTGCCCACACACGAGTTAGCAACATTTCTCCTTGGTCTCTGCTTCAGTTCCTGCCTCTAGGTCCTGCCCTGGTTTTCCTTGGTGACGGACTATAACCTATAAGGTGAAATAAATCCTTTCCTCCCCAAGTTGTTTTTGGTCATGGTGTTTATCACAGCAACAGAAAAGTAACTAGGACACTCAAGGGTTCGACTTTTCGGTCATTCTTGTTTTGGCTTTGCACTCCTGGAGATATGAACCCATTGTGTTTAGTTACAGTGCAACCATAAGAAATGGAATTCTGCCAGTAAACTTAATGACCTTAAAAAGTTTCGTCTCTTGTCAGACCTCTGGATAAGAACATAGCCCAGCAGTACCTTGAATTCAGCCCGGTGAGATCCTGAACCTTTCAATAAATACAATAATATGAAGAAGGCACATCATTTATTTTTTGAGGCACTAAATATTCAGTTTGGTGTTAGTAATGAGTATGGGTAAAAAGGGAAGCAGGACACAGAAGATACAGCAAGTCAAAGATACTTTTAACAAACCGGTGGGTCATCAGGTTTCCTTTTACTTTCTTTTTTGACAGATAAAACCTCTCAATGGCATGAAATATGCCTTTTATCTCTGTAGTCCTAGCACGACGCCTAGCAAATAAATTTCAAGCCTTCAATAAATGCTAGATGGATGGAAATTTAAATATCTTAGGGATTGTGTGCACTGTTTGGACTAAACCTATTATCATGGTGTCCCAGGGGCCTGGTTCCTCCAAGTGGCAGGGCCTGCTGCAGAGAATTGACTGCAGAGAGTTAGCCACGGAGGGAGGGGATTCTGGGCACCATCATGGGATGGAAGCCAAGAATGGTGAGAGCAGCGCATGGCAGGCATGGAGAGAAAGATGGCGCCAGGGTCTCCACCCGCGTGGACATCAAAGGAGGCATTTACCAACCTGGGGTGTGAGTGCGGGCCCGTGACGCGTGGGCAGGTGTGGAAGCAATCTGGAACTGCAGGCCGAGCCACACAGAGCTGGGTGCCAGGCATCAGGTGTTCGTTTCTTTGTAAGTTTCTCCATTTCCCTCCTCCCTACCCAAGATATAAAATGAAAAATTCAGAAAAAAATGTTATGGTTTGTCCAATAGAGCCCCGAGCAAGAGACCCTGGAAAAGGTGAGGGTGGGTCAAACAGAGAGCAGGAAGGCAAAAATTCAGTGGGACAGCTGCCATGCCATCCAGCTCCCTCTCTCCCCCAATTCTCTGTTCCTCTCTGCAGTTTAGCTCTTAGAGATTAAGAGCACAGATTCTACAGCAAGACTCCTAAGGTCAAACTGATTATGATGGTCAGTCGTCACTACCAACTTGACTGGATTTGTAAACATCCGGGAGACACAACTCTGAGCATGCCTGTGTGGCTGTTTGTTTCCAAAGAAAGAGGCTTACCTGAGGGGAAAAGACTCACCCTGAGTGTGGGCAGCACTACCCATGGGCTGGGGTCACAGAGAGAATAAAAAGGGGAAGAGGAGAAAGCGAACCGAGCTGTCATTCCCCTTTCTTGGCTCTCTAGTTGGTGCTGAGGATCAGGTGTTCTGGCTGCCATGCCTTCCGCACCAAGATGGACTTCATTCCTCTGAACTGTGAAGCAAAACAAACCCTTCCTCCCTTAATTTGCTTATTGCCAGGTGTTTGGCCACAGCAGCAACAACAAAAAATGACTGATAAACACACTGATCAAAGCATTTAACATTGCATTATGCCCATGCTCAGTTACTTTTGTCCACTGTTTGTAAACTGGGACTATCTAATAAGATTGGTAAGATAATTGCAATAGTTTTTTGTTTGTTTGTTTGTTTTTAAACAGGGTCTCCCTGTAGCCACAGCTGATGTGGAACTCACTATGTAGACCAGACTGGCCTTGAACTCACAGAGATCCACCTGCTTTTGCCTCCTGAGTGCTGGGATTAAAGGTGTGTGCCACCACACCCAGCTGAGTTAATATTTTTTAAATCACTTAACAGAAACTGGCACAGAGTTAAGAGAAAAATATATGTTGATAAATAAGAGTTTTTCTTGGTTTGACATTTTCAATGATGCCAAATTCTGATAGCTAGAATAACTTACCACAGTTATACAGTGCTTTGTCAGAATATTTCTTCCATTATTTTATTTAAAAATTCTCACATCTCTCCTACTTGAAAGATTTTTGCTGTATTTATGACAGGCTACTGTTTTGAACAAGCATTAGGCACAACACGCAAGACCAAATCAGAATGGAGTCACTTTAGCTGGGTTTCACAAATTCGAACTGAACTTTGAAATGGGCCAGTTTTTCAAAAAACATAGCATCACGGCAGCCAGTCAGAAGTGCCAGGTTTCTAACAAAGAAAGCCCCTCTGCAATAGCCCCACAGGGAGAATAACCTTGAAATGACCAATTCCCTTTTTCATTCTCTATTTCTGCTTCTTTTAACCCTTTTCTGCCTTTAAAAACAAACTTTCTCTGTTCAGTTTCTCAGGTTGGCTATCATAGATAAGGAGCTATACAATTCATGAATCACTAATAAAACAATCAGATCTTTAAACTTTAAGTGTAATTCTGTCTTTAGACAGTATCATCAGCCCCATTTCTGAGTTAGAGAAGCTACACACAGTTCAGATCAGAAAAGGGGAAACTTGCTAGGGGATTCCAGATCTGGTACTACCCAAGCCACATGAAATGTAATGGGAGAAAGAAAAGAGTTGAAGTCATTTCATTTCTGAGTTGAAATGAACTGTGACTATGTTTTTCCAAAATAATTTCTTAGTAATGGCTTATCTGTTGGTTTCACATACTGAAAATATCTTGCCTGGCAAGCAGTAAAGATAGATGATTGGTATGTAGGTAGATAGGCAGATAATGTGATGGTTAGTTTCAGTTGCTAACTTGGCAAGATTTGGAATCACCTGGGAAGGGAGTTTCAATGAAGGATTGTCTGGATTGTTTGGCCTGTGGGCAGGCTTATCCGGACTTTTCTTGATTGAATTGGTTGAGGTGGGGAGACCTACCCTCAATGTGGGTGGCACAATTTTATGAGCTGGGTTCTGGGCTGAATGAAAAGGAGAGAGAGAACTGAGCACGCGTTCCTCATTCTCAGCTTCTGACTGTGGATGCCATGTGACCAGCTTCCTCCTTAAGATCCTGACACTATACCTTCCTTGCCATGATGGAGTGTAACCTTGAACTGTGAGCTGGAATAAATCTTTTCTCCTCTTAAGTTGTTTTGCCAGGGGTTTTTTTTTGTTTTTTTGTTTTTTTTTTTTGGCTTTTTGAGACAGGGTCTCCTGTAGTCCCAGCTGGCCTGGAACTCACTACGTAGACCAGGCTGGCCTTGAACTCAGAGATCTACCTGCCAGGAAAAGGAACTAAGATAGATAAATGGATGTCAACTTGGAATTCCCTAGAATTTACTTAACGCAGTTTATAATTTTGCCTCTCTCCAGTAAGCTCCATAGTTGATCTGAGTTCAGTGACTTGAAGGGAAATATTTGACAGGGCTGGAACACAAAGAGAGGGGGGCCAACGCTCTACATAAATGTCCACAATAATCCTCCACCAGTGCCTTGGTGAGTTTTTACAAGTTTTTAAAAAGAACACACCATAAACCATTTTTTAATTTCAGTAGGATAACTTGAAGGATGTGAATGTATTAGAGTGGCCTTGAGTCTTTAACAGTGGACATCTCTTTGAAAGTTGTCCTTCGCAAGGTTATGTCTCCTCCTTTGCCAGCATTCTAAATTTAAAAGAAAAGCTGTCTCGCTGGGCGTGGTGGCGCACACCTTTAATCCCAGCTCTTGGGAGACAGAGGCAGGCGGATCTTTGTAAGTTCAAGGCCAGCCTGGTCTACATAATGAGTTCTAGGACATCTGGGGCTACTGGAGACCCTGTCTCAAAAAGACAAAAAAAAAAAAAAAGAAAAAAAAGGAAGAAAAAAGAAAAGCTGTCTCTAAATGAGTAATATGGTAAAATGAAAATTGCTATATATTCTTTCCGTAAGAGTCACAGAACCTTGAACATCTGACCTTCAGATAACATCAGGATATGCAATGCCTTTTCTTAATATTTAGTTCTGTGCCCCAAGTACAAAATATATAAATTATTAACCCATGAGGATGAGGCCCATTATTATGTTCCAGTCAGAAAATTAAAAACAGATGCACAACTGATTCAGCACACTGCTATTCTGTCCACAGTCCTCTGTGACTCTTTTCGGTAACTGCAAAAGCCCTCACAACCCCCAGTTTCCAAGATGAAGCTTAGAGGATGATAATCTGCTCCATCTTCCAGGGTACAAGTCCTTCAGAAAACAGATTTTCTTCCCATCAATTTTCATTTCCCAAGTATTGGCTTTTAAGAGGTGAGTGGGGAGACCTGGACATGGTGACACGTTCAGTGCATCTTTCTTTTTCATGAGATCATTGAGTAAGCCAAAATACTGTTTAGGACATGAAGTTAGGAGGGGGCATGTTAGAGGGTGTCAGGGAGAGTTGGAGGACAGGAGTTGGGAGTGGATACAATCAAAATACATCTCATAAATGTATGAAATTCTCAAAGAATAAATAAAAATACCATATAAAATGCTGTTTGTGCTCAATTATTTCAACCTTTCAATTCTGCTGGCTGTGTGTTTGATGTAAGATAAGAGGGAATGAGTTGAGAAGGGAAGAAGGTAAAGATACGATAAATCTTACATGATTTTGTATAATACTGGAAATTCAAATAAAAGGATTTTGAATGGAGTAAATATCAGAGAGATAGTCCCTAGGAGTTCATATTAAATTCTTTCCTTTTTTTTTCCTTTTTAAAAAAATCGTGTGTGTGTGTGTGTGTGTGTGTGTGTGTGTGTGTATTCCTGTTCATATATATGAGTGTGTGCATGCTCAAGCCATAATGTGTGTGTCAAGGACAGAGAACAACCTTGGGTATTGGTCCTCACCTCTCCACCTTGTTGGAGGCAGGGTCTCATCCCTTCTGTGTACAGCAGGCTACCTAGCCTGTGAGCTTCTTGGAATTCTCCTGTTTCCACCTCCCATCTCACCGTTAGAAGCATTGTGATTACACATGTGTGGACTACTGTGTTTTGCTTTTACATGGGTTCTGGGGATCCAGACTCAGGTCCTCATGCTTGTATGGAAAATACTTTATGCATTGAGCCCAAGCCTCTTTTTAAAAAAAAATTTTGAGTCTCATTAGGTAGCCCAGGATGCCTTGACCTTGCAGTCTTCCTTCCCTAAACCTCTTGATTATAAGTGTGTGTGTGTGTGTGTGTGTGTGTGTGTATCACTACTCCTAGCTAATATTTAATTTCTTACATATAAGGAAAAGATTTTTGAAAAAAAATCCAGATGGCTACCAAATTTGATCAGTAGGGATAAAGTGGCAGAAAGTAAAATTGGAAAATGGAATCAGTATATGAAAAGATTTTAAGTCATTTATTTTTATTTATTTATTTTTTTGGTCTTTTTGAGACAGGGTCTCCCTGTAGCCCTAGCTGTCCTGGAACTCATTATGTAGACCAGGCTGGCCTTGAACTCACAGAGATCAGCCTGCCTCTGTCTCCCAAGTGCTGGGATTAAAGGCATGCGCCACCACGCCCAGCATTCATTTAATTTTTATAGCAGTCTAGGTTGGACCACTGGTGATACACATGCATCAGATTAATTAAATCATGCCTTATTCTTTGGTCTCAAGCTTATAGCAGGAGATGAGAGCTATTAGGGGAGAGGGAAGAGGAGGAAATAAGGAAGCCAGGGCAAGATTGCACAGGAAATAAATAGCAAGGTTTTAGTGCATCAACTGCTTCCACCACTCTCACCAGCACTCAGGCAACTCGTTCTCAGATTTATAAATTCTAGACACAAACCACTTGCAAATCTTATTCTCAGTTTTCCTTTGGTTTTGCATCAGTGGGATAGTTAATCTTCACTGTCAACTTGGCTAGAGTTAGAACATCTAGGAGAAAACACCTCTGGGTGAGCATGTCTATGAGGCATTTCCAGAAAGGACTGAGAGGGATGATGGACCCTGAACATGGGTGGTACCGTCCCATGAGCTGGCGGTCCAGACTGAAATGGGGAAAAGGATAATAAAACAGGGGAAAGGGGAAAGTCAGATGATCACTGGCATCCCCTGCTGTCTGTTTTCTAGCCAGCTGGTATGAGGAGTCCCAGACATTCACTGCTGCTGCCTTCCCCACCATGACGGACAGTATTCTCTCAAACCATGAGCCAAAATACATCCTTCTTCCCTTATGTTACTTCTGCCAGGTATTTTGTCACAGCAATAAGAAAACTAACACAATCATCAATGGCCCTGAAAGCAATGTTCCAGGTAGACACACAGCAGCATTAGCCATAAGCAGGGACTACTATTTCTATGGCCACTTTTGACTATGTTACATTCTGATGAAAATTTTGAAACAAAAATTTATTTTTAGATTTTAGCAGGTTCAATCATTTCCAAAGTCCTGTGTACAAAGATCTTAGAGAACTGGAAGACCAAGAAACTAAGTGCTGTAAATGAGCATAAGATACTGAAATATAATAAACTCACTTAGAAGGCAGCTAGGTAATATTAGACAAATATTTTTCATAATGTTAGGTTTTGTCGCCTTCCTGGTATCTCCCCTGCCACCATCCTTCAAGTTCCAAATCTGTTGTTTTCATCATCTC
Source organism: Nannospalax galili (assembly GCF_000622305.1). Classification (NCBI taxonomy): domain Eukaryota; kingdom Metazoa; phylum Chordata; class Mammalia; order Rodentia; family Spalacidae; genus Nannospalax; species Nannospalax galili. The sequence continues at coordinate 1,894,651 of NW_008355790.1, forward strand.
TCCTTCTTCCCTCTTCCATCTCCACTAAGCTTCTGCTCTAACTAGTTTTCACCCACTAAAAATAATCACTTTATACTCTGCCTAAAGGTACAGAGATGCAGTCTTAGTTATAAGGCTTTGATATATACTGTGGTACATGTAACTCATGGGGGCCACAGACATAGACTTTCGCTGTCTTAATCCATAGGAGCCGTTACCCACTCTCTCCTTTGTTAACAACGTGCAGATTGTGCCTGTCCCTTCCCCATTTATCTTATCACAAGAACCCATCTGGTACAAGATTACGCCAGGATGTCTCTATCCTGTATCTTTGTTCTGTATCTTAAATGGAAAAATTCCCTTAAACCAGAGAAAAAGGAAAACGTCACCCTCATGATTAACACTCTAGATCCCTCCAAGGACCCAGTGAAATGCCTGCTCTTTCCTCTGTCAGCATGCAGCCCGAATTCCCTGAAACCAGTGGTGTTCCATTTTCCTCAATCCCTTTTCTTTCCAAGTAAAACATTACCTGAGTTCACATTCTCTTAGGTTTTTGTTTCTATAACCAATGCAACAAGTTCCCTTATGTCCTATATCAATGTAAGAGACATCAGTATGAGAATCCTATTTGGTCTTTGCCCCAGTTCCTAGACAGAGGTCCTAAAACACTTAGAATTTCCAGAGGGATAGGAGTGACTTTCGTTATTAATACCAAGCCTAAATTTATGCTAATGAGGTAGGTGGGACCACAGATAATCTCAGGGTTGGGATGGATGACTAGAAAGGCTGATTGGATTGGTCCACTCCACCCTCAACTTCTGAGGTAGAGTTTAGAAGTCTTAATGAGGAGCTGGAGAGATGATGGCTCAGCAGTTAAGAGTACTGACTGTTCTTGCAGAGGACCCAGGTTTGATTCCCAGCACCCACATGATGGCTAACAACCTTTGGTAGCTCCAGTTTCAGGGGAATCCGATGCCCTCTCTGACCTCTGCAGGCATTGCACAACATGGGTGCACTTACATGCAGGCAATACACTCATATACATAAAATAAAAATAATAAAGTCTGAATGAGATCCTGAGTTTCCAGGTTGGTGAACACATCTATGTATTGGGAGATTGGGGACACCCAGTGAGACCATGGAAGCTCTGTGTCCCCCACCACACCTTGCTCTGCAACTTTTCCAAGTCACTGTTCCATAACTCTATTATTCAACAAACTGGGGAGTGGAACTAATTAAAGTGTGTTCCTGCGTTCTGTGAGGTATTCTGACAAATTACTGATCCCAAGAAGGAAGTGGTGGGAACCCCTAATCTATTAGCCAGTTGGAGAAAAGAACAAAGATGTCTTGCCTTTTAGTTATGTGCTCTTTTCCAAAATCAACTTTCATGCGCCTTCAGTCTCATCTTTGTCACAGTAAAATCTGGTTCCCCTCTGACTCAGACAACCCATTTCTGACCACAATCTTTCATATTTTAGCCTTACTGTTTCACAGCAACCTGGGTTGGCAGGAAAGGAGTTAGAAATATGAGGTAACTACAGAATACTGCAGCTGCATTATGGTAGCTGTGTGCTGGCTAGGCAGGGAGTTAGATGTGAGGGGGCCAAGGAAACTGCAGCTGTTTCTTAGCAGCTATGTTAGCCAGAATGCTTCTCAGTGGTTAAACATCTTTGAAGCTGCAGTTAGGTTCTTCCCCATGTATCAGAAACCAAGTACCAAGAAACTTTTCCAATAACCACAGTGTACATATTAAAACAAAGGGTCTGCATCCTCAAGAAATCCCAGTTTCATTATAATATCATTTGCTTTGTGGTTTTGCCTCTATTTTTTTAAAGACTATTTTATTATTTACATTTTATGTATTTGAGCGTATTACCTGCATGCATGTAAGTGTACCCGTGTTGTGCAATGCCCAGGTCAGAAGAGGCATTGGATCCCCTGGAACTGGAGTTACAAATGGTTGTCAGCCACCATGTGAATGCTGGGAACCAAACCTGGGTCCTCTGCAAGAGCAGCCAGTGCTATTAACTGCTGCACCATCTCTCTAGCCCCTTCTCCTTTATTTTAAAGAGGATCATGGAAAGAATTGTCTTAGAAGGGAGATTTGGTCCACCTTGGTTTGAGAGGGGAAAATGGTCACCTTACCCCAATGATTATGCCACCCACCTCATAAAAATTCATTAAAAACTTCTTAAAAATCCACAATACAAGCTAGGTATGGTTGCACATGCCTGTAACCCTAACTCTTAGGAGATAGAAACAGGAGTTTAAGGTGTGAATAAAAGTCCAGAAAAAAACCTTTCTGTCTTCAAACTGGACTTTCTCCTACAAGACTGATCAACTGATTAGAACTTCAATGAAGTGGAGAGTCTGGAATGTTGCAAATCCAGAGTCTAATTACCATTTATCTCAGGCCATCTTTAGCCCCCTAAACAGCCACTCCTTACCCACCTCTGTTTATGATCTAACATTCTGTGATAAAAACCTTTTAGAATGTATTAACGTAGCAGACCACCAGGTCTCAACAATCCAAAAGCTAAGAATGTCATCAGATAACATCTGAGACCTATAGTAAGAACCCTCCCACTTTGCTCCCACTTCAGTAGGCCAACCTGCCTACTGAATGTATCCACCAGTGTATTTGAAAAATGTCTTGATTTATGACTTTTCTTTATTGTTACTATAAAAATGTAAGACAACCATTACCAGGCTGGAACATGGAATTTAGGGTAACCTGAATCTGTGTTCCCGGCCCACGATCACTCATATTTGGCTCCAGAATAAACTATCTCTTATCCCCTTTGAGGTGAGAGTTATGCTTTTGAGTCGACAAAGTTCATTCTTATTTACAGTGAGTTTGAGGCCAGCTTGAACTACATGAGATCCTATCACAAAAAAACCAAGACAACAAAAAACATGTATGTAAACCCCACTGTGCTGCTACTGCTTCAGGTCAGCTCACTCCCAATTTCTTCCTAGAATTTACTGTATTTTGCTTGGCTTTATAAACTTCAGATTAAATTGTTTAGGATTCTTGGCTGAGTTGTTCCTGTTAAGAAGACAAAAGTGCACCCCTTTACTCCCAGCACTCAGGAAGCAGAGGCAGGCCAGTGAGATCAGGGCCAGCCTGGTCTACACAGGGAATTCCAAGGCAACTGGGGACCCTGTCTCAAAATAAACACCAATACACACACACACACACACACACACACACACACACACACACGACAAAAACTGAGTAAACCATCACCTAGTAAGACCACTATAAAAGATCTTCAAAATTTTCAGGATCAGAGTCATGGACCCCTCATTTCCTAGAGTTGGACCCCTTTGTTTTCATTTCCTGTCTGGCTGAGTCTGTGGATCAATTCAATGAATCATTTTGCATAACCTTGAAACTGGTTCCCCTTTCTTTTTAAAATAAATGTACATGCCTAGTACAGTGGGACCTGTAATACCAGCTACTCAGAAGGCAAGGGGATTGATCACAAGTTCAAGGCCTAACTGGGCTAGTGAGTTCAAGGCCAGCCTTGAACTTGGTGAGACTCTCTCATAATAAAAATTAAAAAGTGCTGGGGCCATAAGCTCAATAGTGATAAACAAAATGCAAGCATAGGGAAGGTTCCAGGCTTAATGCTCAGTATCAGAACAGCATACCAAGTGTATTAGTTACTTTTCTGTTGCTGTGATAAAACACCATGACCAAGGCATTTATAGAAGAGTTTATTTGGCTTAAGTTTTCAGAGGGTAAGGGTCCATATGGCAGGGGTGGCATGGCAGCAGAAAGGAGCCAAAGCAGAAAGCTGGGCAATCGCATCTTCAAGCAGGAACAGGAAACAGAGAGAGCCAGACTGAAAGTGGGCAAGGCTATATACTCTCAAAGCCCACCCCCAGTGACCTGCTTCCTTCAGCAAGGCCACACCTCCTAGAGATTCCATGACCTTCCCCAAACAGTGCCACGAACTGGGGACCAAGTGTTCAAATACTTGGGAGTCTACGGGAGACATTCTCATTCAAACTACCATACCAAGTATCAGGTTTCCTTACGGGTTTTTCAAATATCCTGTTTTGGTTGATCCTTCTACCTCCTCTTTCCCATCAATCAATTCACACAATGAGAGTAAAAGCCCAATGTTAGGTAAAGCTAAGACAGGCACTATGCATGCCAACACGAACCAGTTGGGTGTTACTGGATAAATCAGACCACGGGGACGCTGGTACCATGGCACATTTATAATTGTTGGTTTCAGTGGGGCCCCTGAACATTGCTTAGCAATCTTACTAATCTTCTCTGGGTCAACTTTCTCCTCCAGTCTTGATACTGATTGCTTTAAATCTTTGCTCTTCTAACCCTAGATTCAACTACCACTTCCTTAACCTTGGGTGAGTCCTTGTCTTCTGCTTCACAGAAAATAAACTACCACAGGGAACTTCCTATCACAAAGACTACAAATCTGGGTTGGAGAGATGGCTGAGCAGTTAAGAGCACTGGCTGCTCTCACAGAGGACCAACTTTATTCTCACTTAGCCTCTCATACTTTTCCAAGGTTCTCTTCTCCACACTGCACAGGTAACTGTTGATTCACCCTTCTTGGGTGTTCAGCCCTACCCTGTCAGCCACTTGTCCCTCTAGTATTTTCAATCTTTCTCCTAGTTGGAGGTTTGCCATCAACATTATACATGTTCAAATCTCTCCCACTTGAAATACAAAAAAATACCAAAAATCACAACTTTCTCATTTTCTGCTGTATACCTCCTTTATCTCCTGTGTGGATGCATGTGTATTTAACCTTTCTTTTAAAATTTTTTTATTTTATTCTTATGTGTATGAGTGTTATACCTGTGTGTATGAAAGTGCACCTGTGTCGTGCAATGCCCAAGGACATAAGAGGGTGTTGGATCCTCTGGAACTAGTTATGGATGGTTGTTAGCAGCCATGTGAGTGCTGGGATTCAAAAACAGGTCTTCTGCAGGAACAGCCAGTGCTCTTAACTGCTGAGCCATCTCTCCAGCTGAGTAATTAACCTTTTTGACCTGTTAACCTTTTTATTATTAAGCCATAAAAAAAAGCTGTGATGGTTGGTTATGGTGTTGCACGCCTTAATCCCAGCACTGGTGAGGCAGGCGGATCTTTGTGAGTTTGAGGCCAGCCTGGTCTACATAGCAAGTCCCAGGCCAGCTGGGGCTACAGGGAAACCTGTCTCAAAAAGACCAAAAAAAAAAAAAAAAAAAAATGCTGTGATGAAAATTTTGTATTTAATTTTAACCGTGTACAGATATGTGCATAAGCTGGGTCCAAGAAATGAGACTACTACTCAAACGGTAAAGAATTCAGTAGGTATGGTCAGTCCTCTCCACTGGGATCACATTGTGGCATACACCCAGAGCCCCCTCCACAGAGATCACATCTTTGGTAAAGAATTCAGTAGGTATGGTCAGTCCTCTCCACTGGGATCACATTGTGGCATACACCCAGAGCCCCCTCCACAGAGATCACACCTTTGGTAAAGAATTCAATAGGTATGGCCAGGATCCTCTCCACAGGGATCACATCATTGTATACACCCATCAATGGAAGAATACACATTTCCTTACCCTTAAAAAGACGTTACCAAACAGGAAAAATTTTTTGTCAGTTTAGTAGATGATACCTTATTTACATTTCTCTTTATTATCATGGGGATAAGTTCTTTATCTGAACTTAAGGGACATGCGCTCTTCCTTTTTTCAGTGGTCTGTTCAAGACTAGGCCCATTTTTCTATTGGGCTGTTGATCTAGTCTTTTTTGAAATATCTGAGACTTCTTTATATAGCAGGAAAATTAAAACAGGCTAGCTTTTTCTCAGAACATTAGTGATCCATAGGTTTAAGAGGCTGAACAAAGACTTTCATCCCACTTTTTCTTGGGAATAGGAGTTCCTCGATTCAGTTTTGTTTCTGACTTTATAGTAATTATGTTTATTAAATAGATATTGGAAGCCCCTGTGCTGATTAGCTTTTTTGTCTCCTTGATACAAAACTAGAGTCACCTGGAAATTGCCTCTGTCAGATTGGCCTGTGGGCATGTCTGTAGGACATTTTCTTGATTACTAATTGAGGTAGGAGGATCCAGACCACGGTGGGCAGTGCTCTTCCTGGGCTGGTGGGCCTGGGCTGTAGAGGAAAAGTAAGCTGAGAAAGCCAGAGGTGGTAAACAGTATTCCTCCGCAGCCCCTGCTTCAGTTCCTGCCTCCAGGTTGTCACCCTGAGTTGCTGTTCTGACTTTCCTCAGTGATGGACAGTGACCTAGGAGATGTAAGCTGAAAGATACTTTTCTCCCCAAGTTGGTTTTAGTCAGTATTTTATCACAGGAACAGAAAGCAAACTAGAACAAGACCATGCCACTTTCCTATATTCTTTTTCTAGGTTTGAACCGTATTCACCCCTTTTTAAGTCTTGGTCATCTGCCAGCACTTCAGGGTCCTGCCTACATCCTCTTTGACTCTCCCAAATTAAGTTTTTGGTTAAAATATTTAAACTTCATTTAGTTATCACAACATCAAAAATATCAACAAAACCCCTCAAATACACTGATGGTTTTGAATTCAAATTTAATGTTTCAAAAAAATGCAAGGTAACAAATCTTTATAAAATTGTCACATAGGAATACACCTTAAAATACTATCACATGCTACATTTACTTAGAAATAACTAGTAGATCCGGTAGAAACAAATCTGTCAATTTTAAACGAGAGTTCCTTTCTTTGAGCATAAAGGACGCTTACATGAAAATGCCGGACATAGCAGGGCGCTCAGCAGTGACTCAGTACCTCCGGAGTCAAGAAGTCTGGAGTCTGGCCTCCCTGGTGGGGTGGGCTTCCCTGCAGCTTCCCCAGGTAGGCTGGAGGGGCTGTGACTGAATGCGTCCCAAGTCCTGTATGCGATGGTCCTTTACTTTCTGGTGACAGTACAAGTATCATCACTGTTTTCCTTGAATTGTAAACTTCAACAGAAAATAAGTAGCATGCTTACAAACTTTACTACAAGAAGCTCTTGGATTGTGAGACTCTCAGCACAGCTGGTTCCAGAAGGCTCTGATCTGGTTCCCTTTTTCTTGTGTGATTTGTACCTTGGGGACATTGTCCACACCAATCAGCACTCACAAGGTGGAACCAGCTGTGGTCCTTTCCCATGGCCGTGCCACGCCTTTGCTCTGGCTCCAACCATCCTCTCTCCAGTTACAGAGTACCCAGCTGATTCATTTCTTCTTTCCTTACATTTTACTGTCTACTTTACAAATGGTATTTTAAGATGTTCCTGCAGAATTTCTTCATTTCATTCTATTAATCAACAATTTGAGGTTTTTACATAATAGCCCTTTAGCTATTTTGCTGGTCTATAGATCTCATCTGATTTGTGTAACAGCAAGTAAGAAGAATATACTGGTGATCTCAGCACCTTGTACTGGGTATCTTTATTGATGTGTGCTAGCCTCAAAAGAATCAAGCACGTTTGCTCATATTTTCTCTCAAATAAAATATTTAGTTTCTTTTTAAAAATAAAACATAATTTGGGTCTTCCTGTAGCCCCAGCTGGCCTGGTATTCACTATATAGACCAGGCTAGCCTTGATCTCACAAAGATTCGCCTGCCTCTGCCTCCCAAGTGCTGGGACTAAGGTGTACGCCACCATGCCTTCAGTTTATAATTTCTTTTTTTTACAACAAAGACATGCTCAGGACAAAAATCACAAAACTATGAGCTAATGATGAATGATCTAAAAATTTAGCCGACTCATTATTTCCATATATCACTTATAAAGGGTCAAGCACTTGACCCCGCCCATGGATCTAAGTTTTAAGACACATAATTTTATATCATCATTTCTATAGCTGAACAAAAACTAGATGCACAGTCTTAATGTGTGTAGAGTGTCATTAAAGTCCATCACTGCAACATTTAACTTCATAATCACTTGAAAATTCATAGTATCATCAAATCTTGCTAATTATAAAAAAAAGTAAATTTAGAAATTCCTCTCATAATTATAGTACCATTATCGACATTTATTTGTTCCTAATTAAATTCAATTTCAACTACCTGATGTTGAGTTTGAGGTAGCTGTATTACGGTTCTATTGCTTGGGCAGTGTGGCATGGTTCTAACTACCACCTGGAACATCAGATTAGATTTAAATGGGAGGGAAATAAAGTTCTTTTGTGAGCATGGACACAATACATGGAATCTGTTTCTTTGCATGAAAAGTGTAGTCAAAAGAAAAGGACTCAAATTCTGTTGCTACCTTCCGGTTAACACGAGTAAGAATGTGCACAAACTCAAGCTTGCGTGCATATTCATTCAGCAGAGCGCAAAGTGACTGGATGAACCAGGATCCATCCTTTGAGTTTCTCCAGGAATAGTAACCTACAAAGCAAAATACAACCAAAATATCATGGACATCTGACTTCAGCAGATTCTATAAATTATTATATAACCACAATGATAAAAATAAGCATAAACTTCCGCAATCTTATTAGCAACAAACAAGTAAACAAAGCACTTTTGGTTTGAGGAGAAATGATGTTGAGGTGATGAGGGGAAAATATGTATTGTGCATACCTCTCTGCTTTCATTAGGAAAAGGCAGTTATGAATGAACTGCCACTGAATTGCTAAGAATTTTACTTTCTGATTTCCCTTTCCCATAAAGGAAAAACAGGTAAGCATGGGGAAGATACATGCAAAAGCAAAGACATACAAAAGATCCTTCTAGGTTTCATGGTGTTTCAATCAGATCTCATCTTATTACATATGCACACTTTTAAGAATGTCATGAAGCCAGGTGTGTTGGCTCACATCTTTAATCCCATCACTTGGGACGCAGAGGCAAGCGATCTCTATGAGATTAAAGCCTGCCTCGTCTACATAGAAAGTTCCAGGCTAGCTGGGGCTACAAGTATACCCTACCTCAAATCCACCCCCCACAAAAGAATCTTATTAGTTTGCCTATGAGGCATCTGAATGAAATATAATAAAGAGTACTCAAAAAGCCCCCAAAGGGAAAGTAGTGTGCTCTCTGGTATTTATTTTCAGATTAACTGTTGGACTCATTGTGCTTAATTTAAAAGTACTTTGACTGAAATAAATCAAAATAATTTTTTTTAAAAAGGGGGTGGGGCTGGAGTGATGGCTCAGCAGTAAAAGCACAGGCTGTTCTTACAGAATATCCAGGTTTGAATCCCAGCACCCATATGGTGACTAACAACCATCCATAACTCCAGTTCCAAGGAATCCGATGCCCATTTCTGTCCTCTGTGGGCCCTGCACGACATGGGTGCACTTGTACACATGCAGGCATAACACTTGTACATAAAAATAAATAAATAAATAAATAAATAAATAAATAAATAAATAAATAAATAAAAATTTTAAAAAGAAGTACTTTGGAAAGATACCTAGAGGATATAGGAAACAACATGAGTAGATTTTATTTATTTAGTGTGTGGGGGAAGGGTGGGCAGACCTATGAGCATGTGTGTGCCACACTGCGTGTATGGAGGTCAGAGAACCTGCAGAAGTCAGTTCCTGCCTTCTACCACATAGATCCCAGAGATGATCTCAGGCCATCAGGCTTGGTGGCAAGTGCCTTACCAGCTGAGCTATCATGCCGGCCCAGTATATTTTAAAATGTAAAAAGATCTCCAGCGGATGCCCATACTCTACAGATTCTGTTCTCTCTCTCTCTCTCTCTCTCTCTCTCTCTCTCTCTCTCTCTCCTCTCTCTCTCTCAAATGGAAAAGGCATTAAATATGTGAATATGGACCTGTATGTATGTGTATATATGTGTGTGTGTGTGAGAGAGAGAGAGAGAAAGAGCGAGATATGTGTGTGGTGGCCAAAACTCAATTATTATTTTTTTAAGATAGTGTCTCACTGAATCTGTATCTCACTGATTTGGCAAGGCTGGCTGGCTGCCTGGCTAGTAAGCCCCAGGGTTCTGCCTGTCTCCACCTACCCAACACTGAGATTGCAGGCATGGGCTATGATGTTCAGCTTTTTATATGGATGCTAGGGAGCTGCATTCAGTCCTTAAGCTCTCTACCAACTGAGCCACTTCCTCAGCCCTGTCTTCCCTCTCCATGTTAGCTAAGCACTCATTATACACTATGGTCATAACTTTGGCAGTTTGATATGTGGCAACAAAAATGGTAAAAATTTCACTTTTCCTCTTCACAACTTCATAGAGAGAGCATCTGTTCTTACTGTCCATCTTAGAAACCTTAGTATTTGATTTGGTTTTCTTCTTATAGTCTCTTTAAGGGAAGCACTTTTGGCTCCTCTTTGGCATATCCAAATCGCCAGCATCAATACTCTTGTGCTTTGGTGGCATTATTAAGTAATACTGATGATGTGAACACAGCATGGCGATTATCTTGGGGTTATCTGAGATGGCTACTGAGTGGCCAGTGAGCAGACAGACAGCTGCGAATGCTGGACAAAGGGATGACTTGTGTCTCAGCAGGGATGGAGCAAGATTTCATTACGCTACTCAGACTGCTTAAAACCTATGAATTATTTATTTATGAATATTCCATTTGATATTTTCGGATTTCAGTTGACCCTGGGTAACTTAAAATGCAAAAAACAAGACTGAATAAGAGGGGACTACTGTACCTCTCTTGTACTCTAAGTGGGTAAAGCTCTGACTAGCCTGCTGCCTTGTAGTAGTTTACTCTCGGGTTTTAAGTTCATGACTGATTCTGCTTGATTTCTATTAACTTTCTGAGAATTCTATGGTTAAGGTACCACAAATATACACGAGTCAGTTATTTTTTTAGGGAACATAAAAATCTTTTGCAGGGGAAGATATAAAAATCGTTAACAGCCTTAGAACAGTCTTTACTATTCAATCTGTAATCAGTCACAATGTAAAATTCATTTAAAATCCAAACACAACATTCTCTAAAGCTCTTACCTGGTGCTGTGGAGTATGCGTACAGGAAGTCAGCCTCCACAGGTATCTTCTGGCATGGCATGTCATCCTCAGTGCCACTGTCTGTCTCAATGCCACAGTCTAGCTCTGTACCCCGGCAGGCCTGCAGGCCAGAAAACAAACTTTCTTTGAAAACAATTTATGTGGACATACATAGTTTACATCTAAGAAATAAAAACGCCAGGTAAAATTGATGTTAATTATATTGAATCTTTCTGATATAAATCTAATATTGAAATGTAGTGCATACTTTGTTAGTTTAAATAAAGAAGAACATAACAATAGTTCTGTAGTTCCAGAACAAAAAATACTGATAAGTTTATCTCTTATTAATCCTCAGCAACCAAGGTGCCCAGTTATAAACTACCTGAATAATGAAAAGTTTGGGTTTTCCTGTTAGAGTTCGGCAACAATCTCCTCTGAAGAAATTAGTTAATTTTTTCAGGTCAACAGATCCATTTGTTCCAAAATTTTTTCCTTCCTCACCATGGCTTAGAATTACACACACAAAGCTGCTCCTCTTGCTGTGATCTTCTTTAGAAACTGCAAAGACATTTACAATAATATAAAATGAAAAATTCCATTGTAACTTTATTCAGTGGTCTTAGCACACTGAGAATAATATAAACAAATTGTTGTTGTTTGCTTTTTATGGTTTTCTAATTAGACTAAGATGGCCTCTGATTCATGGTCTTCCTGCCTCAGCTTCCTGAGTTCTGGGATGACTAGTTTACACCACCATTACCAGCAAGATGAAGAAATCAAAACTGGAAGGGACTACAAGATCATCTAAACCCAACTTGGGCAAAGCCACATGTCTAGAACCATTTTAAAGGGTGGCTAGAACTTTTTTTTTTTTTCACTTTTTGTTAAAATATATAAGAACAGAATGATGTGTAATATAATTCTATAATCCTCATACTTTATTATCTATATAATTGTAGTTAGACCATAATGTAAAAATTGCCCAATGAAGGTCATTCTTTTTTTAATACATTTTAATGCTTTGAGAATTTTTTTTTTTTTTTGGTCTTTTTGAGACAGCATCTCTCTGTAGCCCCAGCTGACCTGGAACTAGCTATGTAGACCAGGCTGGCCTTAAACTCACAGAGATCTGCCTGCAATAAATATTTATTTTTATTTTCTGCCTCTCAAGTGCTGGGATTAAAGGTGTGCACCGCCATGCCTGGCTGAGAATTTTTTAAATTATTTTATGTGTATGAGTATATTGCCTGCACATATGTACGTGTACCTGTGTCATGCAACTGCCTACAGAGGACAGAAGAGGGTGTCAGATCCCCTGGAACTGGAGTTACAGATAGTTGTTAGTCACCATGTGGGTGCTGGGAATCGAACCTGGGTCCTCTACAAGAGCAGCCAGTGCTCTTAACCACTGAGCCATCTCTCAGGCCCCAATATTTCCAACTTGTGTTGGCCGTATACAATGGGTGTGTAGGGTTATCCTCTGGATCATGGTTGACCTACCAGGGACCACACCCTTAAAGAAAACTGACTCTCCTCCCCCAAAGCCATCAACAGTCCATAGCTCCTCAGCTAGGGGTGGGAGCCCATAAGCCCTTCTCCCTTCCATGCTGGAATGCTGACTGGTTGGCCTTGTGCAGGCAATCACAGCTGCTGTTGAGTTCACCAGTGCAGCAGTCCTATCATGTCACTCAGGTCTTCCCTCTGATTCTCACAATCTTTCTGCCCCATTTTCCATGCTGTTCCCTGAGGCTTGAAGGGTGTGGTTGAGCATTCCAGACACTTATTCTCTGCACTGTGACCAGTTGTGAGTTTTTGCATTAACCATCATTCACTACACAAAGAAGCTTCTAAAGGTCATTCTTTAATGGTTTCTTACCATTGAGTAACAATTCCAAAATTTCTTCACAGGTAAGATCATTTTTATTCCTGACTTCATATTTTAAGTTCATGAATGTTTCTCTGAGGCTGGCTGCATCTACATCTGTACCAGATCGATGTGACATCCCTTGGGACAGAAAGAACTTTTTCAATTACATCTATAATGACTTTGATGAATGAACTATGCAGCAATCCACACAATCAATAAATTCTTCCTTTTAAATATGAAAACTCTACTTATTTTGATCATGGAGACAGTCTTTAATCTCTCACCATTCAAGAGAGAAGATTCTATTAGCTGCTGCAGTGCTTTCACCACAGGGATCGTCACAACAGCTTCACCAGTAAACAAAAGCTTTGGTTTAATAAATTATGATTCATTTATACCATGGAGCACTAGATGTTGCCATTTTGTTTATTTACTTATAGTCAAGGTCTTACACTGTAGTCCCACCTGGCCTTGAAGTTACAACAATCCTGCTTCAACCTTCCAAGTGCTGCTATTATAGGCAGGGGCCACCATGCCTAGCTTATGCTGCTTATTTGTTTCTATATTTGATTCTATGTTGAATCAATTTTAAGATACAGTACTATTTCCACATCTTTTCAGTTAAAAAAAGGAAACCCACAAATATTACCAAATTAATACTGCTTCTCAGGTATTCTGCTACTTGGGTAATCTTTAATCTTTCTAACACTGTAAGATGATTATTATTAGTCTCATTTGTATAGATGTGGAACGTATGGCACAGATGAGCTAGGAAACCTGACTAGGGCTAGAGACACAGATCAGTGGTATAGTAGCTTGAGAGAGGCTTGGTTTTAGAAGAAGGAAGGAAACAGACTTGCCCAAAGGGATAAAGTTAGAGCCTGATGACCTGAATTCATTTCTCGGGGCCCACATGGTGGAAGAAAAGAGCCAACTCGAGCAGTTTTTCTGACCTTCATACACATGTGCTATGGCATATGCTACAGCATGCACCCCCCCCTACCCCAACCCCACAGCAAATAAAATGTGATTTAAAAATACAAAGTGATAAAGTTAGTGTCTTGGGCTTTTCACCACTTCTTTCTAGTGCCTTCCACATAAATAGAGACTGTATGATGTAATCAAATTTCAAAACTGCTGACATCATGGAGGAAACATACCTAAGAACTGGGTAAATGTCTAAATGTCTGTATCTCTAAAACACTAACAATAAGCTTTGAAAAATGTAGTTATAAATGATTTTTCCCCTAAGCTGAAATTTCTACTATGGACATATAAAATGAGAATCAGCTCATCAAGGTTTTGCTACTGGAGAGGCTAAGGACACACAGCTTTGTGATAAGATGAACCCCTGATGCTGGTTCAAAACCACACTGCAGAACAGAGAACACTGCCACACCTTCAAATCTCCAACCAGAAAGAAGCACACTCCAGGGCCAAAGTCAGGCTACTGACCTAAATTTCTACTTCTACGGGAAGACAAATCTTCATTATAAAATGAGCAGAAACATCTAGATGTAAACTTAAAATTGTAACACAAAAAGGAACAAAGTATTTTGTCTTTTATTTAATGGTTAAAGTTGGTACCTCAACTTCTAGGCAAAAGCAATAAAAATGGCAGAATGCTGACCCAAGACCCATTTCAACTATGCTCTCACTGCTTTGAACAAGTTTAACATAAAGGCCTACTTATCTTTCCAGTTAGGTCTAGATTCCTTCCTTCTATTCTCCTCAACTACACCAACTGCAGCTAGTTTCTCACATTAAAACTTAATTCTAACATATTAATTGAAAGAATGATTGCAGCATCATCTTAAAGATGAAAACCAGGAAAGAGTCAAAATGCTCACTCATATGGCAGATTGTGCAAAGTAAACAAATAGCATATTTAGGGGATGCAGTAACATAAAGCCATTCAAATAACAAGGCACGTATAAATGTAGAAAAAAATGCTTCTATAAGGAAGCACTCTACCAACTGAGCTACATCCCCAGCAGTTTCACACACCCCTTTTCTTTGTCCTCTTTCTTCTCTTCTTTTACTACCCCCATTCCCTATTTAAGAAATTTAATATGTATCAGTGTTTTTGCCTGCATGCACACAGTGTCCACACAAGCCAAAAGAAGGTGTTGGACCCCCTGAAATTGGAGTTACAGATGGTTGTTAACCCCCATGTGGGTGCTAGGAACTGAACCCAGGTCCTCTGCAAGAGCAGTCAGTGCTCTTAACCACAGATCCATCTCTCCAGACCCCTGTTCCATATTCAGTGACTAACTGTAGAATTAGTTTAAAATACCAACCCTTTCACTGTACACGCTTCCTTTTCAGTTTAGGGGAAAGGACTCAACTAACTAAAATGTAGTTGTAAAAGTGTAAATGAGAGACCGACATGCCTGAAGCCAGACACACAGACCTACAACTGGAAAGTATCACCTTTTCTTAGATTCAGAGGTCACAGGTTGGGGATTACTCAGTAATCTCCAGACAGAGATAAGATGCTCTAACCTGAATTCTAGAACTGGCCAAAGAATGACCTAAGGGCCCATTTGTCTGAGCTGAGATAGCATCTCCAACAAAAGATGCTAGAAACACTTTCTCAGCCTTCTAGGGAAGACAACTCAAGGGCTAGCTGTTCATCTTCCACCCCGTGGGCTTGTTTCTGATAAATCCTTTCTTCCTCACATCGCTCTGCCTCATGAGTTATATCAGGCAATAGCAAATTCAATCTTTCAGTCACAGGAGAGGCAGGGGTTCTAAACATGGTAAAAAAGAGTTCATATTATCTTAGGGCCTGTAAGGTCCCACCTTCTGCTTACTCTGTGGTTATTCTTTATCAACTTATTAATGACAACACACTGACATCATTTTTTATATAATATCCAACGTAAATAGCACAAATATTTGAAATGTCTTACAAATTATGTCAGATACATACCGGTGCTTTTATCAAAGTTCTTATTATTAATTATTATACATAAACCCATTTCAGGATAATCCATTTTGTAACTACTGTCCAAGGATATTCCAGAGTCCATTGATTTGCTTCCATGTATGACTTTTCTGTATGGAAATTAAATGATAGTTTACAAAGGTAGAAATGACAAATCTAGTCATACAACAACTATAAGAAACAGTTAACAGTTGATCAAGGCTATCTCTGCACCAACGTTGTGTTATAGGTGTTCCTCATTTAAATTTTCATGTGGGTTTGATCCCAAGTACTAGGGAAGAAAAAAGTATAAATTCACAACCTCTTTTACAGAGAGGGAAATGACCTCCCTAGGTTAAGTAATGTGCTAAAAGCTGTTCAGTTGTATCAGAGCCAAAGTACAAAGTCTTCCTCTAAATTTTAATAAGATTTTATCTGACACATTTAAAAAAATTTTTTCATATTGTATGAAACAGTTTCTCTTTCAAGGTAAAAATACTTATTATTTTACTTTGGTGGTTTTGTTGTTTGTTTTTTCAGAGTCTTGCTATACATAGCCTAGGGTGGCCCATGGGGGCCCTCTTATCTCAGACTCCCACTAAACTGTTCCATAAACTATGAGCTAAGCCAAAGAAGAACTTACTAACAGAAGAAACATTATCAATAATTGAAAAAATTTGTATGGAAGTCGCTTACACAAAAATGTTGGTCACGGGTCAGTAAACATTTTCTTTTTTTTTTTTAATCGTTCCAAAGAGAGGCAATTTTTAACACATTTTCCAAAAATAACTTGAAGTAGGTTATATACAAATATATATACAATGAAGTGTAAGGGGGAAAACAGGAATAAGAAATCAAGGACCAAAGGATTTGCCAACATGGGGTCAACTTTGGTGGAATAATGAAGGTATCCATTAGCTCTGTTCTTTTTTTCTTTTTTTTTTAAATCCTAACAAGTTTATTGGACTTGTGAACAGACCATAGGGTGGGGGTTTATTTACAGAAGAGTGCCCCCCCCCATTTATGGCTGCACTGGAAAGTCCACACTCAAATATAGATCCTGTGACTTCCCGACAGCCGCATAAAATGGCGTGAGAGGTGCCTCATCAATACTAAGCCCATGTACTCAACACTCAACCTTAAGAGTATCTTATATTTTACACAATTCTCCAAACAATGTTGAAGATTAAAGGTAGTAAATGAAAGTAGTTCAAGGTCAGAAAAGAACTGTTACATTTAGCTGGAGGTCAAGGCTTCATATTTACAGACAAAAATGAAATTCTAAAAGCTGAGTGATTAGATCTTCAGGTCACACAGGTACAGACTAAGCACTCCTAATCCAAAAGTGTAGAATCAGAAATGCTCCAAAATTATAAAGTTTTTAATGCCATCATGCCACAAGTGGAAAATTCTACACCCAGTCCTATCTGATTGGTCATAGTCAAAACACAGGCACACTAAAAATATTATATAAAATTACCTTTGAGATACATGTATAAAGTTTATATGAAACAAAAATAAACTCATAGTGTTTAGAATTTGTGGGCCAGGGAGATGACTCAATAGGTAACAGTGTTTCCAAACAAGCCTAACAACCTGAGTTCTATCCCTGGAACACATGTAAAAAGCTGGAAGTAGTGGCAGGCCTCTGTAATCAGAGCTCTCCTAAAATGAGATAAGTGGCAAAGACAGAAGGTGGCTGGGAGCTTGACTCCTAGCCTGGGGTACACTATGCAGCAGAAACAAGTTGGTGGTGAGAACTGACTCGTGAAAAGCTGGCCTCTAACCCCCACATGTATGCTGTGGTACATGCATACCTGTACATGTGCACACACAGACACACATACGAATTTAAAAAAAAATTTTTTAATTAAAAAAAGGAATAAGGGATGCTGAACCTATAATTGACCACAGAATCCTAATTCCCATCTCTGGATGCCAATTCTTCACAACCTCCTGTTGCCTCCTTTCCCAGCAAAAGGATAACTAGACCAAGAGGGACATGCCTTAATAGAGAGCCAGCACTCCCAAAGCTGGGAATATATAGGCACTTCTAAGATCAAAGCAACCTGTTTGGGCCTCCCAAGTCTTTCCTGTCATGTCAGTTAAGATAAGAATCAGAGAAGTGAGCTTCTATAAAACCATACAGCTGTTGGAGGCAGAAGTCAGCTTAGTCTCTAGTTTGAAAGCCCATTTTCCACATTTCCCTATTCCTCAAAGTGGGCTATATTACACAAACCCATCGTCCTCTGACTATACAGGATTCTGTTTATGCATGTTTCACCAGGCATGGTGATTCATGCCTGTAATTCCAGAAATTAGGAGACAGAGATAGGAGGATCACTATGAGTTTGAGGTCAGTTTGGGCTACAGAGCTCCAGGTCAGTCACAGGGAGAGTGAGAACTTGCCTCAAACAAAAACAACAAATAAATACTCACGGTTCAAAATTTCTAATGGATTTTGAGTCCACTGAGGTTTCATTGTTCTCCATGGCCACTTTTTAAACTAGAATATAGAAAGAAGTTAGTAAAAACAAAACAAAACAAAAACACAGACATTATAGAGCTACTGCATTATGTTAGTAATTGTGGTGCTTATTTCTCCCATCTCTTGTTTTGCCTCTGCTGCTAAGGCCCCTGTGAGTCAGGTATGGGGCGAATGGTCCTTTGCAATGGTACCACAAAGGAGGACCTTTCTCTTTCTCTCTTGTTCTTCCCTAATTATGAATTACATCAAGAGCACATGAAGTGTGCAGCTCAGTCTTCTTTTTCCCATTATGTCCCTGCCAGATCAAGACAGAGATGACACCTTCTTTCCTCAGTCACCTAACAAATCAGGTTCATTTGTAGGACCTTAGCTTCCAGCTCAATACAATGAACAAAACCAAAAACTCCCATCTTCAGGTTCACATAATACTATACTGCAGTGGTCACATTTCCAAAAGGTATGTATATTGCCAAGAAGTTCCAAACCTCCAAATAATCTTTTCGACTCTTAAACTGGGTTTGGGGATCCCATGTTCTCATTTAGGTTAGCAGAAAGGCCTGGAAACTGAGAATTAAAAATTCAACTTTCTGCTTTCATTTCTCCACCAGACATTAAAATCCAAGCTACTACTACTTACCACATTAGGTACTTTGCTAAGCACCTCAAGCTTACTCTTCCCAATAATCCTAGTCAGAGACCTGACTTCTACAGATGGTAAGTGACTGTTCACACAAACAAGCTAAATGCTATGGGCCCCTCTCTTCTCATCTGCTATGCTAAGGAAGCCAGCCCCTTGTCTTCTTGAGTTCTGCCAGTTATTCTCTAGCTTTCCAGAAGGACAGATACTTGTTACTGTAATGCACTTCCCCAAATACAGACAGACAAACACAGACAGAAATAAAACAAAACACAAGGACTAAAAACCCTCAATGAAGTTCTCTAGACCCTAGAAGCCCTGGCTATGTCAAATATTTCAACCAAAATATGGGGTTGGGGATTTAGCTCAGTGGTAGAGCGCTTGCCTAACAAGCGCAAGGCCCTGGGTTCCGTCCTCAGCTCTGAAAAGACAAAATAACAAAATACACAATCAGGAATACACAATCCTACTAGAAAGTTCTATGAGCCCCCCCGCCACCTTGCTTCATTTTTAAAATTGTAGTGTAAATTAAAGAACATTTAAAACTGTTGTACAACCACAATCACTATTTCCTCCCAAATTTTATTTTCCCAAACTGAGACCTCATACCAAGAGCCTCTATTCAAGGTCTCCTGGAAAACATTTTCCTTTTTTTTTGGGGGGGGGGGGTGTTGACACAGAAACTGCCTGTAGCCCCAGCTGGCCTGGAACTTACTATGTAGACCATGTTGGCCCTGATCTCACAGATCTACCTGCTTCTGCCTTCAGAGTGCATGGTGTGGGCCACCATGCCCAGCGTTTAAAGGTCTCCTGGGAAACTTTTTTTTTTTTTTTTTAATGTGGCTGATGGGGATAGAATCCAGGTCCTCAAGCTTGCACAACAAGCACTTTATAGACTGAGCCATCTCCCCAGCCTCCTGAAAATATAATCCTAACCTTCTCCAAAACTAAGTTCCTGCTGTCCTTTCTCCAATTTTGTGTGTACAGGAGAAAAGTGAACCAAAGCTAGTCAGTGTTTGCAGTTCTATGAAGGCTCTGGGCTTTTTTATTTCCACCCCCCCTAGAATTTTTATTCTAGTAGGGCTTTCCAGAAAAGCCACAGGAGGATGTGAACACAACCAGGATGAACCATCATTTAGTCAGTAGCAAATATTTAGAGAAGACATACTCTGTACCAAGTTCCAATCTAGGCACTTAGAGTGGAAGACAAAGTTCCTATCTTCAAGAAGCTTCATTCTAGAAAGGAAGAACTAGAGATTGGTAATAGGATGTCAGATGCTGCAAGGGCTAAGAAAAAAATAAAAAGGGGAGAAAGAAGCTGGGAGTGTGAGCTACTTTAGCTAGACAGTCAGGGAGTCATGTCTGATTGACTTTTACAGAGATCTGCCCTGCTATTAGAGGCTATTCTCCTTGGAGGAAGCCATCAGCAAGGTCAATAGCCTTAGAACAATTTGCTTTGTTCATGATATGGAAAGACCAGTTTGACTACTACAGAAGAGGTAAGAAGTGAAGGCAAGATCACATAAAGTCTTGAAGCCCAGAGCAATTTGGATTCTATTCCAGAGAAGGAGAAAAAAACTGGGATATTTTTCACCAAAGATGGACAGCATACACTGGTAGCTGAGTGGAATCAGCTGTAGAAGGTCAGAATATGGGCCAGTGCTCTAGAAGTCTTCTGAAATGATGGAGGCCTGAACTAGAACTGAAAGTACATAGAGACAGTTAAGAGTCTGGAACTAGTGAGAAAGATCAGGGCTGGAGATAGGCTGGGTGGCCTGCTGTAGCTAGAGGTTTATTAAAGAAAGTGAGGCCAGCAAAAGAGTCAAAAGCAAAGCAAGTCCAGTGAAAGTGGTGTGCCAAAGGTGCACAGAAGTATTTCAAGAAGTACATTCACTTTTTCTAATCTTGCCAAGAGGCCAATTTAAGTGAAGACAAAAGACAAATACCTCCATTAAAGATGCCATGGGTATGGTGGGGGTTGTCAGGAGAAAACTGTCCATGACTAGAAAGTGGCCAAAGAAATGATTTGATACTATTTCAGTGGCATAATGGATATTGTCTGGAGTACTCTCAAGTATTACTGGATTCTAGAGGGGTTATTCCTTCACATAACCCACCATCAGCTGGGCTATTTTAAAACTCTGTAGGAAGTTAAGCTATAAAAAATTGTTATGCAAGTGATTCTTACCTATAACTGAGAAAAAAAATTTTGTTTTATAGTGATACAACTGATTTCCATTCTATAGCAAAGACTGAACCTTTTAAGTCATAGGTACTGGCTTATAGGAAGCAGTCAGTTTAATATTAGTAAATTTCTCTCACCACACTCAGCTCTTTACATCTGTTTATTTTTCAAATTCTCCTTTGAACTGAATTTAACATCTTACTGCTTCCATTAATTAACTGAATAAAATATTTGACACTGATACATTTTATACTTTAAATAACCAAGTTTTTAACTTTGAAAATTATACTTCAACAGTAAAAAAAAAAACACTCTTCCCAGTTAGAAAAAAACTCTTGCCAGCTTAGCCATGAACATGATGAACCTGATGAATGTGACGTGATGAATGTGATGAACATGAATGGGGCAAGAGGAAAAGGAGCAGTAGCTCAGAGTGCAGGGTAAAGGACGTTTCCTGTTTCACTTGGCTTTACAGACAAGCCATGTTATTTATGCCAACGGCACAGTGGAAAGGGAAATTAGTAAGGCAGGAGCAGAGAGCTTCTGGAGGGATGAGAGGGGATGTCCCGTGTACATATGGAAATTTTCCTCAGATAAGATCAGGGGAGGTTCATCCATAGTAGTGGAAATGAAAGCATTTTGTGGGTTTGGCACTACTGGGCATCGAACCCAGGGCCTCAGGCATGTGGGACAAGCCCATTGCGCTACACAGCTTCAGTACAAAGCATTTTGAGATAACAGAAAAGGCTGTTCTGAATATGATGGCATGCATTTCCTCTGTATTGAGAAGTTAAACTATGAGAAAAGAAGCCCCAAATGTCCTCTCTGTAGTTTCATGTGTGCACAGCTATATTTTATGACATAATGCCCAAAACTAATCATGATCAATGCTGGCAAGTACGTCTGAGAAGAATCCTCACACAATACTGGAAGGAACATTAACTGGTGAGATGTCTAGAGACTATTTTGACAAGTTCCCTCTACTTGCTCATAAAAGCTGGTTTGATGTAGTAAAATGACTCTATTAAGAGTGCTTACAAGTAGCCTCGGGGAGGAGTAAGGAAAGAGAAGAATATACACCATTCATAAAAATTTGAGAATGTGAAAACAGAGAAATAATTTATAGTAAATCCACAGTGGTTAGGGGCCACTATTTTCTTTTAAATTTTCCATTAAGAAATGATCAATGACTTAACGAAATGCTAATAATACAAAGTTTAGTGAAAACAAGCTATAAAAATCCAGTGTGAGGGACTGGAGAGATGGCTCAGCACTTAAGAGCATATATTGCTCTTCCAGAAAACCTGAGTTCAATTCCTAGCAACCACATCAGGTAACTGACAACTGCCTGTAACTCCAGCTCCTAGGGGATTTAATGCCTCTGGATTCCAAGGCACCTGCACTCAAGTGTACATGCCACACAAAAATGCACATAAACACATTTAAAAAAAATAGCATGACTCGAATTACAATCTACACAAGGAACAACAATACTTAAGTTTTTACATATTAATCTATTAACAATGGCTGCCTGAGTGATAGGGTTGCTAACAACTTGTTTATAATATTCTTCTATATATTCCAATTTTTCTATAAAAGCCACATTGTTTGCAAGGTTAGAAGATAGAAACAAATATTAATCCCAGCACCCTAGAGGGAGAGGCAAGAGGACTGCTACAAGTCTGTGGTCAGCCTGCTTTACCCAGCAAGTTTCAAGCTGGGCTATACATTAAGACAGTTTCATAAAACCAGAAGAGAGCAAAAAATTAAGAGGGATTCTCCTACCATGACAGCAGCCACACTTCTTTGCCTGCACCATGTTTGAGTGTATATGACTCTTTTTCTTTCATATGGACAACAGATATGTTAGGGATGAGAAAATCTCAAATTTCTATGAACCATAAATATCAAAAAGATATGCCTATTCAAAGTGGGCAAAACAACAAGCTGAAATACTTCTCCTTTGGTGGTTGAAATATAAGGCACAGTTAATTTAATCAAATTAACCAAGAGAACAGTACAGGGTCGCTAACAAGTTTAGACAAAAGGTGGATATAACATAAATGGTTCATTAATACATTACAGTTCATAAGAACCCAATCTTTGTCTTAAGGCTTTATGATCAACCAACAGAAAATGTGGAATAAAAATAACAGTGGCCCTCAGAAGAGATCTATAGATGTCAAAGGAGTATGGGAAAGATGCTCCATATTACATGTCATCAGGTAAATTCAACTTAAACGAGACATCAGGACACACCTGGTTCTCACAAAAATGGATGAATTCTTACCATTTGATCCCAAAGGAGATGAAAATTTATGTAGACTCAAAAACCTACTCAGATATTTACAGTAACTTTATTCTTTTTTTTTTTTTGAGACAGGGTCTCCCTGTAGCCCCAGCTGTCCTAGAACTCACTATTGTAGACCAGCCTGACCTTGAACTCACAGAGATCCACCTGCCTCTGCTGGGATTAAAGGTATGCGCCACCACGCCCAGCAGTAACTTTATTCTTAAGTGTCAAAATTCAGAAGCAACTAAGATGTCCTTTAGGAGGTGAATAGTTACATAATCGTTCATCAAGACAATGAGATATTTCTCAGTGCTAAAGAGAAATGAGCTATCAAGTCATAAAGACATGGTAGAAGATTTAATGCATGACCATTAAGTCAGAGAAGCCAGTCTGAAAAGACAGTTCCCATTATATGACATTCTAGAAAAATGAACCCATGGAGACGGTAAAAAGATGAGCAGTTGCCAGGGATTAGGAAGGCAGGAGGGCTGGGCGTGGTGGTGCACGTCTTTAATTCCAGCACTCAGGAGGCAGGCATATCTCTGTGAGTTCAAGGCCAGCCTGGTCTACATAGTGAGTTCCAGGTTAGCTGGGGCTACAGGGAGAGCCTGTCTCAAAAAAACCAAAAAAGAAAGGAAGGAGAGAGCAAGGACTTTTTAAGGCAGCAAAACTACTCTTGGGATGCTACAATAGTGAATATGAGTTGCTACAAATTTACCTCAATGTAAAATACACAGCACCAAGAATGAACCTTAATGTGAACTATAGACTTTGGATGATAATGACCTGTCCATGTAGGTTTATCAATTGTAACAAACATACCACTCTGGAAGGAGATGTTAATAATGGGGGAAGCTCTGAGGGACTGGAGGTATAAAGGGCATCTGTGCTTTCCTTTCAATTTTGCTGTAAGCCTAAAATTACTCTAAAAAAATAAAGTGTATTTTTTAAAATCGGAAACTAAGATTAGATAATTTTTAAATTGGAACCTTGAATGTGTGATGGTTTGCTCAAATTGGCTTTCTGGATGAGTTTGCCCCATACAGAGTTTGCAGTGTGTGTTCACAAGCCCTAAGTGCTCTCCGGTTCCTACCAATCACAAAGCTCCTAAAGACCGCCTTAAAAAAGCTACAATAGCATAGTCATTCTTAGACTGCAAGGCAGTTTTAATAACCTTTTATCTCTTGCCAGCAATAAAGCTGTGGGCTAAAACCATTCCCTTCTTGTGAATGGCACACCCAAATACAAGGGTTATAGTGACCAGCTTTCCAGAGTTTTGTAATGTTTGCTTCCTGGCTCAGACAAATATAATATGTAAAATAAATTTTACATTAAAAAAAACTTAGTATGTATGTGAGCAAGCCTCAGGAGGTCAGAAGACAATCTATGGGTATTGTTTCTAGCTCTCTTTTACCATGTGGCTCAAACTGAGGTTATCAGGCTTGGTGGCAAGTACCTTTACCTGCCAAGCCATCTTGCCAGCCCTTCTGTAAGGTTTTAACTAAATATTAGGTGACTTTTAAGTAGTCATTTCCTTTCCATATATCTAATCCACTTTCTTTAACTAATTATGAAAAGTTAAGAAAACTTCAGACAGAAGAGTCTTAATAAGTAAATATAACTTAATCATTGATATTAGGCATAAGTAAATATAACTTAATCATCATTGATATTAGGCATAAGATAGTTGAATTTCTTTTACTGAATTGGCGACTGAAAGAAAAAAAATGAATTCTTTTAGGAGTTAAAATTTATCTTACTATTTGATAAGGACTTCTCAGAAATAAATACTACAATCTTTTTCATTTTTAGCACTTGAAACAATATAAACTGTCTCAGTTATCACTGGCCCTGATATATTACTAAATTTTAAAAAAATATTTTATTATTTTTATTTTATGTGTATGCATGTATTGCATGCATGTAGGTAAGTGCACCTGTGTCGTGCAATGTCCGCAGAGTCTAGAAGAGGCCGTCGGATCCCCTGGGACTGGAGTTATGAACAGTTGTTAGCTGCCATGTGGGTGCTGGGATTCGAACCTGGGTCTTCTGCAAGAACAGCCAGTGTTCTTCATTGCTGAGCCATCTCTCCAGCTCCATATTACTAAATTTTTTATGAGGGTAAATCAAATCCTGCATGAGACGTGCACATTTGCTCTCTATCTGTCATCATCTGCTTTTCCCACATGCAGTACCAAATCTACACTCTTGGGAAAGGGTTTAGGATTACCTCATCTCCATTAGCTAATGCCCGGCTGAATACAAATTATTCTAGGGATGCTGATCTCATCTTAGAAGGATAAAAGAAAAATCATCTCTTAGGGGAAATATTCACTGTCCTAAATGGTAACAGGAGCTTAGGTTATTACATTTTCACTTGTAAAAAATGTAAGTTGAGAAAATAAACAATGGGGTTTTAAACAATAAACTCTGGCTCAGCAATGGACTCAACACTAATTGTTTGTAACTGTGTTGATATGTGTGATCCCTTGAATCATGGACTCACTTCTCTAGTCTCTAGCTTCTGGATCCCTTGAACACTGAAGCTACAGCGGTCAGACGTTCAAAAGTTTAGAAATGTCATCAGCATAAATTTACTGTCACTCTGAAGGAAACATTTAAACATTTCAAGCTGTGTTTTCCTTAAGGAAGTGAAAAATTGGAACATGTTCTCTATTTACACCGCTGCCAGTTACTCCTTGTGATAGTGAACTCAAAAACACATTATCTGCAGAATAAAGCAGAGAAACAATTTTAAAAAGTGAAATGTTGGCATTAAGCTATAAGTATTAACAATTTGAAACAAAAAGACAAATACCCTGTTAGAAGATAAACATGATGAAAGCTTGCTTATGGTATGGATTTGAAATGAGATGTTAAGTTAGAATAAGCCAGTTAGAAGTGTGTAGGAGTAGTGTGCGTGATGCCCTTGTGAGAGAGTGCACTCACCTATACATGTGGAGGCCAGAGGTGGCCTTCCTCTATCACGTTCTACTTTATTTTTTGAGACAGTCTCTCATTGAACCTGGAGCTCACCATTTGGCTGGACTAAATTGCCAGTGAGCTCTAAGATCTGCCTGCCTCTGCCTGGGATTACAAGTGCGTGATACCACATCCAGTTTTTATGTGGGTCTTCACGGCTGCACAGTAAGCACTTTGGCTACTGAGCCATCTCCTCAGTCTTAGTTTTAGAGATTCTTAATCAGAGACTGTTTCCACCATTAGGCTATTGCTGTGGCTGTCCTACAGAGAAACTCTGAGGTACTTATAAAACCTAGTCTCTATAAGAGGTTGCTAAATGTCATGACATAAGAATCAACACTAGGGGCTGGAGAGATGGCTCAGTGGTTAGGAGCACTGACTGCTCTTGCAGAGGACCTGGGTTTGATTCCCAGCACCCACACGGCGGCTACAAACCATCCTTAACTCCAGTTCCGGGGGAATCCAAAGCCCTCTTCTGACCTCTGCAGCACTGCACGACACAGGTGCACTCACATACATGCAGGCAATACACTCATACACATAAAATATATAAAAAAAAATGTTTAGAAAAAAAAAGAATCAACACTATTCACTTGAGTCATCTCCTTCAATATGAATACTCAAAAAGATGATGAGTAAAGACTTACCAGAGCAGTAGCCAAAGAAAAACATGCCATGTGATTCCTTACTTCCAGGGTATTACCATGTCACCCTAGCTGGTATGGAACTCACTACATAGCCCAGGCTGGCCTTGATTTCACAGAGATCCACTTCTGCCTCCTAAGTGCTAGAATTAAAGGAGTCCACCACCAGGCCCCGCCCTACATACTATTTTCAATTGGACTTTTCAACAACACTGAGGCATAATGTTTCCACTTTAGTTTTTATTTAAGACTTGGAGAAGTGAAGTCATTTTCAAGTGGTAGAGCTGTGATTCTGACTCCATCCAGCAGCCTCTGCTACATGTTCTTTAGACTGCTTAGTGCCATAGAGGGACAGCATTATAGTTCACTTCAAGGAAGGAACAAAAACCTATAACCCAGGTGCTCCAATTAAGATGAGAGAAAAAGCACAACAGAACTGACTGTTCAAACTGAAACAGTTTATAGGGTTGTTCCTGGAATTGGCTTCAGATATCAAAATCCAAGAATGCCCAAATCCCTTGGTATATAATCGTGTATTATTTGCAGAGTTAAGCATGGCTACTGTTTATTACTCACTATATCAAATATGCTGTACATACAATGTAGTATCTGTTACACTATATTGTTTAGGGAATAATGAGGAAAAAACTCTGTATATGCTCAATACAGACTTAATTTTTGTTCTCTAATAGTTTTGCAAGCAATTGATACAGTCCAGATATAGAAGGGGAACTATAGTGTGTGTATTAGTTACTTTTCTGTTGCTGTGATAGAAACATTGATCAAAGCAACTTATAGAAGTATTATTTGAGCTTACGGTTCCAGGGTTCCGGGAGAATTACAGTCTGTCATGTCGGGGAGGCATAGTGGCAGGAGGCAGAGCGGAAGTTAGGTTCTACATCTTCAAGCAGTCACAGGAAGCAAGAAAGCAAGGCTTAAGAACTCTCTAAGCCCACCCCCCTGTGACCTGCTACCTCCAGGACAGCCATACCTTCTAAGACCTCCCAAAAGAGTGTCACCAACGGGGGACAAAAATGTCCAAATACTTGGAGGCTATGGGAGACATTTTCATAGAAGCCACTACTACATTGTGCTCACTGTAATGAAGAAAATGAGGAATGATGATATGGTGCTTCTCATGCCACTGGATGATTTACATACAAATATATGATAACTGGTTTCATGTTAAGTATTCAGTAGAATTTACAGTAAGACATTTTTCTACACGTCTACCTGCCTCTATGGGAAGGAAAAAGTCATTGCAGGATAGCTTCTAGGAAGACTACCTTTATTTCTGTCAAACAATTTGAGAAATATCAGGACTATATATTACCCATCGGTGAGGGAAAAGTCTCACAAGCAGTCAGATTTCCATACCAAGTAACTGAAACAGAAAGAACATGGGTTTCACAATAGTCTGCCTAAGAAAAGCTTTCAGCTGCAATGTGCCTGAGGTTTTTATCCAAACCTATCCCACCTGGTCTGAATTACTTTGGAGATATATTAAGAACTGCCAAACTACTTGTTCTCACTGAGCCTGATAAAAGTCAATCTTTTAATATTTAAAATATAATTAAAGTGCTGGGTGTGGTGGCAGATACGATATTTAAGTATTTAAGATACAAAGATACAAAGGAACACGGTGTTCAGTCCACCAGGTGCTTCTGGAGTTTGGTCCAGTTCTGTTTCTTAAGGTGCGCGGCAGAAATGGCAGGTAGCCATGTTAATGTTACTGTTACTCTAACATACATACACACACACACACACACACACACACACACAAACAGACCTCACATGCAATATGCTTATTTCACACTTGAAATAGGAAATGAGCTTGTATGGTGGCACATGCCTTTAATCCCAGCACTGGGGAGGCAGAGGCAGGAGGATCTCTGTGAGATTGAGGTAAACCTGGTCTGCACAGTGAGTTTCAGGCCAGGTAGGGCTACAGGGAAACCCTGTCTTAAAAAAAAAAAGTAATTAAGGTGAAAACATGTAAACTGAAGTGTAAGAGAAAATATAGAAAAATGTTCAGTCTTACATGAACAAATAAATCATTTTTTCTTGTTTCTGGTATGGGCCACTTAACCAGGAAGGCAGACTAGGATGCCGAACATCTGACCTGCCACAAGTCAGAAAGAACATGGTACTTACTATGTGTGTGCAAAGGTCTGTCATCACCTTTCCAATTAGAAGCCCTACAATGGTGGTTTTCAAAGCGGCAAAATAGGAAAATGTAAAAGCCCTTGCAGACCTACAAGCCCTTACAAGCCCCTGGGGACATGTTTGAAAAACAAATTTTATATTAAATAAAATGCAGAATGGAAGATCCTGAATGTCTTTTATAAAAATTACAGATTACCACTGCCAGACGTGGTGGAGCACGTGTTTAAAGGCAGAGGCAGGCGGATCGTTGTGCGTTCAAGGCCAGCCTGGTCTACATAGTGAGTTCAGGTCAGCTGGGACTACAGGGAGACCCTGTTTCAAAAAAAAAAAAAAAAAAAAAAAAAGTTACAGATTACCATAATAATTTACTGAACATCAGCTGTATGTGGAATACTGCACTGGATTCTTGGCACATGAAGAAGTGGAAGAGGCAGACCCTACCCATACACAGAGTTTACATTGGTATTCATTGCTGTTCCAAAGTGGCTTAGCAAGGCAGGCGCTAGCTAGCACATGTTCGGTCCATATCAGGTAACTTTACATTACCAGAATGCAGAAGCTCTACAGGCAATATTTAAGGGAAGAACAAAATGGGGAAAACACAATGTAGAACTTTGTATTTAGCAAAGCATTTTCACACATTATTTTATCTAGTCCTCTCAACAACCCTATGAGGTATATAGATCAAGCCTAATATATAGTGAACTGGTTAAACGTCAGCTTGGCACTTGGCTTCAGATTGTCCTATAAGAGTATTCTTTTCCCTCCAGTACATTTTTATCTGTTAAATGCATACACTTTAAGAATCCAAGAATTCTCACATCTTAGGCTCTGCAATTGGGGTAGAACTTATTAAAGTATTGTCTAATACTAAGACCAGAACTAATGCAAAGTCTTTGAAGAAAATAGACTGCTTTGTAACTTTAGAAAGGAATTGAAGTGTGTTACCTTAGGTTTGAAAGTGAAACAGTAAAGCAGCATTCTAATCGCTTGTAGCAGATGAGATACCAGGTTCTTAGGCATGAGGCAAGGCCTTTCTTTAAGATAGCAAAAGGCATCTGAGTTAACTAGGTACAATATTTCACTTCCTTTACTTTGAACTAGTTTTAATGCTACATATCAATAAATGCTCCATTCACTCATTCATTCTTACTTTTAAAAGCCATCTTCTAGAACAGGAAATCAAAGCCAGACCTCAAGTATCAGGTTGTGACTGAGATGATTTGAGTTTTTCATTCTGTATTCACAACTCACACCATCACACAAAGTGGCCTGACAGTGGCTCCTTTAACCCCAGCCTAGCATTTCCTGTTATGTGCATATTCACACTACTACAATGACTCCACAATTCTTATCAACCACTCTTTTCCAATCCACAGTTTAATTATAACTTGCTAAGTAATCCTAAAACAAATTTACATTTTCTCAGTAGTGAATAATCATTTTTAAAGCATAATACTGTAGTAACACCACATGGAGGGGCACTCACTTGTCAACAGGCAGTCAGGAGGAGCACCATGATAGTCAGTCCCGAGTGGTATTTGCTTACAGTGAACAAGCAAATGTAAGCAAAACCTAGTGCAAAGGAAGACTCGGAAGATTGAACCTTGAATTGCTAAATAAGAAGGGAAACCTAAATAGGAGTTACTATTCATAAGCAAATGTACTATGGAGGGAATGCAAACATGTAAAATGCACAGAGAAAGGAAAGGACACAAAAAGACAGGGGAGGGCAGTCAAAACCCAATCAGTGTTTGGCTAGGTCAACCTGGTGAGGGGACCGGGTTTTACCCTTAATGTAAAGAAGACAGCTTTTGGCTTTTCATGTTTTAAAGGATGGACTGGAGAGGCAGAGGCTGGGGTGGCTGATAGAGATGAGGACCAGACACACATCTGGCAGGCTTGTAGGAGGGCCACATTGGTGACTAAGGCGGAAGGAGTGGGGTTGGCGAAAGGTGGTTCGGAAGGACGGTTCCTGGGTGACTCAACTTGAGACCCCGGTAAGGACCCTGCAGCTCAAGTCAGGCTGGAGAGCACACCCGCTAGGAAAAGAGGGACAAGTGTGAGGAAGGGCACTGCAAATGCGCGTGCCCCGAGGGATGTCAAAGCAGCTCCGAAGACTGGGACAAAGACCTGGAGCCTTCACAGAGCCCTCGGGGCGAGACGAGGAGCTGGACTGCAGTGCTTACAAGCGCTCTGCAAAAACTAAACCGACACCGCCAACCGGTGAAAAAAAGCAGAGAGCAGACACTCGGGTAGCGAAGGAGGCTCGGTGATGCGGTCAGCCCCGTGGTCAGCACCCGGCTGGCCCCGAGGCCTGGGGCAGAGCGGTCGTCCCGGGTCCACGCCGGGCCTGCGGTGCCAGCGCTTTCCCGGCTCCCGAATGCCGCGGCCTCCCAGGCCCAGGGTGCCCGGGCGGCACCCCCTCCCCGCTCGGCTCTCGCCCCGGATGCTCGGTGCCCGCGGCTATCCCCCGATGCCCAGCCCGACCTCTCAGTCCCCAACCCGGTCCTCCCGCCTCCCGGGTCTGGGCTCCCAGTAGGCTGGAGCTCCTTCACTTTTCGGAGTTCGTCCGGAGGCACAACAAAGGACCGTGCACTCGACAGCCGCTTCCTCGGTTTCTCGCCGCAGCAGCGGACCCGGCGGGCAGCGGGCGCGCGGTGACTACGCAGGCCCAGGAAGGGTCTAGGACGCCCGGCACTTACCGCACGGCTCTCAGCTCCGCGCCGTAGGGCTCACAGCCTCGATTCCAGTCTACACTGCCAGCCCCCAGCCCCCAGTCCTGGAAAGAAGAGCCAGCCCGCCGCGGCCCCGCCCCCGCTCCGCCTGGACCGCACCCCCCACAGTCCCTCCCCCCCCCCCCCCCCCGCCGCCCCCCCCCCCGCTCCGCCTGCACCCCCCCCCCCACGTCCCCTCCCCCTCTCCCCCCTCCCCCCTCTCCGCCCGGCCCCGCCCCCGCCTCCTCTTGGCCCCCTCCCTCGGGCGCGGGCTCAAGCCTCCTCAGCCTGGGCACTGGTCCTCCGAAGCCCAGCTTCTGGCCGGGAAGCCCCGCCCTCCCTCTGGCCCCGCCTTCAGCTGGCCCCGCCCCCGCTCAGGGCTTGAAGCCGGCATCCGGCCATTTGCAGGGTAAGGGTGGCTGTACCTCAGGCCAACGCGGGCTCCCGAGGTAAATTTAGAGAGGCTTTTAGGCCACACCTTCTTCCGGGGGGCGCAGAGGGAAGAGATGAGGGCGCGACTACTATATATTGGAACCGGGAGGAGATAGGATTGAACCGCTCACTCGTTATCTGTACTTCCTCTTAAATGCACTGAGGCCTTTCCTCACTTCTTCCTGGCTCTCCTCCACTTAATCAAAAGTCCTGAACCGGATACTGTACTTTTGGGGGTCACACGCTTATCTCAGAGACTGATGCAACTGTGTCGTGTTTTTGCAGAACTTACCGAAACACATGAGCACAGAATTCACCATCCTAAATTCAGGAGCAGGATCCTCTGACAACAAATCAGAGACTCCATGACAGAGCCAGCTTGCCACCAACATTTGCCTACTTGGTTTTAAACTATTCTTCAATTATCATGTACATAGTTGTACACATGCCTACCGTTTGTTGAATATTGAATCCGTGTTCTTTTCCATAATACCTTTTTAAAAATCCTTTCAACCCTTTAAAGTAGGAACTCCAGTTCGAACTGAGGATCTGAGGCTAAAGAGGGAAGTGGTTTGCTCTTGTTAAAAGCAGAGCCACTGTAGTTAAGCACAGATCCCAGAAAACTGATCTTTATCCATCCCAAAGTGAGGGTGGATCAGTCCTTTATTCCATTGGACAAAAACTAAGCAATAAAACCCATTCAACCCTGATGGTAGCTCAAGGGACTAATTCTGAAACTTTTACCCCTTGTGGTACCTAAACCCCTTCCTGTGCTAAGGTTTCTTAAAATGATATTTCAGATACAGCATCAGCAACAATTATCTGCAAAGTTTAGTGTAAATAGGTTTATTATAGCCTACATGTATTTTGCCTGAGCCCTGTTAACTTCTCCTTGGAGAGGTGTACCAGATGAACAGACAGTGATATGGGCTTCACAAGGGAAGAATTCAGGAAAAGCAATGTGAAGTCTTTCAGCTGGAATAAGAGCTTTGGAAGTGGTCCAGGGTCAGAGTGCACATGGCCATTCGCTGGGTGAGAAGAAAGTACTAGAAGTCTAGTAGATTATCCATTTAGGGCCAGGCTCTGGAGGGAAGTTTAAACTTCATGAGAAGTTTAACTTACATGTTAATTGAAAACTGTGATTCTCTTCCTATTGAAAAGCTGTAAAAATGGTGTGAGGGTGATTAGTGTGCTAGAGTTATGCCATGTAGATGGCAGATTCCAAGGAGAGGAAAGGAAGGAGGAACTGGAACAATATATTTCTACAGGCTTTCTCATCGTTCTAGTAGGTTTTACTGAAATTTCAATTGGAGTTACTTTTGTTCATAGATGGGCAAAGAAACAAGTGAGGAGAGAAGAAATTCAGATAGTTGTGTTTAGTTTCTTAAGTTGTACAGTCTAGAAAATAAACGTGTATAGTAATATTTCTGTGAATGAATTTATCAAATACTTTAAGATGAATATTTTAAAATGGATACTTGAAGTAGTGGGAAAAAGTATATAAAGGTGCCTTAAGAGGCCACGAAAGAGACAATACTGAGAAAATGTTAAGGGGCTGGGCTCAGCTGGTAAAGTGCTTGTTGTACAAGTGTGAGGACCTGAGTTCAGATCCCTGGTACCCACATGAAAAGCCTGGTGCTGAGGCAGCTCTTACCTGTAATCCCAACACTGTGTAGGTGGGGAGACAGAATCCCTGGGGCTTGCTAGCCATCTTATCTAACCCGGGTTGGTGAACTCTAGGATCAGTAAGAATCATTGCCTCAAAAAATAAGATGGAGAATGATTGAGGAAGATACCCATCATCAACACCCATGTGTACCTGCACGTGTACATACATACACAAAATACTGTTAAATAAAAGAACATTAATAAATGCTCCAGGACTGGGCATGGTGGCACCCAGTGCTCCTGAGACAGAGGCAAGTAGATCTCTATGAGATGGAGGCCAGCCTAGTTTATGTAGTGAGTTCCAGGCCAGCCGGGTCTATAGAGAGACCCTGTCTCAAAAACAAATAGATACTCCAACTAGAATATTACCAGTAAGCAAAATACTGATGAATCTAATCTCAAGATAGAGGGAAAAGTTGGAGTTGGGGAATAAGGGTTGA
This sequence comes from Nannospalax galili, assembly GCF_000622305.1. Lineage (NCBI taxonomy): Eukaryota > Metazoa > Chordata > Mammalia > Rodentia > Spalacidae > Nannospalax > Nannospalax galili. The sequence continues at coordinate 1,929,033 of NW_008355790.1, forward strand.
TTGGTGATTAGACAGTAAACTAGACTATTTGTATTGACACATGCCTATAATACCAGCACTTGGAAGGCTGAGGCAGGTAGATCTTAAATTTGAGGCAGTCTGGGCTATGTAGTGATTTGGGGCTATCCTGAGTAACCATAGGGACAGCCTACCTAAAAAAAAGAAAGGAAAAGAAGAAAGAAACCAAGAGAATGTGGCTAAGCTAAGCTTCAGGTATTCTTGCACACCTGTATTCGTCATACTTCTCATGGCTGTCACAGAATGCCTAGCAAAATAACTGAATGGAAGAAGTGTTTATTTTGGCTTTAAATGTGTCAGTCCATCTTGGCTAGAAGGGCATGGTAGAGCAGAACAGTTCACATCATAGCAGCCAGAAAGCAGAGAAAGAGAATACACAAAGGGGACAACCCTCCAAGGAGTTGTGCCCAATAACTTACTTCCTTCAACTAGTTCCCACTTCTATTTTTCATCATGTCCTAATAATACATCATATTATGAATCTATCAAGATAGACTGATGAATATTAAGTCAGAGCCCACATGATCTAATACCTTTGGCAATGGCCTTTCAGATAGCCCCAGAGATGTGCTTTACAAATGTGGATCTATCTCAGTCCAGTCAGGGTGACAGTGTTGATTTTTACAATGCCAGTGAAGAGTGAATATGCAGTGCTTGTGCTGTGTCATCCCATTTTCCCACACTCCAAATCCAGTTGCTCTGGGAGCCATCAACAGCTCTAGATGGGTAAGTCTAGTTGTAAACCCAGGAACTAAGTCAAGTTCCCACTTCTAGCCCACTTTCCCATTCTTCACTAATCACTATAAAATGACTAATCCTGTCTGGTTTTTTAACTCCTAACACTTTTAATTGTAGGATTGTTATCAAACATGGTTAAATACCATTCTAGCACAACATAAACAGCAGAGTTCCTTAAGCCTATGCTTTTAAATTAGTAGAAGTGTTTTCCTTTGGAACTTGTAGTCCATTACCTAAAATAGTGTCTGAGTGACAAGGAGATTTGGCGTAGAATTATATAAAAGAGCAACAGTACTCTTTCCCCACCAGGAATTTAAAGTATTTCTAATATAGTGCCATATTCTCCCAAAGGGTAGGGATGGGGAATTTGATACTCCCAAACCAGAATGCCAGGTGCTTTCTTGTTCTCTATTTCCTTTGCTTTTGTCATTCAGCCCTCCTGCTCAAATACTGCAAGCCCTAGTTATTTTCTGATACTCCAGCTGTCACACATGTCAAGCTGTGTAAAGAATTCAGGGACATAAGAGATGCTAAACTTTCCTTTTCTGCTATTGGTGATCATAGTTTGCTTAGCCAGTGAGTCAACTGGCTTTCCAGTGTGACTCCATGACTTCCATGTATGTCAGACCCCTACAGCCATACCACATTGTTTTACAGTGTGTGTGTGTGTGTGCGTGCGTGTGTGTGTGTGTGTGTGTGTGTGTGTGTGTGTGTGTGTATAATTTCAGCTTTCTATGGTCATTCCCAGGCAGTGACAGGTTTGATTCTGTGATTTAGATATGATTGCATTCTGCTTATTTTCTTCACAAAGTAATCAGGCAATACTGAAATAAATGGCTTAGAATAAAGTCAGTCTATCAATTAGGTTTATTGAACATAGTGGATTTTTATCCACATGTGAAGTAGATTAAAGTAAACTGAATATTCAGAGTCTATCTTCTCAATCTTTTAAGGTGATTTTGTTTTTCTTTTCAGGAAATATGTCATTTGCTAATGAGTTTGTGTTGTTGCAAAATTTCCTGCTAAAATTTAAGACAAAGACATTGATATAGGTAAATAGTAATTTACCCTCAAATGCTTTAGTGTATTTTGTTGTTTCATTTAAAAACTAATATACTTGTTTTTCTGTAAATTATAGCATAGATGATTTTAATGAAGAATTCCAGTTTATGTTTTTGTGTAAAACCAACCCTAAATTTACTTGTTTAAAAAAGCTAAGAAATAATTTTTTATGGTTCTCTGGGTAAGTTGGACTGTTCTATAGGTCTTTCCTGAATTCATTTGATCTTTCTGATATGTGGTCTGAAGTGGCCCAACTTACACTGTTGCCTGGGACACCTTGGTTCTTTTCCATATGACCTTTTATCCTCTGCTGTGCAATTATATGAAAGAATGACGGTCCTCCTTGCATGCTAGAGGTATGGCATGGCAGTCTCAGGACAGGACTCCAGGACAGCTGTGTCTGATGCAGAAGTACCTGGTTTGACATTTTGTCAGTGTGACCTTGTCACATGGCCAAGGCCTGACTGTGCAAGTAAGCTTAGATGGCATAGCCTTGGTGGGATAAATGGCAAAATATAAAGGTTGTGATGACATTTAAATGAAGTTATGCTTAGATCAGAGTTACTACCCCTCTAAAAGTTGTGTTGGAAGAGAAGAACTAGACATGAGAAAGAGAAGAAAAGCTAAGAGCTTCCATGATGCCTAGAAGTGAACTGTGCACTAAGAAATGATTACAGAGGAGTAGGGTTCAGGGTAATAAGCATTACCTTGGTAGGTAGGCAGGTAGGTAGATTCTGATGCAATAAGGTAAATGACATGAAAGTCATAATGATGCTGAAAGCATTTACATGAGGCTTTCTAATCTACAAAACATTTTCATATGTCTTATCCCATTTTACAGCTGATTGAACCAGGGTTCTTGGAGCGTCATTCATCTCTCTGTGGTCATAATATTAACTATTAGAAAACCTTTCTGATGACTAGCTTTTGTTCCCATGCTATAGTAAAACTTTGTGCAAATCATGAAATGTAAAGCAAATAAAGACAGAAATGCCAGGAAATGAGCTTTGAAATTTATCAGGCAAAATGTATTCTAAACAAAGAAATTGATGGTATTTTTGTTTATTTAGTAGTAAGGAATAGAATTTGTGAGATTGGATTTATTCTCTCCATTCTTCTGAACCATGATGGGAAAATGGGAAGCAAAACTCAAGCACATTGAAGAGCGAGCGTCTCTGTATGAGAGGAAGCCGTTGCCCTCGTTATACAGACCAAGATTGTCCAAGCCAGAAGAGCCCCCCTCCATCTGGAAGCTCTTTCCTCGACAAAATCAAGCCTTTAATTTTGTTAAAAGCTGTAAGGAGGTAATGCCTTCATTTGAAAAAAAAAGAAAAGAAAAGATGAACTATAACACTCAAGATTTTTTAAAAAATCTATTTGTCAGCTGGGCGTGGTGGCACACACCTTAATTCCAGTACTCGGGAGGCAGAAGCAGGCGGATCTCTGTGAGTTCGGGGCCAGCCTGGTCCACATAGAGAGTTCTAGGACATCTGGGGCTACAGGGAGACCCTGTCTCAAGACCAAAAAAAAAAAAAAATCTATTTGTCTTCATTTCGGACCAGATACTCCACCAAGAGAACTTAATAGTAATCTTGATATCATACGATTTAGGAAAAATAGCCCATTGAATTCATTCATAATTGAGTTTGTTTTAGTAGTGAAAAAGAATAACATTCTAGTCCCAAATAGTTAAAAGCTGTGGAACATGTAACGGCATTGAAGTGAAGTACTTTTAGAGTAAGGGTGAGCTTATTTATTCCCAACACCTTAGGCAAGTGGGAGGAAGTGCTTAATGCAGGTTAGCCTTGCAAAGGGCATGGTGCTCAAACACAAAATTTAAAAACTGAAGCAATAGATATAGATTACATATTGTTTATTGAACTCTTGGGGAATATGAAGACATATAAATGAAAAAATAAGAATGCTTATGTAAATTATTAACTTAAATACATTAAGATTCTTGGACATTGATTCTGTGTAAAAGCTCAAAGTACTTAAGATTTGGGAGAAAGAACCTTTATTCCCTAGTAAAGAGATGCTTATTTGGATGTCAACAGATCAGGAAATACAAGAAAAATTTTACATAAACCTAATTCAGGTATCAGAAATTAAAATACTGACAGAGGCATTTGAACTTGGGCTTTTAAAAAAGAAATCAAAATATGCTTGCCAATCACCAGTCTGTAAAGTTTATTTCAGAAGGTTTTTTTTTTTCCCCTGTCCTGGGAATTGAACCGAGGGTATCATATATACTGGACAAGCACTCTACCACTGAGCCACATCCTCTGCTCAAAAAGAGTTTTAATAGAGTCAAACAGCAGAATACTTGTGTGATTTCTCACCCATGAAAATAAAAATAGATTCACTAGCAACTTTGACCTAGATGGACATGAAAGATGTGCATACGTGTGCCTGTCTTAGAAGATGCTCCTTATGGCGGTAGCCATGAGCAGTTATTTTTAAAAAATCCATTCCCAGAGGCTAGAGAGATGGCTCAGTGGTTAAGAGCACTGGCTGCTCTTGCAGAAGACCCTAGTTTGATTCCCAGCACCCACATGGACGCTAATAACCATCTGTAACTCCAGTTCCAAGGACTCTGACGCCATCTTCTGACTTCCAAGGGCATTGCACTACATGGGTGCACTTACATACATACAGGGAATACACTCATACACATAAAATAAAAAAGTAGTTTTTAAAAATTATTCTCATGTACATTTCTATAAGAACAAGAATTTATAAATTTATTTTAGTTCAAATCATTTATTGTAGTATGGGGGTACTTTTGTAAAATTAGTTTAATTTCATAAACTAAGAGACAAGACTGTCTTAGGAGGTTGAACTAGAATTAAGGATGAGTATTCCAGCCAGGTATGATGGTACATGCCTTTAATCCCAGCACTTGGGAGGCAGAGGCAGGTGGATCTCTGTGAGTTCAAGGCCAGCCTGGTCTATATAGCGAATTCCAGACCAGCTGGGGCTACAGGGAGACCCTGTCTCAAAAAAAAAAAGACAACAAAAAAAAAGAATGAGTTTTCCATTTTTATTCTCTTTTAAATCTGGATAATGTTTCTATCATATACAACTATTATGCCAGTGATTATGAATGAATATAGAAATGAATAAAAACTATGAAAATGGCATGGATGTAGTGACTGGTTTGTTTAGATAATTCTTTTTTTTTTTTTTTTTTTTTTTTTGGTGTTTTTGAGACATGGTCTCCCTGTAGCCCCCAGCTGGCCTGGAACTTGCTATGTAGACCAGGCTGGACTTGAACTCACAGAGATCCGCCTGCCTCTGCCTCCCAAGTGTTGGGACTAAAGGCGTGCACCACCATGCCCGGCCTTTGATAATTCTTTATATTCTAGTTCCTGCAAACTTGAGTGGCAAAATTATGAACATATTTAGTTACAGGTGAATTTAGATTTGCATGTTGTAAATTTTTGAATATTATTTGAAATTTTTTATAGGATGTTCACGTATTTGCTCTGGAATGCAAAGTGGGAGATGGACAACGTGTTTACCTTGTAACAACCTATGCTCAACTTTGGTTTTACTATAAATCCCGGTAAGTAACAGAGTAGCACAGTAAGCTAAAGCTGTTTCTTTTTTGTTGGAACTTATTCACACTTACTTGATAGTCACAGTTCTTGGCTACATGATTAGCTGCTCTTTAATATTAGAATTGAGGTTTGAAGTTCTTTTATTGTAGGAATACTCAAGTTTTTAAATATTTGTTTTTTATATTTATTTACTTTACGTGCGTGTGTGCGTGTGTGTGTGCATGTGTGTGTACATTCCACATGCCACAGCATCATATAGAAGACAGAGGACAGCTTTTGGGAGTTGGTTTCTCTCCTTCCTAGGGATTAAACTCAGATTTGTAAGGCTTGATTTTGATGCCATTTGTCTTTATCCACTCTATCACCTTGCTGGCTTGCAATACTTAATTTTTTAAAAATCATACTAAGTATTGTGAGAGAGAAAAAAAAATCACACACATATTTAGGTATTTAAATGGAATTTTGTGGAGTTTGTGTTTTGTAAGAAAATATTAAATTTTATGTTAATGACAAATGAACATTTAACTTATTGATTGTCTAATAAAGAAATACCTGCTTTTAGGTCATTTCAAAGGGAAGCTGTGAAACCAAGAACTTTTTTTGTTTGTTTGTTTTTCTGAGACAGGGTCTCCCTGTAGTCCCAGCTGACCTGAACTCACTATGTAGACCAGGCTGGCCTTGAACTCACAAAGATCTGCCTGCCTCTTTCTCCCAAGTGCTGGGATTAAAGGCGTGTGCCACCACACCCGGCTGAAACCAAGAACTTTAAACACTGTAACCAATATTAAAGTTCATCACAGAGCACATAGTCCCTCAATAGTGTTATGTATTCTTGAGGAGATACGGAATTGGTGATGTGGGAAAGTAAATAAATGTTTCAAAGTTAAAAAAGGGGAAATGGGGCTGGAGAGATGGCTCAGCAGTTAAGAGCACTGACTGCTCTTGCAGAGGACCCAGGTTCGATTCCCAGCACCCACATGGAGGCTATGAACTGTCCTTAACTCCAGTTCCAGGGGAATACGA
>NW_008355790.1:1935743-1938214 GCF_000622305.1 Nannospalax galili
GGCATTCAAATACAAGGGTAGGTTTATTTCTGTATTCTTAGATGGGTACCAACAGAAGTGAATGAAAATTTTTCAGATAATGTGACAGAAAATGGTGTTTTAATGAAGCTAAATCTCATCTTGCATTATAAATATGGCACTGTTAGAGATTGTGTGTGTGTACACCTGTGCATACACCTGTGAATTCCTGTCACATACACTCCACTCATCGCTTTTCCTTTTTAAAGATACTACAAATCTTTCCTTGTATAGAATGCCTTCTGAATGCCATTGACATTTGAATCAGCATCTGTTACTTTTTACCCAGGTCAGTCATTCCTCTCCTGCCCACAGGAATATACCAGCAAATGTGCACACTGAGGACTTATCAAAGTCTGGTGATTCTCAAGCTTTTTCTTTTTACTTTGAAAAAAAAACATTTGTTTTTGAAGCAAAGTTGGGGTTTATAAAGAAATGGTTTTAATAAAAATTTAAGCATTGGGCAGAAGGAGAGAAAGAGACTTGAGGAAAAGGACAGTTCCCTCATCCAAGATGGGTGGATGAGAGCTTATCAAGAGAAAGTCTCCTTTCAAAAGCAGTTAAGCTGGGCATGGTGGTGCACACCTTTAATCCCAGCACTCAGGAGCAGAGCCAGGTGGATCTCTGTGAGGTGGAGGCCAGCCTGGTCCACAAAGCAAGTTCCAGGCCAGCTGCGGGTGCAGGGAGATCCTGTCTCAAAAAAATCAAAATAAAATAAAGTATAAGATATGTCTAACAATCTTGAATTATTCAATTTAGAAAAACTCTCTTGCATTGTTACGAAGTTATTCCAGAAAATGCTGTGTGCAAGCTTTATTTTGATTTGGAATTTAACAAATCGGCCAATCCGCAAGCTGATGGGAAGAAGATGGTTGCATTTCTCATAGAGGTAAATGGCAGCCTTGAGTTCTGTTCTGTATCTTCCCATTCATCTCTTCATCCACTTATTTTTTCATTCAGGGAATCCACCCGATGTCGTATGTAGGTTCCATTTGTTCCCCTTTGTCTTGCTGCTCTTTCTTTTGACTTCATTTTTAAAAAAATATTTTATTATTTTTATTTTATGCGTTATGAGTGTATTGTCTGCATATGTATAAGTGCAGTGCCCACAGAGGTCAGAAGAAGGTGTCGGATCCTCTGCAACTGGAGTCAGAGATGGTTGTTAACCATCATGTGGGAGCTGGGAATTGAGCCCAGGTCCTCTGTAAAAGTAGCCAGTGCTCTTAACCACTGAACCATCTCTCTAGCCCCTTGACTTCATTTTTAAACATTATTTCTGTAAGATGTGAAGCAAAATGAAAGTTTAATTTATGCCCATATTTTTTAAATGTTACTATATTAAATTTAAAAAGCTGCAAAAGATGATGGTTTGGGAATTTTCTGGTTTCAAACTATGTGTTAATTCTGACTTCTGGTATAAATACTGGCTTGTGGTAAAGGCCAAATAAAATAATTTTTGCTGATAAATTTGAATATTGAGATGAAATTCAAAAAAAACTTTGCTTAAAATTAGTATTGGCATTTTTGAACTGGTGGGATTTTGGAAATCTTATCTTGTACCTTCACAGGTGAAGAAATACTTAGTAGGGACCAGTACCTACTCAGGTCCCACAAAAAGATGTGGGCGAAAAAGCTAGAACAGACCAGTTATCTCTGGTTTCCTCTAAGAGAGAAGAATGTGGTTCTAATATTTATTTTGATTTGGCTGTGTCAACCAGGGAATCACCAAAATGAGGAATGATACAGGCTTGGACAGCTAAGTCTAATTAGGACTGTTTTAAAAAACTTAAGATTGTTTTGCATGAATTGTATGAAACTTGTATTAACTACTATTTGGTCTCAGAGTAAATATTAACATAACATTTTTCCTTGTGACTATTAACCACATGATAATCTTATTAAAAAACTTTGTAATTTAAAAATATATCTAAATTCAAATGTTCTTGATAAAGGATGTCTACTAATTGTATTAGATCTTACTATATTTGATTTTAAATTTATTTGAAAAAATTCTTAAATACTGCGTGTGTGTGTGTGTGTGTGTGTGTGTGTGTGTGTGTGTGGTTAGCTTTCTCCTGGCTTTGAAGCATAAGAAATATATCTAAAAATCTTCCTTAATCCCCCAAACCAAATTGTCTTCTTCTTAAAATAGCCATTGAAGAGGCTGGAGGGATGACTCAGTGGTTAAGAACACTAGTTGTTCTTGCAGAAGACCCGGGTTCAAATCCCAGCACCCACATGGCAACTAACAACTGTCCATAACTCCAGTCCCAGGGGATCCGACAACCTCTTCTAGCATCTGTGGGCATTTCATGACACAGGTGCACTTATCTACATGCAGACAATACACGCATACACATAAAATAAAAATAATAAATAAAATTTTTAAAAAATAGCCATTGAGCCGGGAATGGTGGTGCACTCCTTTAATCCCAGCACTTGGGAGGCAGAGG
>NW_008355790.1:1938270-1939142 GCF_000622305.1 Nannospalax galili
TGGGGGTACGGGGGAACCCTGTCTCAAAAAAACAAAAAAAAAAAAAAAAAAAATACAGCCATTGAACAGTTAAAAGTAAATTTAAATACCGTGTTCCATTACAATTGATAAACTGTGGGTTTGTTTTCTTTAAAAAGTGCTAGTCTGAAACTTGAGGCCATCCTGACTCAGACTCCTGTGATTATGGGTGAGAGCTGCTACATCTGGCTTAGTTTTAACCTTAATTACATTTTTCATAATTCATTTGTATTGACTTTTTTTCTGGTTCATGATATTTTTCCACAGTCTCAAATAGGATGTGTTACTATACAGAACTAAGAGATTCAAAGATTTTCACTGGTTCTGAAATATGTTGCTCCTGTTAACTAAGTACCACAATGAAACTAGAAACATCCCTAATGAAATCAACAGTAGGATAAATCTCATTTGTAACACAAAGTAATAAGCATATGACAAGATCATTAAATATTTGTTTTTTCCTTTTAACCCATTGTATCATCCAAATAAACACTGAAAAATTAATCTATATTAGGAAAGAGAAAGAAAAATTGTAGAATTTTAACTTCAATATTATACAACTTTTTTTTTTTTAAGAGGTAAAGGAGTTTTAATTTATTGTGAACTTTGAGCCTGATGAAAAAAAGGTTCTTTCTGTGTAGTTTTTTTTATTTATTTATTTTTTTTAATTAAAAGAAGCATTTCATTACAGCAGCATTAACCTATTCAATAACATTTTTCTGAGCTAGAGTACATCTCTTTCAAAATTGGCTGTACATTTCTAGGTTTACAGATGAATTATTACGCTTATATAATCTTTTACTCATTATAAACTCTATAAGACATAAAATTAAATGAGGTTCCAACGTTTAAAA
>NW_008355790.1:1942392-1964327 GCF_000622305.1 Nannospalax galili
GATAAGTCACTGGTGAAGACTTTCTCCCATTCTGTGGGTTTTCTCTTCACTTCCTGGTTGCCTCCTTTGATATACAGAAGCTTTTTAGTTTAATGAGGTCCCACATGTTAATTCTTGCCCTTGTTTCCTGGGATATTGGTGTCCGGTTTACAAAGTCCAATGTTTTCTTGTAACAGTTTCAGAGTTTCAGGCTTTACATTGAGGTCTTTGATTCATTTAGAATTGACTTTTGTGCAAGGTGAAAGATGGGGGTTTAATTTCATTCTTCTACAGGTGGAGATCCAGTTTTGCCAGCACCATTTGCTGAACATGCTGTCTTTCCTCCAGTGAATGTTCTTGGCCCCTTTGTCAAATATCAGGTGGCTGAAATTGCATGTACTCATATTTGGGTCTTCAGGTTTGTTCCATTGACCTATGGGTCTATTTTTGTGCCAGTACTATGTTGTTTTTATGACTATAGCTCTGTAATACAGCTTAAAATCGGGTATAGTACTCCCTCTGGCATTGCTCTTAGTGCTCAGGGTTGCTTTGGCTAGCCAATGTCTTTTGTGCTTCCATATGAATCTTAGGATGGTTTTTTTCCAATTCTGTGAAAAATGTTATGGGGTTTTTGATTTGGATTATACAACATTTTTATTCAATATGTTTACTATGTGATACTTGCATACAAGTTTATAATCCAGTAAGTATATTTTGAGTCTGAGAGAAGAAACATAAGTTTATCTATTTGTTGTTTGTTTTTGAATTACACTTTCATTTATTTATTTTGGTGTGTTGTGTGCACATGCATGTGCCACAATGGAATGTGGACATCAGAGGACAGGTTTCAGGCACTGGTTGTCTCCTTCCACTGTATGGGTCCTGGGGCTCCAACTCAGGTCATCAGGCTTGGCAGCAAGTACCTTTACCCACTGAGCCATCTTGCTAACCCTTTTTGGTTTCTTTGGTTTTTGTTTTGTTTTTTTGAGATAGGGTCTCTCCTTATGGCCCCGCTGGCCTGGAACTTGCTATGTAGACCGGTCTGGCCTCAGTCTCACAGAGATCTTCCTGTCTCTGCTTCCCTAGAACCGGGATTAAAGGTGTGTGTCAAGCCCAGCCCTGCTTGTTTTTTTTGTTTGTTTGTTTTTGGTCTTTTTGAGCCCCTTTCTCTCTGTAGCCCCAGCAGGCCTGGGACTCACTATATTGACCAAGCTGGCCTTGAGCTCACAGAGATCTGCCTGCCTCTGCTGAGACTAAAGGCATGTGCCACCTGGTCCAGCTTGTTTGTTGTTTTTAGACTCAAGGTCTCATATAAGCCCAAGTAGTCTTCCAATTTACAATGTAGCTAAGGATGACCTTGAACTCCTGATCCTCTTGCTTCTACCTTCCAAGTAAGTGCTTGGATTACAGGTGTGTACTATCACACCCATAAAATTAGACTAGTTCTTATCTCTAAATTAACATATAGTTAATAAATAAGTGATTAGTAACAACTGGACATATTATTACACTTTGGTTTAATGTCTTAACTGATACATTTTAATAAAGCCAGTCCTACAATTTAGGATAAATTCCAGTGCTAATGCATTTTAATTTTTTTTTTTTTTTTTTGGTCTTTTTGAGATATGGTCTCCCTGTAGCCCCAGCTGGTCTGGAACTCACTATGTAGACCAGGCTGGCCTCGACCTCACAGAGAACCGCTTGCTTCTGTCTCCCAAATGCTGGGACTAAAGGTGTGTTCCACCATACCCAGCTGTGCTAATGTATTTTGTCAGTAATATAGTAATCATGTATTTTTAAGCTCTAGATTTTATTCTTTAGTTGTATAAATAACAATAAATTCTATCTAAAATTTAATTTGGGAAAGGTAATTTGAGAAACATTGGTTACTAGAAACTTAAGAGCCACTAAATTTATTTTCTGTAGTGTCAAAGCACAGACTTCTGTTCATCTACCAAAACTTTTCAGCCCTACTGAGTGTCAGGCCCTGTACCTGGGTTTCAGGAATAGTTTCAGACATAGTTTCTGACTTGATAGAATTAAAAAAAATATTTTATTACTATCTTTATCTTTATTGTATGAGTATATTGCCTACATGAATGTGAGTGCACCTGTGTCCTGCAATGCCCACAGAGGTCATAAAAAAGGTATAGATTCCCTGGAACTGGAGTTACTGATGGTTTTTAGGCCACCATGTACATGATACGAATTGAACTTGGGTCCTCTTCAAGAGCAGCAGGTGCTCTTAACCACTGAGCCATCTGTCCATCCCCTTCATAGAAATTTTAATCTAATGAAGAATAAGAAATTAGGATAGACTTAGCTGCCATAGAAAAGATCCAAGATTAAGTGGCTTAAAGAAGATGAAAGCTTACTTCTTGCTCATGTAATAAGGAGCATGGCTGTACTGTATTAAAGACTAAGCTTGTTGCTTTGTTCTTCCTAAAATGTTGCCTTATTCAAATTGTCCAAGATGGTTCACACCACTGTGTCTGCATTCCAGTAGAAAAGGGGCAGGCCAGGGCATGCCCCTTGTCTTTAAGATTATAGCTTAGAAATAACATGCTCTGCTTCTTTTCATACCCCATTGGCCACACTTATGCAGTGGTCACACTTGCTGTAAAGGAGCGTCTTTATTCTAGATGCCTCTCACTTAGCTAAAAATCGGGGTTTTGTTTCTGTAGAATAAGGAGAGAACAGATATTGGGAGACCTCCTCTGTAATACAGAGGAAGCAGATATGAAAATAATAATATAATCAGTGTAAAATTATAGCTGTGTAAGTACTGAAAAGAGGATATATAGGGAGAATTTGATGTGGAGTGACAGATCGAGGGAATCTGAGAAAATGAAAATTTACTAAAAGTAGACTCAAATCATGTACTACAATTTATTGCATACTTATTAGGTATTTAGGTGGGTGACAAACTTTTACAAACATTTTTGCAAGTTTCAAGGTAATCCCACATGGCAGTTTTTAGGAGGTTCGGTTTGCCAGCAAGAAGACTGACCGTCTGGGAGAAGTAGCTTGTCCTGGGCTGCACAGGCAGTCCTTTTAAGCAGTGATATGTGTTAGAATTGTGCTAATTCCTTAATCTCATTTTCTCCTTACTTCTTATAACAACTCCAAATGTTAGGTGATATTCATCAGTCCTATCTCACAGTTGAGAAATGTCAGGATTTTGACCAGAGCCACAGGGCTGGCAGGAGGGCCAAGCCAGAATTCAAACTTAGATCTTTCTGAATCCACATCTTGGACACTGTACCACATGCTTGCTGCCAGCGATCAATATCAAGTCATCACCCCAAGGCTATATTCCTAGAGATGGATATAGCTTAAAAAGGAACTTTTTATTGTGATTTTAGAGGAAATTAATATATAAGTTGACTTCTAGGAGTTTTCTTTAGCTCTGAAAGCCTATGAATTTTTGAATATAAACACATAGTATTTTTTAAATGATGAATTTATGAGTAAATCACTAAGATTGTTCTATTGTAAATATTGTGAAAGTAATTCTATGTTTAAACTTTTTAAAAAGCCGGGCATGGTGGCGCACACCTGTAGTCCCAGCACTTGGGAGGTAGAGGCAGGCGGATCTCCGTGAGTTCGAGGCCAGCCTGGTCTACATAGTGAGTTCCAGGACAGCTGGGGCTACACGGAGACCCTGCTTTAAAAAGAAAAAAAAAGAAAAAAAAAAACTTTAAAAAACTTTTATTTTTAAGCCGGGCATGGCGGCACACAGCTTTAATCCCAGCACTTGGGAGGTAGAGGCAGGTGGATCTTTGTGAGTTCGAGGCCAGCCTGGTACTTCAGGACAGCTGGGGCTACAGGGAGACACTATCTCAAAAGGACAAAAAAAATTATTTTTATTATTTTATGTGTATGAGTGTTATGCCTGCATATATGTAGTGCACCTGTGTCGTTCAGTGCTTGAGGAGGACAGAAGAGGGTGTTAGATCCCCTGGAACTGGAGTTATGGATGACTGTTAGCCTCCATGTGGGTTCTCTTATTTGAACCCAGGCCTTCTGTAAGAACAGCCAGTGCTCATACCCACTGAGCCATCTCTCCAGCCCCACTTTTTTTTTTTTTTTTTTTTTTTTTAAAAAAAAAAAAGAGACAGGGTCTCCCTGTAGCCCCAGCTGGACTGCAACTCACTATGTAGACCAGGCTGGCCTTGAATTCACTGAGATGCCCCTGCCTTTGCCTCCTAAGTGCTGAGATTAAAGGTATGTGCCACCACTCTCAGCTCCAGCCCCAGTTTTTAAACTTAAAAACTTATTTGTAAACAGGATTTTTTAATTTTACTCATAGAAAAAATTAAAACCAAAACCATAAATTCTTTACTTGTGTTTTAGTATGTTTGTAAAGCACTTCAAGAGTTGTACAGTGTTCATTGTTCATCTGAAGATGTTTTCAACTTGGATTCTAGCACTGAAGAAAAATTTAGCTGCCATCTAATATTTCAGCTCCATGATGTGGCATTTAAAGATAACATTCATGTTGGTAAGTACACTGGCTACCTTTAAAAAAAAATCACAGTTACATTAAAAGCTCATATTTGCTACTTCTCTTGAAATTTTCTGAATATTTGTCAGTTTCTATGGTTGCTAAGTTCTACTAAAAGGACCAAGTATGAGTTTTTGTGTTTTCAGGACTGGGAATTGGGCCATGACCTATCTTTCTAGTCCAGGCAGTTTAACGTACTTGGGATATCTGTGGCATTATTGCCTCTTAACATAAATGTTGGGATGGCCATGTGTACCTGGTACTGGGTTTTGTTCCAACAAGATTCATTTCAGTTTTCTAGTAAGTTGTACAAGGCCTTATCTACAATACCTTGTACCTGGGTTCCTGGCCTTTACTTTTTGCCTTGAATTAGCCTTGGTTTGGGGGTTGGGCCCCAGGTAATATTAAGCAGGGCTTATTGTCCCAGGGGAAGAACTTTGGAATTGGAATGAAGCCTAAGTATATAAGTCTGAAAGTGTAACCAGAATATTTGTCCTAGGATTACAAAGACCCTCAAATAAAATGAAGTCAATTTAGAGAAGACACAATAGGCCAAATGAGGGCACCAAAAAAATAAGGAAGGCTGAATAGAAGCCAGAGTCCTCAGTGTTTATCAAAGCAGGGGTACGCCAGAGAGTCCTAGGCTTAAAGAGTGGCAGTTTACTGACATTCAGGTAACAGGCAACCCCTTTCAGAGCTACAGGTGTCTTGAAGCTTCACAACCACCTAGAGTAAAAGGCATGGACACAGTCATTAAAGGACTGGCATAGATGTTGTGACTATAAGTGCTGGATTAGAGAAATACTGGATCATACTGAGCTAGAGTACTGTGAACACAGGGTCCTTATCTCCCCACTGGGCATTTATTGTCTCATCCTCTCATCCCTTATGTTAGTGATTACAGGCTCTGTGCTTGATGCTTTACTCACTTTATCACCTTTCATGATCATTCTCTCTCATGACTTCAATTACCATCAGTATTGACAACCCATAAGAATCCTTATCTTTAGCCCAGATTGTTCTAGAGCCATACTCCTGCAACAACTGCCTCCCAACATTCCCTCCCACACTTCAGCTCAGCATGTCCTTCCCCATGCTCCTTATCCCTCCCTGAAAACTTGCTCCTTCTCCTGTAATGTCCATTGCTGAGTGTATGACTACCATCCAGTAGACATGTTGGTGTCTTCGATCTCTATGCATCTCTCTACCTGCTGGTTTAGTTAGAGTGGACTGGTTGTAGCACTGGTGTGCCTCAAACTCTTTGGGGGTTCTCTGTCTTCAGGAAAAGGGTAGATGCTTTAGCTCATGCGGTGAGGCCCACTGTGCTCCCACAACAGGCCTTTTCTCTAGTGCTTGGGTCTTTGCACTTTTCTTGCTGCTGTCTGAACTCCAGTTCAGCTGATCTATCAACACTCTGTATACTTAATGTCATCTGTCGCCCCTCCAACCCTAAGATTTAAAAGGCTAGTGTTCTGGGTGTACAGTGTCCAGTACTATTGTGCAGAAGCATTTACTACTCCCTGAGGTGGTTTCCTGTTTTCTTATCTTCTCTAGTCTCTGTAGTGTTTCTGTGTTTATGTTTCCCTGTGTTTGGGGGTATGATGCATATGTGTGTGCATGTAGGTGTGGGTGCATTCATTCATATGGACACATGTCCAGGCCAGAGGTTGACATTGTGATTCTTCCATCATCACTTTTCCACGTACAAAGTCTCTTGCTGAACCTGAAGATTGCTGTTTCAGCTAGGTTGGCTGGCCAGCAAGCTGCCAGGACCTGCCTGTCTCTGACAACCCTCCCCCCAGGGCTGGGGTTATAGATGTGGTTTCTGGGGATCCAAACTCCAGCCCTCATGCTTATGTAGCAAGCACTTTATCCTCTGAGTCATCTCCCAGTGCTAGTTAATGTTTCCGTATGGCAGGGACTGTTTCTTACTCTCTATTTTCAGTGATTAACATATATTAATATTTAAAATATTAACAACAGCAATAGTAACTATAAGTAGGCATTTAATACTCATTGAGTGAATGCATGAATTTTAAGCAGAATGTGAAAACATTTTTTTTGATTCCTCACGGTCTGTTCTATGACTTCTGACCATAAGGCTACAAATTGAGAATCTTGCTAGGGACGAAGAGAACAGATATTTGTTGGGTAGCAAGCAGTCTCTGCTATAGGTATCTTCTGAAAGCAGATGATAGTCCATCTGAGCTATGGCTAAAATTCCATCACATAGACAAGAGTAAGAAAGTAGAAACAGGAGTTCATGGCTACTTTGGAAGCAGTGGCTAGTCCAGCATAACCAAATGAGAGACAGTCAGAACTGATGAATGGGCTAGCATCCAAGCCTGTCTCATTCTGATGCCAGAAATCAGGTGCAGGGAATACAAACTAGTCTACATTTCCCCTTGATTTCCCCTTTCTCAGTTTTTCTCTTGATGACACTTCAAGTTCCTATTACTAGCCTAGTAGAAAGAGGAAGGAGATCAAATGTAAGAGATTAGAGAACTTGATGGTACAATACTCTTCTGCCACAGTACCTAAGTTTCTATGAAGTTCTTTTGACTTATTCCCACATGATAAGAGTCTCTGGTGAACGAACTGGGAAAGGGGATATGGAGGAGGGAGGGCTTAAGAGTAGAAAAGGGAAGGAGACAGCAAGGTAGTTGGCTGGGAGCCAGTGTGCTAAGATGTAAGCTGGCTGACTGCCATTATACTCTGACCAAGTCAGCTTCTTGCCAAAGGTCAAAGGCCTCCCTGCCTCTGCCCTGCCCTTGCTACCATTTCTGTTGTCCTGGTCTCACTTCTGTTATTATCTGAGGTCAGGTAGATGCAATTTGAAGTTTCTAGGAAAGCTGACTTTAGAAACTAGTGCTTACATTGTTTCAGAATCCTTTGATATGCTGTGACTTATCTCACTCAGTATTTACTGCTCTCCTTCATTCCAGAAATAATCATATCTATATGTTATTGCAAGGATCAAATGCTTTTGCTTTCATTTTAATGTTTAATGCCTACTATTTATTTATTTATCAATCATGTATGTGTTTGTCTGCATGAATTTATGTTTTATGAGTTCAGGTACCCACAGAGGCCACAAAAAGGTGCTGAATCTCCTGAAGATGGAGTTAAAGGTGGTTGTGAGCTGTCTGGTAACTGTCTGTGTGGTGCTGGGAACTAAACTCAAGTCCTCTGCAGAAAGCACTCTTAATCGTTGGGCCATCTCTCCAGCCCCTATTTATTCATTTTGAGACAAGGTCTTTCTATATAGCCCTGGCTGTCCTCAAGCTCAGTCTCCTGAGAACTGAGATTACATGCATGTGCCACCAAACCCAGCTCCAGTTTCTTTTAAAGCACTAAACTTGGGGGCTGGAGAGATGGCTAAGTTGTTAAGAGCTCTGGCTGCTCTTTCAAAGAACCTAGGTTCAGTTTCCAGCACCTACATGGCAGTTAACAACTATCTGTAACTCTAGTTCTAGGGGATCCAAAGCTCTTTTCTGGCCTCTGCATGTATTTGGTACACTTATAAACATGCAGGCAAAGCACTCAAACACATAAAATAAATAAATAAAATAAAAAACCCCACTAAATATGTATCAATCCTGCTGTCACAAATTCTGTAATCCTAGAATTTGGGAGACTTAGGAGCAAATTCAAGACCATCCTGGGCTGCATAGCAACACCCTGCCTTTAAAAAGCAAAACAAAAAATAAGTAATATTTCTTTCTTTGAATAAGAGAATCATATTTAGAGAAAGGAGTTTGAGTTTAGAGGATGTGTGCTGGTTCATTTCTGTCAACTTGACACAAACTGGAGACACCTTGGGAGCAGGGAACCTCAACTGAGGAATTTCCTCCATCAGGTTGCCCAGTGGGTATGTCCAGGGAGCACTTTCTTGATCACTAATGGATGTAGGAGGGTTCAGCCCACAGTAGGCAGTCCCATGCCTAGGCAGGTGGGCCTGGTCTATATAAGAAAATTAACTGAGCAAGACAGAGGAAGAGAGCCTGTAAGGAGCTTTAATTTTTTTTTTAAATGTGCATGAGTGTTTTGCCTACATGCACATAAGTGCATCCATGCATACAATGCCCACAGAGGGCAGAAGAGGGTGTCTAATCCTCTGGACCTGGAGTTACAGACAGTTGCCATGTGGGTGCTGGGAATCAAACCAGTTTTCTGGAAGAGCCACCAGCACTCTTAACCGATGAACCATCTTTTCAGCCCCCTGTAAGCAGCTTTGCTCAGTGGTCTCTACTTCAGTTCCTGCCTCTAGGTCCCTGTCTTGATCTCCTGTACTGACTTTCCTCAGTGATGGATTGTCACTTGAAGTAAAATGAAGTAAACCTCCCTCCTCAAATAAACTTTCCTCCCCAAGTTGCTTTATGTCGTGGTGTTTATCACAGCAACAGAAAAAGTAATCAGAACAGCATCCTTATGTTATGATTTAAAGACTCAAACTTTTCTGATATATAAAGTGATAAAGAAACCTACAGTTACAGTTCTAGAGATTAAATTTTTCTTGCATTATTTCATTTATGTACTATTATTATACATGAGACTTGCAGCTGAATTATTATTTCATTGTGTGGTATAAATAGTACATGTGAGTTTAAAGACGTTCCAGATTGTCTTAGCAATTTTTTTATGGTACGGGTAGAATCATCTATGCAGACTCTTAGGGCAGATGTTGAAATGTAAGATGTATTAATTGCTTTAATTCTGGATTTTAGCTCTGAGGCCATAGATCATCTCATGACCAGTTTGAGGTTATGATTGGTAACAACCTTGAGACTGTCAAAGTGAGGGTTCCTTGGGCATGTTGTGGCAAGAGAAAGAGAACTTTGTAAGCTTGTGAGAATTTTGCCCAGTATGCTGACTACAGGAGGCCAGGGCAGAGTCCTGGTGTTCTGTCCGTCTCCACAGCAGTGTCCGAATACAGACCCCTCATCCTTGAGTCACGGACCGTAGCGATCATTGTACTCCTTTTGTAGTAGTGAGAGTGGACTTTATCTGGGCTCAAGCCCCTACTAGCAATATGTGATGTGTTTACAACCGTCCCTTGCCAGTGGGAATTGAAAGAATAGAAGATGACAAAAAAGGCAGCAGGAGAAACATATTACAATTTATAGCAACAACTCCATTTTAAAACTAGAAAAAAGTCCTAAGGTATAAAATTGTGTGTATGTTTATGCCTAGACATTAAGTTATAGTTTATGAAAAAGAATTTGATTGTAATCCGTATACATTTTCTCCTTAGGTAATTTTGTGAGAAAAATCTTCCAGCCTGCTCTTCACTTCATTGCCAAGGAAGATGATGATAGGATTCCAGAGATAATGGACCATGGAGTTTCCCATGTATCATTTTCTAATGTATCATTAAAACAAGAAATTTCTTTTAATAAAATGTCCATAGATAAAGCTATAGAAGAGAGATGGACATTGAACTCAGAGACCCCAGAGAAGCTACGGTCACCTGAGCAAAGTGGCCCTGATCTTTCATTTTTAGTTGTGAAGAATAACATGGGAGAAAAGCATCTTTTTGTGGATCTAGGTCAGTAGCACTGGCAGCTGTCCACTGTCCTGTGTACTTTGTGAAAGGCAAGTCAGTGCCAGCTTGGGCTATACTTAGGTTCTATGACCTGCTTGCAATGGATTTTTGTTTATTGAGTGCAGGAGTCAGGACTCATCTTTTATTCTGTGGAAAATAAAAAGTTGTCTCGGCTCCGTTTGTTGAAATGACAGTCCTTTTTGGACTGGTCAGCAGTACCACCTTTGCCATAAATTGAGTGTCTGTGTATGTTTTGGACTCTATTCTATTCCACCGTTCATTGTATTGATCAGTTCTTGGTCCAGTACTGGTACATGATAGGCCTATTTACTTAGTTTTCTCTAATTTCCCCCCATGTTTTATGGATAGGAATCTAATACATCCTACATTAGATTTATTGTAGATACTTTATTTTTTTTCTTGATGCCTCCATTTTCTCTGGGATTTTGTGCCCCAAACCCTTACTACCTTGGCAGCTCTCAGTAGTTTCAAACTTTATTTCTGGCCCTTTATCTATTTTCTGTTTGTTTTCAATTGGACAGTTGTGCCAAAATAATTTAGCTTGCTATTTCTGGATGTGGCATTCTTCCATGTTAACTTAAGTTTATCTCAATTTAAATGCTTTTTGTTTACAGCTACATATGGAAAATAATTGTCTCTTCTAGCCATTCTGTAGAAAAACACTATTTTCTGACTATAAAACTAATCACTAAAACATGCATTCTTTTTTAAAATTACTTTTTTGATGCAGGAGTTTATACAAGAAACAGAAACTTTCGGCTGTATAAATCATCAAAAATAGGAAAGTGTGTGGCTCTGGAGGTCGCTGAAGATAACAAGTTTTTTCCTAAACAGTCAAAAGATATTTCTCAAGAAAACCAGTATTTTCTCTCTTCCTTGGTTAGCAACATCAGGTATGTAGTTCCAGAATTAGTATGTCATATATTTATGAATATTAAAGTGGGAATGGCATTGCATATTGCTAAAGTCTGAATTGTATAAATTGATTCTACCTTAAAGTTTGTTCATAAAAATCTTTGCTCATAACTGAAAAATAGCAGCAAGAGATATTTCTAACCATTTAGTTTCCTCTTTCTTTTTATAGTTATATTTAATGTATTTCCCAGTTACTCTAAAATGATTATTACTTCATAAAGAAGAAAATACCACTTGTATTCCGTTTGAAAATATAATTACTTTTGTCTAGTTTTCTTCCACACATACACATAACACGTATAGCTAGCATAGCTCCTTTATTCATAAGTCATTTCTTGCTTGGGATGAAGCTCAGTGGTAGAGCATGTGCCTAGCATACTCAAGGCTTTGGATTCAATCCCTAGCACTAATCCACACAAAATGTGTTTGTTTTTCCCTTGAGGTCATTGCTGATACGGTTATGTTACCTGCTTCTTCTATTCAACATCATATCACAAGCATTTGCCAAGTTAATATAGTTTGTCAACAGCTAACTAGCAGGGTCTCCCTGCAGTCCCAACTGACTTGGAGCTCACTATGTAGATCAGGCTGGCCTCGATCTCAAAGATATCCACCTGCCTCTGTCTCTTGATGCTGGGATTAGCACTACTACACCCAGCTTTAAAAAAACAAAACAAAAAAACTTTTAATGGCTCTATGCATTTGTATTATAATGACATGCTTGATTATCAGGTCTATTGTTGCACATTTAAGTTTCTATGTTTTATTCATTCTACTTTTTCTAGACTGGCAATTTTGTCAGCTCAGAATGTGCTTCATGTCCCGTGTGGTGGCACGCACATGTCTGTAATCCCAGCATTTGGATGATGGAATCAGGAAGATAAGGAGTTTAAGATGAAGGCCAGCCTGGTCTATTGGTTCTAGCCCAGCTGGGGCTAGACAGGATACCCTGTCTCAAACAAACAAACAAACAAACAACAAAAAAATAAATATAAAATATGTTTCTCTAGGGAAAGTTGTGTGTAGTGAGGAAGATAGATTGGTTAGTTCTTTTTTTTCATGTATCTCAATTTTAAGTTTCTTTAATAACAGCAAGATCAAAGAAAACTTTTTTTTTTTGTCTTTTTGAGATGGTCTCCCTGTAGCCCCAGCTGTCCTGAAACTCACTGTGTAGACCAGGCTGGCCTTTAACTCACAGAGATCTGCCTGCCTCTGCCTCCCGAGTGCTGGGATCAAAGGTGTGTGCCACCATACCTGGCTAGTGGTTTTTTTTTTTTTTTTTTTTAAAGTGGAAATAATGACCTTCCACGGTTGCTAAGTTTAAGCTATATACATAGCATGTTTATAGCAGCCACGTGTCTGTTCCGACATGGTGGTGGTATGCAGTGTCTGTACTTTGGGAAGTGCCATAGTAGTATAAAAGTTCTGACCCTTCTGGTTTTAGTGCACTCATAGGAGTGGTTCTTACCTAAGCAAGATTACCTTACCCATGTTTGTGCATCCAAGTTAATGTGTGGGGTCACACCTCTAGAATAAAAGGCTCTGCTATTCATGGATATTAATGTCCCTAGTTATTCAGTTAATTTTGGTCATTTTCCCTCATGCCTTGATTCTTCTTTTCTTCATTTCTTCCTATTATTCATACTTCTAAAATCATAACAAACATTTCAGACTCTGTGTTTGGAGAGTAAAACTATACCTTTTTAAAAAATTTTATGTGTATGCGTATATTGCCTGCATGTAGTAAGTGCACCTGTGTAGTGTAATGCCCGCGGAGGTCAGAAGAGGCTGTCGGATCCCCTGAGACTGGAGTTACGGACAGTTGTTAGCTTCCATGTGGGTGCTGGGATTTGAACCCAGGTCTTCTTCAAGAACAACCAGTGTTCTTAACTGCTGAGCCATCTCTCCAGCCCCAAAACTATACTTTCTACCATGCCAGCCACCCTATAATCCTTGGATTTACTCTGAGGGAAGTATTTTAAACAATCACCAAACAATTATTAAAGAAAATAATTTTTGTAATTAGCAAATCATACTCTTTTTTTTTGTTATGGTAAGACTGGTACTTTTGTGGTTTAAAAGTCAACTACCTGGAACTCCATTTCCTCTCTCTAGCCATGCTACTTTAACATAACATAATTTATTTCTTTTACATACTCTCTTCAGATTCTCAGATACTTTACGAATTCTTACATGTGACACATCTCAGAATAAAAGAAAGCGAGCTGAGTGTTTTAACAACACTGGTATTTCAGGTAACTTTAAGAAAACAATTTCCTATTAAAATTAAGAATCTAAAAACTATTTTGTCTTAAAAATCTTAAAGTTTAAATATCTGTATTTGCTGGTCATTTAAAAATGAATACTCCTACGTTTCTACCAAGATTGGACACACTAAAAATATTAGAAGGTGCTTACTAATTAAAATATCAACTGATTTTCATTTAATATATTTAAAGAATGTATAAGTAGTGTATATGTGTATTTATATAAAATAAACACATCAAAATAAGAACTACATGATTTCTTTCAACCTTTTGTCCATAATCAAAAGACTGGCGGGCTGATGAGATGGCTTGAGATGACTTGCTGCCAAGCCTGAGTTCCATCTCTGAGACCCACATGGTTGGAGGGCATTGACCCCCACAAGTTGTCCTCTGACCTCCATACTTAAGTTGTGGCAAACACACATACACACACACAACACACACACACACACACACATACACACACACACACACACACACACACACACACACACAAATTAAATAAATATAATTTAATTTAAAAGCCCAGTAACTACTGCAGTAGTTTTTTGTTTAACCCTGCTGAGCTTTTCCTATGTTTCCAATATACAATGAGCCTATTCATGGCTACAGTGTTTTCTGTATGGCTCTATCATATTTTACTCATTCCTGTACTTAAGAGCATACAGGGTTTTTACCTAAAGTTTCTTTTCTTTTTTTTTTTTTTTTGGACTTTTTGAGACAGGGTCTCCCTGTACCTCCAGCTGGTCTGGCACTTATCATGCAGACCAAGCTGGCCTTTAACTCACAGAGATCCACCTGCCTCTGCCTCCTAAGTATTGGGATTAAAAGTGTGTGCCACCATGCCTGGCTGATCCTAAAGTTTCTTATATAAACATTTTATAACCACTAAGTTTGGATTTGTAAAACCTATATAATGTGTAGGACACCTATTTATGTTAGTAAGAGAAAAAGTAGACTCTAAAGTTACAAGTATGGAGCTGGGGATGTAGCTTAGTGGTAGAGCACTTACCTATCACTTGCCCTGGATTCAACAGATCCTTAACCCTGCCACCAGCAACAAGAGTAACATCAACAACTACACATACACGCACGCATGCACACTCCAATTATATTATTATAAGCCCATTAAAATATGAATAACATTTTCTTACATGTTTATTTTCTTCTGATTGTTTAAGGTGTATTTTAGACATTTGGGGGAAATTTTCTTATTTCTACACTGAAATATTTTCCAAAATTTTTCCAGTTACATATTTAAATTTTATAAGTGAAATATAAACTGTTTTTAAGAAAACCAGATTTTCCTGTCATTAAAACTTAAGTAAATTTGAGGATGGCGCGATAGCTCAGTGGTTAAGAGCACTGGCTGCTCTTACAGAGGACCTGGGTTTGATTCCCAGCACTCATATGGTGGCTAATAACTGTAATTCCAGTTCCAGGGTACCCTCTTCTGGCCTCTGCAGACATTGCATGACACGGTGCACTTACATACATACAGGCATAACATTCATACACATAAAATAAGAATAATTTTAGAATATTTTAAAAACAGGTGAATTTGTAAATGGATCATTCTAAACTATAATAGTAACTTATTAGGTACAAGATAAAATTGTATTGTCAGTGCCTTCCAGTTAGAGACCTAAGGGAACACAGATTGAGTTTTGAAGACAACAGAACAGGGCTTAAAATCTTTGGGCCTAGATTAGGTGATTTGAGTTTGAGGGAATACACAAGGAGGCATGGACATATGTTAACTTGACAGATAACTGTGTGATTGTTTATCTTCTTTTTCTTTTTTTTTTTCTTTCTTTTTTTTTTTGGTCTTTTTGAGACAGGGTCTCCCTGTAGCTTCAGCTGGGCTGGAACTCTATAGACCAGGCTGGCCTTGAACTCACAAAGGTCTGCCTGCTTCTGTCTCCCTAGTGCTGGGATTAAAGGCATGTGCCACCACACCCAGTTTGTGATTGGTTATCTTAAGAAATCTTACCTAGAAGGAAGACAGACTGGAGGGAGAGCCACACTATAATTGGCAAAACAGTAGCAACTGCTGTGTCAGCCAGGATAGAAAGTATTATTTGGTCATATTTGTGGTTTGGAAAATGTTTGTGATTTCTCTCATGTGCTCAGACATGATAACACAGAAGCCCTTTTTTGTCTTGAATCTTCATAATCTCAGAGGGGCCTTATCTGATGTTGGAGTTCTCTGGGGTCATTTATATTCAACAGAAGAATGCCAAGGCCAGCTCAAGGCAATGCCCAGACTTAGCTGGTAGAAATGTGCAGTGCTTAGGTGAGAGGCTGCCTTCTCCTTGTCAGAGTGAAGAAATCAGCTAAAACTATCTCAGAGACTTTCTATAAAGCTAGTCAACTGTCACCAGAGTTCTCTCAGGGCCTCTTGCACTATCAGGCAAACCATACAACATATCTTTATGTGCATTTATTATTGTTGCGCGGTGGGGGGGAGTGACCTACAAAAAAACAAGCACCCGGTGCCTAGCTCCATTCTGCTCAGCTCCAACAGCGCCTCCCTGGCTCAGAGACCACCATATCAGAGACCACCATATCCTGTGCCATGCCCATAGTCACCGCTAGCATTCACTCATGCCTCAGGGGCCAGCAGTCTCACCCCAGGTCCATTCTGACAGGCCATTCTGTCCTTGAGCACGCCCAGCTGCTCCTGCTACCCAGAGCTAGGCTCACAGCTTCCATTCCAAGATGGCTCCCAGCAGCCCCTCAGTAGTCCACCCCCCACCCACAGCAGGCCCTGCCCCTTGGAGGAATCAGCCACCTGGGGGACATCAACATTTGACCTAAGTGAAGTTCGAATTTTAACTACCTCATTGTAGCATAGCAAGAACTCAGAACAGATAAGGCCAATTGCAAAGAAACACAAAAAAGCTGAGACACTTTAAAACACATAATTGTAGTAACCAATTTGATTAAAGTTTAATGTTTTCAACAATTAACTGTTCTCATTTCTAAATAATTCTTTCCTCTTCCAGCAGAAACCATTGAAGGTTTCCAGTGTTCACCCTATCCTGAAGTTGATCAATTTGTTCTTTCTTTGGTGACTAAAAATGACATTAAAGGAGGTAAAGCTAAGCTTGCTCCTTATTTACTATTTTATGACAGTGTGATGGCACTTTTAGAAACATTCTTTGCATTTCAGGAATTCGGCGTTGGAATTACTTTTTCCCTGAAGAGTTACTGGTTTATGATATTAGTAAATATCGTTGGTGTAAAAACATTGGAAGAGCCCACAAGAGTAATAATATTATGTGAGTAATTGTACATCTTTAATTGATTTTAAGTGTGTATGCTTTTTAAGTTGAGAACCCAAAATAATTTTAATAAGATATAAATGTATATCTTGTACCTGGTTAATATTTTAAATATTTAACTTGAATTTCTTAGTTATTATATTACTGCCAGCATGTAGCAGCTTTGTTTGTACCTTGATAATAATCCCTTTCTTATAGTATCAACTTACAAAGACCTAGGTAGAATTGAATGGGGCAGGAAAGAGGATGGCAATGGGTAGGTAGCCACTTGTGCTGATGGAAGGGTTCACCTCTCCTTTCCTCTTTGCCTTTGATCCTTGACACCTTATAGAAGTAAAATTAGGCAAGCAAGAAGCTCCTCAGTTAGCATTAAGTACAAAGGTAAGATGATGTTAACTTCTTAAAAGACAAAGCATGATACTGAAGGAAATCATCAATTGAATGCTAGCTCTGTGTGCAAGACCATGTTTTAGAAACTTTCCTTAAAATTTCCCTTGCAAACTGGTGCATGCCTTTAATCTGAACACTTGAGAGTAAGAGGCAGACAGATCTCTATAAATTCAAGGTCAGCCATACATAAAGAGACCTGTCTCAAAAATTAATTAGTTAAGAATAAATTTAAAAATAGTAATTCCTGGGCTGGAGAGATGGCTCAGCGGTTAAGAACACTGGTTGTTCTTGTAGAAGACCCAGGTTCGAATCCCAGCACCCACATGGCAGCCAACAACTGTCTGTAACTCCAGTCCCAGGGGATCCGACAGCCTCTTCTGACCTCCATGGGCATTGCACAACACAGGTGCACTTACCTATATGCAGGTAATACATGCATACAAGAAGAGAGATAAGTATAAAGTATTACCAGAAATAGAATTTTAAATTATATGAGGATTTGATTATAATAGGGGTAAAATGGAAACCCAAAAGTACCAGTCATAATGTTGCTGTGCTTATGTGTACATGTACATATCTATATGTGCTGGATATGATCAAAGAATCGTGAAGATTTTTCCAAAAAACATGGTGTGCAGCCTGCTGCAGTGCTATACTTGAATATACTGGACTAATTTGGTTTTTAAAAGAACACCAAAACTGTATGCTTAATACACAAAGCCAAAGAAACAAACATGAATAAACTACTCACTCATAGTCTGTAACAAGTGATGACTATGATTATCATTTTGGTATCCATCTTTTTAGTAATTTATTTACCAAAAGTCATTGTCATATAACAATCATATTGAGTCTTAAAGTCCACAATCCAGTCTCTTCCTCCTCCTCCTTTCTTCTTCCTCCTCCTCCTCTCTGTTTGTTTGTTTGTTTGTTTGTTTGTTTGAAGACAGGGTCTCCCTGTAGCCCCAGCTGGCCTGGATCTCACTATGAAGACCAGGCTGGCCTCAATCTCACAGCCTCTGCCTCCCAAGTGCTGGGATTAAAGGCGTGTGCCACCATAGAGGCCCATTTTCCTCTTTAAAGTATGAAATAAGCATACAAAAGTGCATGTGAGGTCTTTGTGTATGTTAGAGTAACACTAAGATGGTCAGCAGCCCTATCAGCCACCTACCTTAAGAAACACAACTGGACCAAACTCCAGAAGCACCTGGTGGGCTGAACGCCATGTTCCTCCTCTTTGCATCTCAAAGATCATAGGGTATTCTGGATTTGTGCTAATTTTCTCTTTATTTTCTTGATTTTTTTTCCCCATATATGTTTGTATCCCTAAAACGTATTTTTATTCTCATCTTTGAATTTCGTCCTTTCACTTTCTCTTTAGTCAGCATTGTGTTTGTTAGGTTCCTCCACCTTGCAAGATGTAATTATTGTGTGTTGTTTTTATCATTTTTATAATATTCCATAATATAAATGTACCATAGCTGATCTGTCATTCCTCAATGGACACTTAAATTTCTGTTATGAATTTTCTTATACATATTACCTAATACATGTGTACAAGAGTTTCTCAAAGTATATATCTTAAAGTGGAATTGTTGTGTCATAAAATATGTGCATATTTAGTTCAACTGAATAATAGTTTTCCTAAATGGCTGTGCTAATTTATGCTCCTACAGGCAGTAGTTTTGAGTTTTTCTGCTGTTTTGTATTTCCACTAATATTTTAGAATTGTGAAGTTTAAGATATTTGTTTTGAAAAAACAAAACAAAAATGCCATTCACAATTAATTATTAATGAACTTTGTGATTAGATTATCAAATCTCACACAAATCAGAAATCTTATTTCATGTCAAGCTTTACTAATAGCATTAGGATATGTGGAATGTAAGGCCAGAGGCGAAGTAGAGTGAGGCTTGGGACACCTGCATGGCTCTCCGTGTCCATTCTGCACTGCTGCTCTCTGACTCCAGGTGACACCTGAGGCACAGGTGAGCAGTCAGTGTACCAAGCAGGAACATCAAGGATTTAATACTCATAATAGTTACATAGCATAGAACCATGCCTCACAGATCTCTAGATGCTAGATTTACCATATGCAGTCCTAAAATCAGAAGAGTCTTATAAAGAATGTTCTATAATTGAGAAGTATACTAGCATTTCATCTACAAGGGTTTTTTTTTTTTAAGTTTCTGGTGTACCGTTTTAGTAAATTTTTTCATATTTGCTCTCTTAGAAATACCTAAGAGAGGGCTGAAGATATGGCTTAGCAGTAGAGTGCTTGCCTTACATGCAAAAGGCCCTGGGTTCAATCATCCTTAGCTTGGGGGTGGGGGTATTAATCTTTTAGTTACTTTGAAAGAATGAGATAAGCAATTAATGTCCTAATGATTTAGTTGTTTGAGAAGTATCTATAAATGTCCAAAAAACCTTTGATTTCATCCTTCTGTCTTGGGTGCATAAGCTCTTAAACCTTGTAGTCAGGTGGGTACCACTGCACTTTCTCTTCTGTTGCGTACTAATACTGATGATACTTTTAACCACTTTAAGTACTAACAAAAATTTCAGCTCTGCAAAGATAGGATATTATTGAAAGAAGTGAAAAGACAACGTAACTTTTAAGATGAGAACTGAAAGCAAGTAGGTTTCGGGGTACTTGAGAAATGTCAAATATCACTGGAATTCAGAAAGATTTAAATGTCTTAGTGCCCTGGAACACTTTAAATATAGTTTGGAAACTGCTTAACAGTCCACTGATCAGGAAGTCTCTTACTGGGATGTCTACAAGATTAGTCAAATCACCTGTCTTCTCTCTTGACTACAAGTCCCTTATCACCACCCTCCAGGATCTTCCTGTAGCCTCAGCTGGCCTGGAACTTGCTATGTAGACCAGGCTGGCCTCAATCTCACCTGCCTGAGAGATTTGCCTGCCTCTGCCTCACAAGTTTTGGGATTAAAGATATAAGCTACCATGATCTGGCCCTGATGTAGGGAGATTTTAAACTGCAAAAAATATTTAGAGTTTTTATTGGTTGTATGATTTAGATTTTCTGTTATTTTTAAACTTTGCTTAGCTTGACATATTTTCACTTAGTACTTCGTCTATCATACCAAAATTGTCAAAGATCCTGGCAAACATTTCTAATATTATTTTTAATATATGTTGCATTTAACATCTAATAATGTTTGTATCTGCCTTGTTTTTTGATCAATCTTGCAGTGATTTCATTGTCTTTTGATTTTGGCCGTGATCATTCTTTGTAGCTTTGTTCTTTGTTACTTCTTGCACTTCGCTGTTCATTTTTCCCAGCTGTCATTAGCCATTCTTCCATTCTTCTTTTGTAACATAAATTTTAAAACTTATAAATTTCTTGGGGCTGGAGAGGTAGTTCAGTGGTTAAGAGCACTGGCTACTCTTGCAGAGGGCCTGGGTTCGGTTCCCTGCCCCCACACGGTGTGAACAACTGTTCTAACTTCAGTTCCAGGGGATCCAGTGCCCTTATCTGACCTCCATAAGCATTGCATGATAGGGGTACACTTACATATATGCAGGCAATACACTCATACACATAAAATAAATATTTTTTATTACAAATTCAAGCTGGGCATGGTGGCGCACACCTTTAATCACAGCACTCAGGAGGCAGAGGCAGGTGGATCCCTGTGTGATTAAGGCCAACCTGGTCTAGTTTCAGACCAGCTGGAGCTATAGGGAGACCCTGTCTTAGAAAGACAATAAATAAATAAATAAATAAATAAATAAATTTCCCTCTAAAGATTATTTTAGCTGCTTTTCATATAAGGCAGTATTTTCAGTTCTACCCAGCCTAACCACTTTTAATTTCCATTATTTTTATTTAAGCCATTGCCTATGTAGAAATGTTTCTATTTTTTCCAAATTATGGGTTTTTGTTAGCTAGCTTCTTATTTGTAAATTTTGCCTTGTGGTCAGAGAATGTGATCTGTATTAACTAATACTTTTAAGGTTTTTAAAATTTTATATGTATGACTGTTTGCCTGCATGTATGTGCACCATGTGCATGTCTGGTGCTCACAGAGGCCAGAAGAGGGTGTCAGCTCTCCTGGAACTAGAGTTATGTTTGTGAACTACCATGTGGGTGCAAGGAACCAAACCTGAGTCCTTTGCAAGACAGGCAAGCCCTCTTAACTGCTGAGCCATCTCTCCAGCTCAAACTAATATTTTATTTTTTTATGCATTATGTACGTCTAAGTGCCCTTAGAAGTCAGAGAGCACTGGATCCCCTGGAACTTGAGTTACAGGCAGTTGTGAGGCACTTGATGTGGGTGCTCTGCAAGACTAGTAAGTGCTCTTAACCACTGGGCTGTCTCTGCAGGACCAAACTAATAGTTTTTTTTAATTAAAAAATTTTTTATTTATTTTTAATGCATTTGAGTATATTGCTTGCATGTGTCTAAGTGCACCCATGTCATGGAATGCCTGTGGAGGTCAGAAGGTGGTGTTGGATCCCTGCAACTGGAGTTACAGATGGTTATTAGCTGCTATGTGGGTGCTGGGAATTGAATCTGGGCCTTCTGCAAGAGCAGTCAGTGCTCTTAACCACTGAGCCATCTCTCCAGCCCCCCAAACCAATATTTTTAAATCTAATGAGACTCACATTGTAACTAGCATGTTGTCAACCTTATTAATGGTTTATACATGATAATAAAGAGCAGCTTCATATATGCCTATTAGATCAAGTTTAATTGTATTTGTATCATTCATATTTTCTGCATCTTTACTGAATTTTTTTTGTGGTTACTTGATCTATAAATTGCTAAGAAAATACTTTATTTTAGGTGTATGGGTTTTCCCTGCATGTTTGGAAGTGCTCTTGTGCATGCAATGCCCATGGAGACCAGAAGATGGCATCGGACCTCCCTGGAACTGGAGTTGTAGATGGCTGTTAGCTACCATGTGGGTGCTAGGAACTGAACCTGGGTCCTCTGCAAGAGCAGCCAGTGATCTTAAACTCTGAACCATCATCTCTCTAGCCCTGAGAATACTT
>NW_008355790.1:1964353-1999033 GCF_000622305.1 Nannospalax galili
GACAGGGTCTCCCTGTAGCCCCAGCTGGCCTGGAGCTCTTTAATTTTTAATCAAAGGCTTAGAATTTAAAAAAATGTTTTAACTAATTTTTTGAGAATTTCATACAGTATATTTTGATTATATTCTCTCACTTCTCCTAACTCCTCCCAGATCCACCCCCACTTTCCTCCCTACTCCATCCACCTCCTGAAGATCTGCCTGCCTCTGCTTCCCTGGTACTAGAAGTAAATGCATGTGCCTCCATGCCCAGCTCTTGCATTTTTTAAAAAATTTAATAACGTCTCAATTCCAGTATGTACTCTCCATATACTTTTGGGTGTAGGGCCATTCACTGAAGCATGGCCAGCCTACCAGGGGCCACATCCTTAAACAAAACTGACCTCACTTCCTCCCTCAGAAGCCATCAACTGTCCATAGCTCCTCAGTCGGGGCAGGGTCTTGTGAACCCCTCCCCTGCTTCATTCTGGAATGTTGACTAGATTGATTTGTGCAGATTTGATTTGTGATTTTGTAGGCAAGGATATCTTCTGAGAGCCATGAGTGCAGCGCCCTGTCATATCCAAGACAGTTTCACTTCAATCCTCCTTGAGCTCTGACTCTTACAATCTTTCTCCCCCTCTTCTGTGATAGTCCTTGAGCCTTAGGGAGGGGGGATAATATAGATGTCCCATTTGTGGCTGAGCACTCCACTGACACTTAATCTTTGCACTTTGACCAGTTTTGAGTTTCTGCATTAACCACTGTCCACTGCATAAAGAAACTTCTCTGATGAGGTCTGAGAACTGCACTGATCTATGGGTAGAGAGATAAGAATTTAGAGAGAAGACATTTTTAAAAGTCTTGCTTCTGGTAGAAACTGCTGTCATCTTTGATATCATCTTGCTTCTGGTAGAAACTGCTGTCATCTTTGATATCATCTTGCTTCTGGTAGAAATTGCTATCATCATAGTGCTGTCAACTTTCGCTTACATATTCTGAAGCTATATTATTTTGGTGGCCACAACTTGAGAACTGCTAGATCTTCCTAGAGAAGCCTTCGTCAGTTATCTAAGTTCATTGCGTATTCCTGTTTGTACACGTGCGTATACATGTGTTTGCACATGTGTGAAGTTCAGATGACAAGCTTTATTTTCGCGGTCTCCTTGGCCTTGAGCTTCAGGCTGGCTGGTCAGTAAGACCCAGGGACCTACCTGTCTCTACCTCCCAGCCCTGGGAGTACAAAGTTATGCCACCACTCCCAGCTTTGTGTGCGTGCTGGGGAATGTATTTATGTGTGCACAGGTATGTGTGGGGTGCACTCATACTATGCATGTGCAGGCCAGAGGTTGACATCAGGTGTCTTCCTCTACAACTCTCTCCATCTTTTTTGAGACAGTCTCTCACTGAACTTGAGCTTTCACTTTTGTCTACCTGGCTACTGAGCAAACCCCTGGAATCTTCCTGTACACACTGGGATTACAGGAGTGTGCCCAGCTTTTATGTGGGCTCTAGGCTCCAAACTCAGGCCCTCATGCTTGGGTAGCAAGCACTTTGCCACTGAGTTGTCTCCCCAGCCTCCTGCTGGCCTATTTTTCATGCAGGTTCTGGGACTTGAACTCAGATCCTTGTGCATGCAAGACAAGCACTTTACCTACTGAGCCTCCAGAAGTATTTTTAGTAACTAGTTTTCTTTTGGTTAGGTATGTCTATTTTCAACCTTTAGCTTTTTAGTTTTTCTTCATGTTTTAAGTCTTAGGCACATCTCTTATAAACTATATCTGAATTTTACTTTCTGTCCAGTATGAGTATTAATGCCTTCTTTTTTATATAAAGGATCCTGGTTGATCTGAAAAATGAAGTTTGGTATCAAAAATGTCATGACCCTGTATGTAAAGCAGAAAACTTCAAATCTGACTGTGAGTTATTAATTTTTGCACTTTCTACAAAGTAAAAATTAGATATCCATCTAAAAAATACTGATTGTTGCCTTCTTTTTGATTCAGGTTTTCCATTACCTGCTGAACTAAGTCTCCTGTTTCTTCTCAAAGAGGTAAGTGCAGCTTTCTGCCTTATGGGTTTTGGTAAGGAACATCAATGTGTTATGAGCAGTGTCCTCCCATGTCCAAGTAGCTTTTAAACACAAGGTGTGGCACTATGTCCACTTAGGAATATGTGGTGATGGCCTTCCCAGCCCAGCGCAGACACTGTGTGTCACCTTTGTTTTCACTGCTGTGTAAGTATAATCAGCTTAATCCCAGGCATGTATTTCTTAGATTTTGCTTTAAAGAGTAAACAAACAAACAAACAAAAACCCATCTTGGGGTTTTTTGAACAGTATATATAGGATCGATTTCTATCAGAACAGTGTCAAAGGGACTATGGGATTTTAGGTTTGGATATTATGGCTTGCCAATCCATTTTATTTCCTTTAGACTTTATTTATGTATTTATTTCTTTTTGGTCTTTTTGAGACAGGGTCTCCCTGTAGCCCCAGCTGGCCTTGAACTCACAGAGATCCACCTGTCTCTGCCTCCCTAGTGCTGGGATTAAAGGTGTGCACCATCATACCTGGCTTTCTTTAAAGCCATTTATTTATCTAAATAATTCACAATTATTGTAGAAAAAAGAAAATACATAAAAAGCAAAAAGGTTTAAAAAAAACCCCCTGCATAATCATCAAACTGATGTGAAAGTTTTAACGTACACCTTTCACTATTATCTGTGCATGCTCATTCTTTTTGAAGTCATAATGCATATTGCTATTTGGTAGGTATTTTTCTTAAAATATCAGAAATATTTTCATCAGTACCTATTACCAAAGTGCTCTCCATAAAATCCTAGGAATTGAGCTTGTACAA
Organism: Nannospalax galili; assembly: GCF_000622305.1. Lineage (NCBI taxonomy): Eukaryota > Metazoa > Chordata > Mammalia > Rodentia > Spalacidae > Nannospalax > Nannospalax galili. Next base: position 1,967,191 of record NW_008355790.1, read on the forward strand.
GTGTTCGGTGATACACTTTGCCAACTCTGCTGATCACTGTCTTGTGGCCACCAGCCTGGCAGGCACAAGGCAATTCACTGTTCTCCTTCAAATTTCTTTGCTGATGAAGCAGAATTCTCTTAAGATCATTATTTGTGTTTCTACCATAATTTCCTGTTACCCATCTCCCCTCAAAACCAAACAAAGTTGGGCGTGATGATGCAGGTCTTTAATTCCAGCACTTGGGAAGCAGAGGCAGGTAGATCTCTGTGAGATCAAGGCCAGCCTGGTCTACATAGCAAGTTCCAGGCCAGCTGGGACTACAGGGAAATCCTATCTCTAAGACAAAAGTCTCCTGAAAAAAAATACATCCAAGTTTAAAGTGGTACAAATCCCATGCTTGAGATGTTGGAGTTTAAAAGAACGGAAAGCCAGAGCTTCTGGAAACTACTAGGTTAAAGTGTTTAGAAGAACAAATTTTTAAAAATTTTATTTCTTATGTGTATGGATGGATTGCCTGCATGTGTGTTAAATGCACCTGTGTTGTGCAGTGACTATGGCGGTCAGAAGAGGGGCATCTGGCTTTCAGAAAGAAATTAAATATGAATAACTCTGTCCTTCACCTAAATTTGCAATGTATTAACGTGTTGTTTTAATGAATCTCTTGAGAGGTTATAAATTATAAAAATCCTTCATCTTTATTACACTGTGTAATAAAGGACAGAGGACAACCTGCATATATCAGTTCTCTCCTTCCTCCATGTGAGTCCAAGGGCTCAAACTCAGGTTTTCAGGCTTGGCAGTTAGAGGCTTTACGTGCTAAGCCACCTTGCCATCCCCAAACCCTTCATCTTTTATTAATTATGAAGCCAAAGAACAAAGACATTTTTATATTGTATAGCAAAAAATTTAAATTCAGGAACTTTAACATGAATAGACTACTGTTCTCTAATAAATAATGTAGTCGTATTTTGACAACTGCCCTCCAGTCTTTGTATTCTATTTTGTTTATGCATATTAATGTGGGTACATATGCCCAGCTTTGTGGGGCAGGCAGAGCACAATCTTGGATGCTGTTGCTGTCTACCTTGTTTTTTGAGACAGGGTCTCTGGAACCTGGGGCTTACTGACTAGTCAGTGAGCTCCAGGCATCTGCCTGTCTCTACATTAAAAAAAACAAAACCAAAAAACAAAACAAAACAAAACAGGGTCTCCCTGTAGCTCCAGCTGGCTTGGAACTTGCTGTGTATACCAGGCTGGCCTTGAACTCAGAGATCTGCCTGCCTCTGCCTCCCGAGTGCCACCACATGCCACTATGGCCAGCCTGTCTCTACATTCTTAGCACTGGAATTTTTTTTTTAAAGCCTGGCTTTTTTACATAGGTTCTCAGAATTGAATTTATGATAGAGTGGCAAGCACTTTGCAGACTGAGCTATCTCCTCTACCCCATATTTGTAACTTTTTAAACACAAATTAGGGAAATAAGTTTGTTGTCAAGATACAAATTTCCCAACTTGTCTCTAGCTGGTCTATCTTTGGTGTTAAAAATGAAATCTAGGGGGGCTGGAGAGATGGCTCAGCAGTTAAGAACACTGGATGGGTGCCCCTGCCTTCATGCAAGCAATATATTCATACACGTAAAATAGTATTTTTAGAAAATGAAATCTGACTCAGGAGGCAGAGGTAGGCAGATCTCTGTGAGACTGAGACCAACCTGGTCTACCTAGTGAGTTCTAGGCCAGCTGAGACTGCAGGGAGACCCTGTCTCAAAGACAAAAAACGTTGTCTTTGAGCTAACATACTTTCCTGTGGTAACTGTTACTGACAACTTGCATCTAACATGTTCATTTGACTGATGCCTTAATTCAACATATTTGGAAGGAAATGAAGTTACATATCATGACTAATAACTTTCATTTCCCATCCTGCTCCTCTTCCTGCCTCCCCCACTGAAATAAAGGAAGAGTTTACTTCTGATGAAACAGATGAAATCAGCCACAGAGAGACCAAGAATTCTCAAAAGCCATCATCCAGTAAACTGCCACCTGGTGGACTTTCTGATGCTGACTGGGATAACGACAAAGATGATGCTTGTTTGTTAGAAGCTACAGAAGATGTGGAATTAGCTGAAGCTGCAGAGAACAGTCTTCTCGGTTACAGTAGTGCAGTTGATGATATTCCCGATGAACTAATTGTAGAAGCATTACAAGAGTAGCTATGAACAAAGCTTACACAACTAGCTACAATTTGCCTAACGTGAGATCTGATAATATAAACATTAAATTAGGGCTCAGGGTAGAGCCCAGTGGTGGAACATTTGCTTTGTATGTGCAAGGCTCTGAATTTAATCTCTAACACCATTTAAAAAAAAAAATCAAATTATATTAACTTATTATTAAACATGTTTATATCGTTTCCAATCATGTGGTTTTCCAGTGTTCCCCCCCCCGCCCCAGGTGTTTTTTGTTTTTAACCTAAACCAGTCTTATTGAAAATTAGCTTTGGTATACTTAATTCAGTATCCCTCTAATTAATCAAAATTGGTCTGTGTTCACATTGACTTGTCTTTGAAAGTTTATAAGTTAAAACTCTAATGTCTGGTGGTGATTAATGTGTCAGTAGGCTAAAATTTATTAGGACAGTAATCAGAAAAAAATGACTATAGGTTCTGAAACTATCAAGCTGGTGTGACTTTGTTTGAATGGCAAAGTAATATTAAATTCTAGTGACTAGGCAAACAGAAGTTTTATTCACAGAAGTGCAGTTTCAGTAGGTAACAGTAGCATGGGACTCAGCAGACTGGGCTTCTCATTTCTGGCCAAGGAGCTTCCCTAACTGACAGTTGATATTCTGCAGATGGTTTTCGGCTCCCAAAATGGTTCTTGCTTTAAACAATAGAGCTGGAAGGCTGGTTGAATCATACTGTTAATGAAAGAAAACTATTTAGATCCACAAATAACAATACTTTCATAACCCTTCATTTTATAACTCAATCCTATCACCAATGCCAATTTTGATAGGGCTTTCCATTAGTTTACTCCTTTCACTGTTGAACTAGGATCATTAAGAGAACTGGTTTTAACCCATCTCCTTAGAACATAATAATATAAAGTTACAAGGGAACCACTCAACAAAGCTTGTACTGATCTCCTTACCCCAGAAGACCAGCTAGTACAAAGAACTGAGGCATCTACATGATTTAAAACAAAGTCATTCCTGACACAGGTCAAACTTGGTCTCAGCAAGTATATGGGGTCTACTCCATCTCATGTCTATTTTAAAACAAACAAAAAAAAAACTATGAAGTAGGTTTATTTCACTGCAAGAATGGGACCACTTGGCCTATTAAAATCTGTTACAAAATAACCATAAATGAATCCTTCAGAGAGTTATTGGATCAATTAAAGACCTTAAAGGTTGCCAATCCAAATAACTAAGGACAAAGTTAGAACACAAACTCAACCTGAAATAGAACACAAAATCCAATCCAACTCATGACTTGTAAATTATTTTTTTAATGTTTTATTTATTATTTTTATTTTATGTGTATGCGTGTATTACCTGAATGTAGGTAAGTGCACCCGTGTCATGCAATGCCCGTGGAGGCCAGAAGAGGCTGTTGGATCCCCTGGGACTGGAGTTATGGATAGTTGTTAGCTGCCATGTGGGCACTGGGATTTGAACCCAGGTCTTCTGCAAGAACAATCAGTGTTCTTAACTTCTTAACCACTGAGCCATCTGCCTAGCCCGTTTTATATTTTTTAGGAAGGTCTCACTCTGTAATTCAGGCTGGCCTCAAACTTTTGACAATCTTCCTGCCTCAATCTCTCAATTGCTAACTTGTAAATTATTAACAAACTAAATTTCTTGTTGTAAACTATATCTGAAGGAGGGTAAATTCCTCTTAAGTAATTTTATATTTTTGACAGCTTGCTGAGAAATATGTTTTCAAGGTGGGGTTTTTTTTTTTTTTTTTTTGGCTATTTTGAGACAGGGTCTCCCTGTAGCCCCAGCTGTCCTAGAACTCACTATGTAGACCAGGCTGGCCTCGAACTCACAAAGATCTGCCTGCCTCTACCTCCCAAGTGCTGGGAATAAAGGTGTGCACCACCACGCCTGGCTAGTATGTGATTTTTAATCACCTGTCTGACTGCTTTTCTGCTGAATTTTCATTATTAATAAAACCATCTTAGGCCAGGCATGGTGGTGCACACCTTTATTCCCAGCACTTGGGAGGCAGAGGCAGGGGGATGTTTGTGAGTTTGAGGCCAGCCTGGTCTACATAGTGAGTTCCAGGACAGCTGGGGCTACAGGGAGATCCTGTCTCAAAATGACCAAAAAAAAAAAAAATCACATACTAATGGGATTTTTTTTGACATACAACTTACCATGTGATTGGAGGGTTCAGCTTAACAGATGTATGACAGCCTAATCTGTTCAGGATGCTGCAGGCTCTGCTCTCAGGAAGGAGTGGAAGAATAATTCACATTTGGTACTGTATGTTTCATTTAGAAAGAGGGAAAACTCACATGTCTCACTCTGAGGCAAAAAGGATGGATGCTACAACAGTACAAATGGCATTTGGGGTACCCAAAGAACCCCACTGGGGAATGTGGTATATTCCAAAGTAGTCACTACAGCTTAGTTTTCAGGGCTTGGGCTGTATCTCAGTGGAGAGCACTTGCTTAGCTTGTGCTCCAAGGTGTTCAATCCCCTAGCAAGGAGTTGGGGCAAGATCTAGGTTTTAACCAGGAATTATGCTCAGATTTAATGAATGCTACTATTATTTTTTACCAAATTTAGTAATCAAACCCCTAACTATAGTAAACTTTGGGCACATTAAAAAAGAAAACAAAACAAAACCACACTTTAAAAATGTTCTATTTCTGGGCTGAAGAGATGGCTCAGCAGTTAAGAGCACCGCTGCTCTTTCAGAGGACCCAGGTTTGGTTCCCAGCACCCTCACGGCTGTAATTCCAGTTCCAGGGGATCATCCAACAACCTCTTCTGGCCTTCATGGGCAATGTACACATGTGGTGTACTTATATACATGCAGGCAAAACCCATAAAAATAATAACAAAAACTTTTTTTTTTTTTTTTTTTTTTGTCTTTTTGAGACAGGGTCTCCCTGTAGCCCCAGCTGTCCTGGAACTCACTATGTTGACCAGGCTGGCCTTGAACTCACAAAGATCCACCTGCCTCTGCCTCCCAAGTGCTGGGATCAAAGGCGTAAGCCACCATGCCCAGATTAGTTTTATTATTATTTTTTTTTTTTTTTGAGACAGGGTCTCCCCGTAGCCCTAGCTGTCCTGGAACTCACAAAGATTTGCCTGCCTCTGCCTCCCAAGTGCTGGGATGAAAGGCGTGTGTCACCACACCCAGCTAAAGTTTTATTATTTTTATTTTATGTGTATGAGTGTACTGCTTACATATGAATAAGTGCACCTGTGTCACAAATTGTCCATGGAGGTCAGAAGGAGTCAGATCCCTGGGAACTGGAGTTACGGATGGTTGTTAGCCACCATGTGGGTGCTGGGAATCAAACCCAGGTCCTCCAGAAGAACAGAAAGTGTTCTTAACCACTGAGCCATCTCTCCAGCCCCCATGAATCATAGTCTATACAACGATATTCGGTGTACAACGTAAAATCTTTTAATTTAAACATTTCTACTTGTCTCAGTTGGATGTCTTAACAATAGCAAAATTCCAGAAGCAACTTCAAAATTTCTTAACACAGTAGTAAACCACATTTTTTCCTATCTGCCTTTTTTCTCAACCTCTAAACCACTCCTACCATTCACATGAAATAGCAACCTGCTTTCGGCTATGAAATAGTGTGAATATGGGGTAATAAAACTGGTTGGTCAGAACACGTCTGAGTGCTTTTAAAAAAGGAGTGTGCTTGTTCAAGTGAGACTTGTACAGAGTTCACACTTCCCTTAATGACGTATAGTTTTCTGAAATGGCACTGATTTGGGATGCTCTTTATTAAGCAGCTAAGAGGTGATGATTTAAATTTCTACCAACTAGACTCAACTCTCTGTGCTGTTACCTGTTTACCTTGCTTCTAAGCTATTGGTGGTGTACAAGCACACGCCCTCATCATCCCCCAAAGCATAGTAAGAAGGTAACAGAGAACTCACTGTTTCCTTTAAGTTTGGTTCTTTTTCCTGAACATCAGAATAATCTTGATAAAGCTGTTTTAAATTAGATAAGAAATGCACTGAATTCTTAAGAGATGACTTTCTCTCCTTAAGATCTTCATATTTTGTTTGTAGTTGTTTCAGCTCTGGCTCTAACCTAGATAACAAATAATAAAATTCTCAGAATTACAAAAAAATTCAGAAAAGAAATTGCATATGATTCAAATTAATAGAAAATATAAATTGTTCATGTTCTAAAAAAAATTAACATTAATTATTAAAGTGCCCACAGAAAAACAAACAAACAAAAAACCAAAAAATATCCCTGCCCCATAAATGGTACAGAATAAAGCCTAGCAACTAAAACACAGGAGTATCCAGAGTGAAGAATGAAAAACCAGGAGGAAAGACTGGGTGATTTATGCTTGGCTCTTCAATTATGAATGTGTGAAAGACTCTAGATTTCAATTAATCACAACTATGACATACAATGAATAATTAGCAGTAAGAACTAGGGGAGAATATGCTTTCCCTATGCCGAAATCCATCAATTCATTCAAGCTGTGAGAATGCCGAATCAAATGTAAATTTGGGTAACATTTTCTGGCCTCAGGCAGGAGTAGCCAGGCATTTTTGCAGTTTAACCAGGAAATTAACTGGCAGAAGGTTTTTCCCTTATCAAAATTTTCAAGGGCAAATAAAAGCAGCAGAGAAACTACACAAGGCCTGTATTAAAAAAAAAAGTGACCTGGGGCCAACCACTTCATATCTCATCTTCATATCTCATATCTTAGTTTAGCAAAAACTAGTGAAATTATAAAATAACAAAAAAAAATTAGTATAGAAAGGGGTGAAAGTGGATTCTGGAGGAGTTAGGGGAGTGATGAATATGATCAAAATACTTCATATACATGACGTTCTCAGAGAATAAATACAAAATATTATATTAAAAAATAAATTAATAGAATGCAGGTCTTCTTGATCCCAACATGGAAAGACCTCAGCACCTGTGGAGTCTAATCATACCCTTCAAGCTCAGAGTCTCATGGTATCATCTTGTATTTCCTTTTACTGTCACGTTTTTGTATTTTATTGCTGCTACATCTAAATAAATCTTACTGGGGAAAAAAAGGGGGGGATAACATGGATTTTATGGAGGGGGGAAGCTGCCAGTTTTTATTTTTCTAAATAAAGATATATAGATATATAAAAATAAATGTGTCTGTCATATATATATATATACATACATAAATAAAACATATCCTCTAATGTAAGCTCATAAAAGAGAACTCCTTCCTGGCAATTCTTCACACTGAACAATCACAAGCATTTCCTTAGCAGAACACCCTAGTGAACCAACTCCTGGCAGGCAGGAGCCAAGCTCTCAGCCAGCCTCCTGGTGCCTTTCCTTGGGTGGGATGGAGCATGGCTAAGTTACTCTCCTATGCCTTAGGTTTCTCATATGCAAAGCTAAAACAAAACCCAAAAAACCATGATACACTTTTTCTTACTATTCGCTTTCAAAATGTTTGTCCAACTAATACTACATCTAGAGAAGGAACCAAAAGGTTCAGCCTTTACATTTGAATGACCTCACATTGATGCCTTTTAGAGCCATATAATAGCCTACCTTGCAGAATTCTACCATTGAACCTTATCCCCAACCTGCTCAAACTCTTTTAAAAGCTTTTTAAGAGTAGAGAGCACAGCTAATCCTACTTAAGCTTCTGGCACATGTAGCAGTTTACAACTCAAAAGGCCAAAATGTATGGACAGGCTGCCAGACTCCTATGTACAGCAGTCTTCCTAATGAGTGCATGAGGACTGTGCCCAGCCCTTTACCTCAGAATATAGACTGACATGAGTGCTACTCCAGAGTATATATTTCAACAGTAGCGTAAGAGCCAGCAATCAGGAATCACAAGTTCAAGATCAGCCTGGGCTACATAGTAAGACCCTCTCTTAAAAATAAAAAATAAACATAAGCAAGCAAAATAATATAAGCAGCACTTTCTACATGAGTCACTGTACTCCACCTTTTCTGTACTCATTCACTTAGGTCACATGATGCCCCACCGAGGTACAGGTATTATTCCCATATATAAGAGAGGACTGAGGGGCTGGGAAGTTCAGTTCCTCGCTCAAGTTTGCAGTTAGCTGCAGAGCCTGGATTCAAACCCCAGGCAGTCCAATTCTAGAGTCTAGGCATTAAATCTGTAATCAAGCTGCCTGAGGCCAGAGCCAAGAGATGCTAGGAGACAGATCAGAGCAGAATCCTCCCTTGCTAAAGGTTTCCGCTACTGGGCAACAGAAGCTGCCATCATCGAGCATCCACGTGCAAAGGAAACCTGGGGCTTGTAGAGCATAGGAGCAAACAACACTCCCCTAAATGACAACTGCACTGCCCTTTAGGGAAGGTCTCAAGCAGGATTCTGATGATCTCTTACCGAAGCAGTTCATCCTGGACTTCAATTAAACGCTGCCTTTTCTTTTCCATGTCAGAAATGATCTAAGCAATGCAATAAATTTCCTTGTTAAGTTAGTTTGGTAAATGTTTCAACACTGCTGTGCATGTTGTGATAGGTATTCAAAACACAGAGGAAAAGAGGACAGACTAGGTGTGGCTTAGGGGTGGTCTTTGGAGGAGACTATAGGAACCCCGACCCCTCACCTCTTGTTCCCTGATGTTTAGCAGTTTTGTTCTATCATAGGCACAAAAGTAATGGGGTCAACCAGTCATGGACTAGAACTTCCAAAACTGAGCCAAAATAAACCTTTTCTCTTTGTAAGTTAACATTTCAGTATCTCACTGGAGTGACAGAAAGCTAACACAGATCTCCCCATTCCTTAGTCTTCATTAACATTACAAAATCAACCAAACAAAGGCCTGACTAAAAATATTAAACATTTTACATGAAGTGTAAAGGTTATAAAACTAAAATCAAGTCTTTACTTATTCTACACATTAGTATTCCATGATTAAATGACTAATCACTACAAGCTTTACCTTAGTATTCTTCCGTTTCAGAGTTTTCAACATCTGGACTTCTGTAAGCTACAATAACAACAATAACATGACCCAAGTACATCTATTTGCCAAAATTAAGTGTTAATAAGCTTCACTATATATATCACATTTTGTTTAAAAATAGCACGAGAAGGTGCTGGAGAGATGGTGCAATTGGTTAAAGTGCATGTCATTCAAGCATGAGGACCTGAGTTCAGAGATCCTCAGCACAGTCACACCTGGCTTTCACATGGGTGCTGGTGGGGACAGGAGGGCCAAGGAGCTCAATGGCCAGCAAGCCTAGTCAAACAGATGAACTCGATTCAGAAAGGCCTTGTCTCAAAAAGTTAGGGGCTGAAGAGATGGCTCAGTGGTTAAGAGCACTGACTGCTCTTGCAGAGGACCCAGATTTAGTTGCCAGCACGCACATGGTGGCTAACAGTCAGCCATAATTCCAGTGCAGGGGACCCGATGCTCTCTTCTGACCTTTGTGGGTGTTGCATGACACTGTGCAATTATATACATGCAGGCAATACACTCATATACATAACATAAAAATTAAAAAATAAAAAATAATAAAGTAAGTTGGAGTGCAACTGAGGAAGATACTTGACATAGACCCCTTGCCTCCACATGCATGTACCTACATGTGCACTTACACCCCCTGACACACAAAAAGAAATATGGGTAGTTCTCATCTGTTTATTGTCACAGAGCCAGAAATATAAGCTTTTCGAAGACTACAGTATACTATCTAAACTTCAGTTAAAAAACTTTAGACCAACAAAATTATGTCAGTGAACATACCATTCTGATGAGTTCCCCTTTAATATTAAAAAAAAATTTGTTGATGGCTTCCTTACAACTTCTCGATTCTATTCTTTGTCTGTAGTAAAAAAAATAAATAAATAAAGCCAGGTGTCATAAAAGATTCTGAAAGATATATTCATTTACTTAGTACACAAGTACACACAGTTTGGCACATATTGTTTTAAATATATTAAGATGGCAATATTAAATTAAGCCTGTAGCTTTTTCTCATGCTTAATAAAACTGGGAATAAGAAAGGAGAAGAAGGAGAAAACAGTGGTCAGAGAATAATGTCAGCTTGAGGGATGACTGCACACTTGTAGGCTGTACTATCAGGGAGGAGAGACCTGGCTGTTGTTCTTGTCTGGACACTCGTGGCAAACCAGTTACTGTAGCATCAGTGGATGCTTCTAGGACTCTACCCATTACTGAATTGAGCTGTTTCTCTCCAGTGATAGCAATTGAAACTAGGGCTTTGAGCTTGCTAGAAAGGTACTTTGCCACTGAGCTATACCCCCAATATCTTATTTTTGAGCTTTAAGAGTTCTCTGAAAATTATGATTAGTAGTCCTTTATCATAAACATTTCAGAATTTTTATTCTTTTACAATTTCCTACATGTATATGCTGTTATTTGATCGAATCTCCCCTTATTATTCTCACCCCTCTCCCACCATATCCCTTTCCTTCCCAAGTCCCCCACCTGCTTTCCTGTCTGTCTTTTTGTGTGTATCCCACAATATTTAATTAGGATTGCCTACACAAGCTTGGTGAGGATCATATCCATCTCTTGCAAAGATTTTCTCCTATTTTGTAAACTGTTGTTTTATACTTGACTTTTTTTGAGACAGGATCTCCCTGTAGCCCCAGCTGGCCTGGAACTCACTAGGTAGACCAGGCTGGCTTCAAACTCACAAAGATCTGCCTGCCTTGGCCTCCCAAGTGCTGGGATTAAGGGCATGCGCCACCATGCCTGGCGTCATTTTATACTTGAAAGTGTCCTGCATAGAGAAGAAATTATTAAAAGTCTTGTTTACCAGTTCTTTCATGGATGGTGTTCTTGATGTTAAAGTCATTGTCAAATCCAAGGTCATTTGGATTTTCTCTTATGTTATCTTCTAGTTTACAGTTGCATCTTACATTGGGTTTCTGATCCATTTTGGGGTGTGATAAATTAGGGTGTCTACACTCATTGCTGTTTATGGTTGTCCTACTGCTATAGCACCATTTGTTGACAACTGTCTCCATTGTACTTGCTTGTGCTCTTGTCAAAGCTTACTTGACTCTATATGAGTTCCACTGATCTGTTTGTGTATTTTTACTGACGCTACACTGTATTGAGTACTGCAGCTTTATATGGTGCTCTGATGACAGGCAACACCAGCTCTCCAACTTTAATACTGATTTGGCTATTATCAGTCTTCTGTCTTTCCACTTAAACATTTGAATAAGTCTGTCAATGTCCACAACATAACTTGTTAGAATTTTGATTGGGATTGCATTGAATCTAGATTAAGCAGTGAGGCACTGACAATATTAAGTTTTCTTATTCATAAGCAAGGAATATTATTGCTGCATTTATGTGGTTCTTCCTTGATTTTTTTCATCCAAATTTTGTACTTTTTTCTATAGCTCTTATATGTATTTTGTTAGATTTATACCCGAGTATCTTATCAGGGGTATTACTTATGTAAGTGGTATTAGGCTTTTAATTTCAAATTCCACTTGTTCCTTGCTGGGATGCTATAAAGCAACTGACTGCTACACATTAACTTTGTATCCTTCAACCTTGCTGTAATTAATTATTAGTACCACGAGTTTCCCCTCCACACACCTTGGTTTATTCTTTCAGTTTTCTATATAAAGTATCATGTCACCTGAGAACAAAGGCAGTTTTATTTCTTCTTTTCCAATCTCAGTACTTTTTAGTTCTTTTTCTTATACTAAGACATCCATTAGAACATTGAAGTGAAGTGTTAAGAAGGGACAACCTTGCCTCCTTCATGATGCTGGTGGGAAAGCCTTTAGTTTCCCATCATTAAGTGTGTTAGCTCAAGTTCTTTGTTCTTGTTCTTCATCAAGTTAAAACAGCTCACTCATTCCAATTTTTTTTTTTTAATCATGTGTACTGGATTTTGCCAAATACTTTTCCTGGCTCTATTAAGATGAGGTCAAGTTTTCTTCCTTAGCCTATTGATATGACGGACTATTTTACTTCTAAAATAACTGAGGAATGTCCCTGGTCCAGATGCAGAGTGGCTCAGAGACGTTCCTCCCTTCCCATGTCTCGTGCCTTCCCCACACAGGCACTCCCTCGCACACTACTGTAGCCCCTGCCCTCCTGCTTCCATCCTCATTTCCTGAGCTGCCAGCTCATTCCTGACTCCAGGTCCCCATGGAGGTCCCCCCTGTCTTCTAACCTGGCTGGCTGCTATCCCAGTGGATTCTATTCTCAGAAGGCCAGAAGCATTCACAGCTGTGGCTGGGAAGTCCATGTCTCAGACTCATGCCAGGCTGAATTTAAAAAATATTTTTTGTTGGTTTTATAACCTTACGTTTTTTAAATGAACAACTCTATCTTCAGGAAAGAAACAAACAACAAAAAAAACCCACAAGAATAAAACCAGACTTGTTCCTGAATGGCCTGGAGAAGAACAGGCGGAAAATCGGTTGACTGCAGCTGTTTCTCCATCATTCCCCACCAAACCTCAGGCTGGAGAAGACAACTGAAGGACTGAACCTGCGCTTGACACTGCCAGGACAGCAAAGGGTGACGCGCTGACCCAAGGCTGTTCTGTGCCATGAGTGCCTGGGGCCTGGCAGCCTGGGCTCCTCCCCCACCTCCCCTCTCACTGGGAGCTGGCAGGGACCAGACTCGGGTGTGGCTGTATTCTACACACCCTACCTGAGAAACCGACAGCCCAGGAGGAAATAAGCTCACGGGCTGAAGGAACAGCACCAGAAGAAGTTATTTCAAAAGCAAAACCTATAAACTCATACCAGATTAAAGCTTATCAAAAACGTTTAGAATAGATGTTCTAGTAACTTGAAATTAGCATAACAATATGTATATTGGAAATGTACAAATACATTAAATGCAATGATAATGAACCTGGAAGAAAGAACTAACTGTACCTAGAGCAAAACCAATGAGGCCCACATATTATGACATCAACGGACTTACCTATACTCCAGGAGGGTTTTCTCAAACACAGACAAAACAATATCCAAGTCCATGATGTCGCTGATTCTCTTTCCTTCTGGACACCAAATATGCATACTTTCAGAAGGATCTAGAATATTAAGGGCAAATCAGTTTAATACACTGATTATTTGTAATTTGGCTCCAGGTCCAGTGCTCTGAAAACCTGAGACAAAATCAGTCCCACCAAAATGTAAGAACAGCTACTGTTGAAGAACCACATGGGAAAAGCCATGTCCACACCTTCCCACCCCAGGCATGGTCTTTCACACCCATCCACAATGTCACTCTACTACAGCCACTTTTGAGACTACAGAGTGGGGGATCTCCTTTCAGCTATATTAAACCTGTTCACATGGAGTTGTTACTTATGCTCTTGGTTAGATTTAAAACCGTGCAGCTTCTGGTAGGACTACGGAATTATAGGACTACGTGGGAACTTCAGTTTCCAAAGTTCAGCAGTTTCTTATAAAATTGAACATGTTTAGAATTTATCCAAAATACATCAAAAGATTGAAATGGATTAACAAGACAGGTGCTAAGGTAAGTGTAATAAAACGCTAACTCTGAAATCTAGAAGGTAAGTATATGAATACATACTCTGAAGGTTTTCTAATTCGCTGTCTGTTAAAATTGTTCAGGGAAGTGGGATGGGGGAGGATTGGAGGTGGATTTGATCAAAACATATATGCATGTATGAATATTAAAGTACTTAATTAAAAAATTTTCTGGATAAACGGTTGGAAAAAATATTACTCTAAGAATCATTCTTTCCTAATGTGGCAGTATATGAACTTACAATTTCAACAACTTCAAAATAGATTTTTTCGCAGACGTCCTTATATGAGTGACAACGTACAAAGCACATTCTGTACCTGAGGCTGTTGCTTTACTTCTTGGTTTCTTCCTTTTGCCAGGAGACAACTTCCCTGTTCTCTGAGTTTTCTACCAAAAACAAAACAAAAAACAGCACAGTTTTTTACTTAAGAAAAGTTCTCATTTTCCTGAAACTTAAAGATTAAGAACTTAGACAATATTATCAAACTATTAATTATCAGTATTTTACTACGGTTCTAATTTAGTTCTTAATATGTTAGTTATACATTCTAAATTAACACAAAACATTGCAAAAAAATTATAACAGAATTTTCAGTTGACTTTTAACAATCACTGCAATGAAGTGAACCTTTATTATTTAGTATGATATAATGGGCAGATGTGATGGCACACCTCTGATCCCAACACAGGAGGCTGAGCTAGGAAGATCATGAGTTTCGGGCCAGCTCGGGCTACTCAGCAAGAAAAAGAAAAAAGAAAATGAATGAATCAGCTCAAGTTTCTGCTGGTAACATGATGGCAGGCCTGGCTCTGTAGCTCATATGTGGGAGACCGGCTTGAGCCTAGGGTGAAAGTCTTACTGACAGCCATACAGCAGGCCTGAGGCAATGGCCCGACTGCTGGAGCCACAAGGAACGCCTTGTGATATTTTGTTCCGGTTGGCAGATTATGAGACTGATGCCTAGAACTCGCCACTCCCTAATCACCACCCTTGGAATCACTGCTGTACTGTGATAGGATGCTAAACCTGTTACGCTAATAAGATATCCTACTTGCTGTGCTGTGATTGGACCACTACCCCTATATAAGCTGGTGCCTTCCTGCAATAAAGCAGACCTGTGTCACTGAACCTGGTCTCCTGTGTCTGAATGCGGCTCTGCTGACACAGTCTCCTCGCCAGCCCTCGGGTCTGGGACTGGGCAGAAGCACCGACGACAGGAGGCAGCACAGGGCAAGCAGAAGAGCTGCCTCAGCACCAGGTGAGCAGAAGAGTGGCCTCAGCCCAGGACAAGCGGAGGAGCAGCCTCGACACCCGGGAGAATGAAGGAGCAGCACCTACGAGAACGGAGGAGCGGCTGCAACTGGCGGTGACCGCACTCATATAGTAGAGGGAAATGGCTCCCCTTAACAATGCTGGGTCTGTGGCTGGCTACCAAAGAAACTGACAGAAGTTAGATGAAGAGAGCACCGTACATGCTCTGGAGTCCATACAGGAGTCTCACAAAAGCAAGAGGCATGAAACAGGGCCTGATGACTGATGTACACACCACACCCCAAGCTACAGATAGGAACAGGAACTTGGGCTTCTGAGGGGCGGGGGCCAAAAAAGATTGGAAGAGGGAGGAGATGTAGGTGAGTAAAGGTCATCTTACATGTAACTCTCAGGTAAGCTGCCGCCTAGCAGCCTACTTCCCTATACAGAGATTCTCATGGAGTGTATGTTTCCATTACAGAAGCAAATTTCTTTTATAAGCACACAGGTTTTCAGAGCTACTGCCATGTCTGTGGTTTCTCAGAATAATCACTCAAAAAGCCAAAGTACAAAGTACATTTGAGCACCTACAGTCATATTTTTTGAGGGGGGTGATCCTTAGCCCTAACACTCTCACCGTAAATAACCCTAAGTGGGGTGAAGGGCAGCAACTTTATTTAGGTAACACAAATCTGTTCACGGAAAAAAGGGAAACTCAGAAGGTGAACCCCATGAATACCACACCAAATCTGGAAACAATTTTTAGTCCGCTGCATAGCAACTGAAGTCCACGCGGAGCCCAGCCATCCTTGTCTGAGACACAGAGCTTCTGGAGCAGCTGCAGCTCTTGAACAAGCTGCTCAGAGCATCGCGAGCCAGTCTGCAGCCACTCTAGCAGTCCTGAGTGACTGCCACATGTGCAAGGTAAGAGTACGCCAGGATTACCAGAAAGAGGCTGCATGGGATCAAACATAACAGATAATACAAGACAAGTAGTGTTGGAGGAGACCAGCTGCAGAAGATGCAGTGTTCTCGCTAACTGGTGAACCCGTCTACCTGACAGAAAGAGCACACTGAGGAGTAAGAGCCACCAACTAGGACATGCACTCTTAGACAGGGCCACAAATTGTTCCCAATGGGGCAAAAGCTGGTTCTTAAGGGGAGAAAGACTCAAAAACAACAAAAACCCACAAAAATTTATACCTCCCAGGGCATGGAAGTGATTCATACCATACCTGAGATATTAAAATTGAACTGTGTGTTTGTGGGGAAGTGTTGAGAGAGGATATGCCTAAAAGAGAGGACAGTAATGAAAACATGTTAAAAAATTAAACACTGCCCTAGAGTGACACCCACTCTAGACTACCCATCTAACTAAGCCAAAAGCCAACCTCTGACTTGATCCACCAGGAGGACAGCAGAGGTTGTAGAAAACAGACTTCCCTTAAGTGTGGGTGGCACCTGTGAACACAGTGGGAGCTGCTGCCTTGGTTACATGTATACATGAGCTGCTACTATAATAGCCTAGAGAATCTCTGGCTGGCTTTTCACGTGATTAGAACCTGCAGACAGCCTGAAGGACTTGAAAACAACCCCAGTCTCCAACCAGAGAGAAAACAGGGGCTCTAGTTTTAAAGCTAGAAGAAATAAAATTCTTCCACTAATTTGAAAATTCTTTAAGGAGAACCCTTTGGCTCCTCTGAGATTTCAGTCCTGGACAGCCCTTGATTTCAGCCTTATGAGACCCTGAGCATAGCAGCTACTAAATTGAACCTGAACTTCTAACCTCAAGAAACTGTGAGATGATAAATCTATGAATTTAAGTCACCAATTTTGTGGCATTGTTATGAAGTAATTAGAAATAAATAGAGGTTGAGTCCCATTAAATTAGATGCCTGTAAAACACCTTGGGCTTTTTACAAATTAACCCTCAGAAAAGATAAAACCAAGCCCTATATAACACAATGATCAGAGTGAATCTACTAGAATAAAAGTTAACATTACCGACCAAAGCTTAAGAGCCCAACATTTCAATAACAATGTGTATTACATAGCTTAAAGTTCTAGATTTAAAATGCCACACAAGAAAATGTGACCCATAGTCAAGAAAAGAAAGACTCAAGAGAAACTGACTTAAAGAAGACCAAGGTAATAGAAAACAAAGACTTGGAAGTAGCTGCCACCATGTCTAAGGAAGAGAAGGGAATGGTGGTCTTAATAGAGAGACTTAGTGAGAAACAGAAACCATGAAACCAAGTATTCACAGGTCAGCCCTCCTCTCTGGTGGCTTTGTCGCTTCTGCCTTCCGGTGGCTGTGGCATTCATTCCTGAGCTTGTGGCTACAACCCAGGCCCTGCCTCCATCTTCACAACATCCTTCACATCTTTCTCTGCCTCTCTTATAAGGATACCTGTGACATTTGTGGCTACTCATATAATTCAGAGTCCTCTATAATTAGAATGTGTGTATACCTTTGGTGGGATCAGTTAGCCACTCTATATGAATTTAAATGCAGATAATAAATGGCAAAAAAAAAATGGTCAGTGAAAGCTGGGAATGTTGCTCAGTTGCTGCAGAGTGCTTACCTAGCATGGATAAAGCCCTGGGTTCCATCGACAGCACCACAAAAACTGAGCATGGTGATGCATACTCATAATCCTAGCACTCAGGAGATAGAGGCAAGAGGATCATAAGTTCAAGGTCATCCTTGGCTACAAAGCAAATTTGAGGACATCCTGATCTACAAGAGACCCTATCTCAACACAAAACAAAAGGGGCTGAGGATGTAGCTTAGCTGGTAGAGTATTTGCCAAGCATGCAAAAAGCCCTGCATTCCTCACACACCCCTCCCCACTCCCCAGCACAGAACATAGGCCTGGTGGAATATGCCCATAACCCTAGCACTCACATTTGGGAGGTAAAGACAGAAGGATTAGCAGTTCAAGGTTATCCTCAGCTACACAGTGAGTTCAAGGCACTCTGGACCGAATAACATCATCTCCAAAAAATACCCCTAATCCCTCCCCCCAAAAAAACAACAAAACACATAAACCAATGAAAGGAATGGCCAAGGAGTTTGAAGCTAGCAATGAAAGTGCATCCAATTTGCAAATCATAGTGAAAGGAAACTTAAAACAGGATCTAAGAGTCTCAGGGATCTTAGTAAAAGTATCTTATGATCTAAAATATGTATAAAAGTTCAAAAAGGCTGAGCATAGTGGTGCACGCCTTTAATTCAGCACTTGGGAGGGAGAAGCAGGTGAATTTTTGTGAGTTTGAGGCCAGCCTGGTCTATATAGAGAGTTCCAGGCCAGTCAGAGCTACATAATGAGGCCCTGTCTCAAAACAACAAAAAAACTGGGGGCTGGAGACATGGCTCAGCAGTTAAGAACACTGGTTGTTCTTGCAGAAGACCCAGGTTCAAATCCCGGCACCCACATGGCAGCTAACAACTGTCCATAACTCCAGTTCCAGGGGATCCAACAGCCTCTTCTGTCCTCCACAGGCATTGCATAACACGGGTGCACTCACATACATGCAGGGAATACACTCATACACATAAAATAAAAATAATAAAGAAAATTTGAAAAAAAAAAACAAAAACAAAAAACAAACAACAACTAGCCTGAAAATGGCTTGGGGGCATGTCTGCAGGGTGTTTTCTTGATAGCTAATTGACGTAGGAGGGCCCAGCCCACTATCTATTGTCTCAATTTCCCTTTTTTTGTGGTGAGGTATAATTTCAACTGACTGTTTGAGCCATTTAAAAAATATTTATTTTTACTAACTATAGTTATTGGGCTGTGCAATAGATCTCTAAAAATTTATTCTACATAACTGAAATTATACTTTTTAACCAACATCTCCACTCTTTTCCCAAGTCCTTTCTCATAGTGTTCTTGTCCAATCTGACAATCTCTGCCTTTAAACTGGACTCTTTGGCTCAGTTCCTTTTTTTTTTTTTTAATTTTAATTTATTTTATGTGTATGCATGTATTGCCTGCATGTAGGTAAGTGCACCTGTGTCGCGCAATGCCCATGGAGGTCAGAAGTGGTGTTGATCCCCTGGGACTGGAGTTATAGACAGTTGTTAGCTGCCATGTGGGTGCTGGGATTCGAACCTGGGTCTTTTGCAAGAACAACTAGTGTTCTTAACCCCTGAGCCATCTCCAGCCCCAGTTCAGTTCCTTTTTATGTAGTGTTGCTGTGGTTAGGGATAAGTCTACCATCTTGCTGTTTATGTTCCATGTGTTCCTTGTAATTTTTGTTCTCGTGCTGCTTCTCTAAAAGAGGATGTGTTCTGTATGTAATTTGAAGGACATTTGGCTCATACAGTCTATCTTACCCCACTGGTGGTGGTTCTGTGGATTTACGTTTGCTGCCTCTTGTTGTTGTTGTCCCTGTTGCCAGCTCTGAATTGAGTATTGTTGGTATTCTATTCACTTTTCTGTCAGATAAGTATGTGTTCTAGTTTGCCTTTCGGTTGCTGTCAAACACCATGACCAAAAGCAACTTAGGGGGGAAAGGGTTTATTTGACTTATAGCTACAGACCATTATAGAGGGACGCCAAGGCAGGAACTGAAACAGAGACCATGGAGGAACACTACTTACTGGCTTGTTCCCAGGCTCATGGTCAGCTAACCTGTCCTATTCAGCCCAGGCTCATCTGCCTGAGGATGGCACTGCCATAAAGGCATTCAATTATAATTTGTCAGTTAGAAATAATAATTGTATTAACAAAAAATTTTTCAGGAAAGAAATAAGTTTTAAACTTCCGAGAGGTGGGGTAGTGGCACATGCCTATAGTCCCAGCTTGGGAGTCCATGAGTTCAAGGCCAGCCTGGGTACCATAACAAGACCTGATCTCAAAAATTCAAAACAAAAACAAAAAGAAATTCAAAGAACTAAAGAAAACCTAGAAAGTTGTGATTGTAAAAAAATAAAAACAAAATCTCCTTTACATAAATGATAGATCAAAAAGAACATCACCCTCTTTACCACAAAATACAGTAAGAAGACATATTTGAACTATCAGTCAATTGGACTTCAACTGATATGTAGAAAGGCTCTCTCTCCTCCCAGGCTCTTCCTCCTCCCAGGCGCCTCCCCCTTCCCCTCCTCCTTTTTTTTTTTTTTGGTCTTTTTTAGACAAGGTCTCCCTGCAGCTCCAGCTGGCCTGGAACTTGTTATTTAGACCAGGCAGGCCTGGAACTCAGAGAGACCCGCCTGCCTCTGCCTCCCGAGCGCTGGGACTAAAGGCGTACACCACCAAGGCCAGCATGAGACCTTTCCCTTCAAATCCCCAGAACATCTGAATTAGGAGAGATAGCTGCCATGTATAGCATGACCGGGACCCAAAGGGAGGAAACCTTCAATTCCTGAGAACAAAAGGGGTTTTGGACTCTTACAGGCTTTCAGGGGGGTGGATAAACTCCTACCATGTGATCTAGCCTGGTCTGGCCTATGTACCAAGGGGCACAGAGGTAGTAGGCACCGGGTAGGGTCATAAACTTATCTTGCAGCTATGGAATTCATGATATCTAGAGGGTAAGAAAAGTCCAGAAAAGAATTAAATAGCAAAGACCAAAAAACATGGAACCAATTTTGGTTATGGACTTGTAAAGTGAACTTAGCTTCCTTTCCAAATCTTCTAGGTTCTAAAATTAACAATAAAAGCTTTAAATTGTCGGGCGTGGTGGCACATACCTATAGTCCCAGCACTTGGAAGGCAGAGGCAGGCGGATCTCTGTGAGTTCACAGCCAAGCTGGTCTACATAGTGAGTTCCAGGACAGCTGGGGCTACAGGGAGACCCTGTCTCAAAAAGATGAAAAGAAAAAAAAAAAAGCTTTAAATTTATTTTACTATTTTTAGTTATATTTATTATTTTTATTTTATGTGTACGAGTGTACTGCCTGCATGTATGTGAGTGCACCCATGTTAAGCAATGCCTGTGGAGTCAGAAGAGGGCATCAGATCCCCTGGAAATGAAATTACAGACGGCTGTTAGCCACCAAGTGGGTGCTGGGAACTGAACCCCAGTCCTCTGCAAGAGCAGCCAGTGCTCTTAACTGCTGAGCCATCTCTCCAGACCCTATTTTATTTTTACAAATATTTTATTTATTATTTTATGTATATGAGTATACTGTCTGATATGTTTGTAAGTGCACCCACGTTGTGTGATCCCCGTGGAGGCCAGGAGAGACCTGCTGGATAGCTTTTAGCTGCCATGTGGTGCTGGGAACTGAACCCGAGTCTTTTGCAGGAACAGCCAGCTCTCCAGGCCCTTTAAATTTATTTTTAAAATAACTGAAGGAAATGCTTTATGTCTCTATTTTTAAAAAGTTTTATTATTTTTACTTTATGTGTATGTGTGTATTGCCTGCATGTAAGGTAAGTGCACCTGCGTCGTGCAATGCCCATGGAGGTCAGAGAGGCTGTCGGATCCCCTGGGGCTGGAGTTATGGACAGTTGTTAGCTGCCATGTGGGTGCTGGGATTAGAACCCAGGTCTTCTGCAAGAACAACCAGTGTTCTTAACCGCTGAGCCATCTCTCCAGCCCTGTATTTCTCTATTTTTTTAATGCAGCTTTTTCTCTGCAGGGGACGGCAGAAGCAACTGTCTTACCTGCTGTGTTTGTGTTGCCCGGGTCTCTTTTTCAGCAGAGGACTGGGCACTGAGGGGTCCTGTCCTCTTTGGGGTGACAGGTTCAGCTGGCTTCTCAGAGTGCACCAAAGGAGCCACAGCTGCACCAGCTTCCCGCTGTTGAGTGCTCACTTTCTCTGCTGACTGAACTTTTCTCCTTATATCATCTTCAGAGCTTTCAGATTCACTACTAGTAGTAGGTGGAAGTTTTCTTCTTGGCTATGAAGAAAAGAGCGTTACTGTTAGAAGTTATTCTTACTGTAAAAGCAGGAAATTACAGCATTCCATCAAAACCGAACATAATAGACAGATGGCAGCCTGCTCGGTGGCCAAGACATGAAACTGAATCAGAATGCCACGTAGGCATTCCCAATTCTCTCTGCCTTTGCGGAGCACAAACTGAGCACATTACATGAATGCTGCAGAAGCTGACTAGGTAAAGAGAGACTTCAGACTTCTTCTGTAACATTTCAGACATAAAAATATTTTTGGTGAGCTATCAAGATGGCCCTGTGGGCAAAGGCACTTGCCACCAACACTAATGACCTAAGGCCTAATACCCACGTGGTAGAAGTAGAGAACAGACCCCCACAAGTAGTCTTCTGCCTCCACATGCACACACATGCACACACGCACACACGCACGCACACACACACACACACACACAGAGTAAATATAGTAAATTAAAAATTTTCCTTTATTATAAGAGTAATTCCCAAGACATATTTTCTATATGAAAAATAAAGGACATTTTTCTCTATTTTCATCTAAGTAAAATATGAAATATCTTACAAATTAAGATAGAATACTCCTACATACCTTTTTTGCACTGATTTTTATAGATTCATTTCCACTTGCTTCATTTTCAGAAGAGTTTGAACTGTGCCAAACAACAAGCCATCAGTATCACACACATTTCTGCTTTATTCCCATCTACCTTCAATAAGTTGCTTCTTCAACATAGAAACAGGCTCGCTCTAATGAGGCATTTTCTCTCTAATGAGACTTTTGTAGGTCTGTCCTTCCTAGGTTTACTGGCCATTTCCCACATCTTCTCACACCCCACCACCTCAGTTTATCCTAAGCAAGTGAGTGACAGTGATCCATTGTGGTCACATCTAAGAACTGTATTTCTTTCAAGTTACTGGTCCCAACTCTGTGGGCCATTACTGGCACTAAAAGCAAATCCATTGGGCCTATCGCTGGGACACTGCCTTCTGTGTGGATATAGAAGACCCTGTGCTAATCTGGAACCTTGGGTATAGAGACTCGGGCAGACTAGGGCATGAAAGAGATTTGGTAGTAACATCTAAACCCAGACGCATCAGATCAAGCAGATGGCTTCAGATGCAGGGCCACACTTACAAATGACCAACTCACCAGGGACATCAGAGGGGGGAGAAAGAGGTAGCTAGGAGATGAGCCAAATACCTGGGGAGGATGTATCAGCTGCCACTGAGGCCTCCCGTGGACTAGGAATTGTTGCTCTCTCTCCATTTCTTCTTTCTTTCCTAACTTACATTTGTATTTATTTGTAAATCCTGACTTACTTTCCCCAAGTCCTTCCTTTGGTGGCAGCACCATCAATCCCACCAATCCCTTGGTACAAGCAGTAATTCTGGAGTTGCTTAGATGGTAACTCTTCTCCATCACCAAGACCTTTTTACTTGACACAAGGTCTCCCTGTAGCCCCAGGTGGCCTGGAACTCACTATGTAGTACAGGTTGGCCTCGATACACAGATCTTTCTGCCTCTACTTTCTGACTGCTGGGATCAAAAGCATGAGCTACCACACCCAGCTATGATGTGCTTTTTAGCTGTGTTTCAAACATGTCCATTTTTCTTTATCTCTGCTACAACTACTCCTGTCCTTGCCGTCCCAACTATGAAAACAGCTTGCAAACTCGTCTTTCTCTCCCACCCATATAAAAGTTAGGTGTAGTTGCCATGCCATGTATGGGGTGGGCAGGTGGGGAATACAGGATGACACAGACCAATGACATGAGATGTGGAGCCTGGCTGGTCAGTCTAGCTGAATTGGCGTTCAGCAAGAGACACTCAAAAAATAAGGTGGAAAGTAATAGAAGAGGACACTGTTTGTCACCTCTGGCCTCCATGTGTGCACACAGAGATGTGCACTACACACACTATAACATACACACACACATACACACACAAAAAAAATAGTAAAAACCTAATGTAAGAAATTCACACCTTCCACATATATAGTTAACCACAACAGATAAAATTTAAGATCCTATTTATAGGAACTGCCAAGCATAAACAAAAACAGATAAATCACCCAGGAATAAACCTGAGACACATTCAAAATCTCTACAAATAAACTTATGACAGCACTAAAGGGCAAAAAGAACTTGAGCAAATGGATAGTCACTGGTTCATCACCAGATACCCATTCCCTCTGGATCCACTTAAAACCCTAACCCAACCAAAAAGATAGCATGCTAAGACAATTATAATTATTATAAGAAATATCTGAGGTAAAAATGACTGAAAATTATGTTTTCATATCCCAATTATCTTGAAAAAAAGAACAGCAAGTTGGCTCTAAAGATCTTGAAATAACTGGTTTTCTTAGCTTTTATCTTAAGGAGCTGCTCAGCAGTTCCATAATAAGAAACTGCTTAAGGGACAACCATACTTTTTTCCCTCTTCTTTTCCTTGAGGGGTTGAAGGCACAGAAGACCCACAGTGTGTGGAGAGTTCTTCATCAGTATAGATAGCAGTGCTGTGTAACGGAGGATCTACAAGACAAAAAAACACAAATCTAAATCTGGCTGTATGGGTAGCATTTAAGCTATTTCTCTTACAGTGGAATTAAGAAAAATTCAATTACACAAGCCACATTCCCAAATTTTTTTTTTAATCTCATACCTCGATAATAGAAAATTTAAACCAAATCACCAATAAAGATGTTTTCAAATTATATATTTATATTCTTATGTACATTAATAGAAATATTTTCATAACAAAAAGTAAACAGATAGGAAGTTAACATTTTCTTTCCTTAGCCCTATGCATTATCATATGCTTACCTGGGAGGCCACTGCATTCATTCAAATTCTTCAGGTTTACAGTGGGCTGTGCCCCTCTGACTCCATTACCTGCCAACTGCCGTACTTAGAGGGCACTCAGTATGTGTGAAGGAATGCCCCTGCAGAGGAAGAGGTCAGTCCTCACTCACTTCCCTTCCTCTCACCACTCTGGATTGCTAGAGCCTTTGCAGTAGAACAGGAAGCAGAAAGATGTAAGAGATGTGAGAGACCAGAGGCCTTAGTGGGAAGGCACAGAAGGAGATGTCAGGGTGGCTGCTCCTACCTGCTCAGGAAAGAGGACTAACAGGAGACTGCACTGGGTGGAGATGTGGCAGGGGTGGAGAACTTGAAGGGGGCAAGGCAGGTGACCATTCCTGACAGACTTGAATTGTTGCAAGGGAGGCCTGGCAAAAGCCAAGCAACTATTTCTTCATGTTCAAATGTTAGCATGATGGCACAAACTTCATTATTTTCAAATAAATAGCAGCTTAAATACTGAACAGTCAACTGCATAATTTTAAAGTTGCAATACAGTCCAAGTTGCCCACTAAGCAATGGGATCTATTCTACAGCTGTAGAACAGATAAAGAATAGCATGGGGGAGCACTGGGGGACAAATAAACAATCCTAAATTTCTGCAGGTAACCAATCATATTAACTGGATCCCTATAATTTAACAATAAAAAGACAAACTGCTCCACTCTAAAAATGGGCAGTGTCTGGAGAGACACTTCAGTAATGATTTCCAACTGACCAATAGCGCAGAAGGGGTGCTTGATATTATGGAAATACATATCACAACCATGAGATACAGTTCACATTCCCTGGGATAGTTATAACCAGGAAGAGAGAAAGAGAAGAGAGAGATGAAAAATAAGTCCCGGTGAGGCTGTGGGAAACTGGAACCATGCACACCAATGGTGAGGTGAAAATAGCGCAGCCACTGTGGAAAACTGCAGGAATTCCTCAACAATGTAAATATAGGGACTAGTGAGATGTATCAGCAGGTAAAAGCACGTGCTGTTCCAGTATGATGATCTGAGTTCAATCCCTGGAACCCACATGAAGGTGGAAGAGTCACTTCCACAGAGTTGTCCTCCAACATCCACACATGTGCTGTAGCACAGGCTATCCCCCCCAATAATAACAAATAAAAAATTTTAAACATTAAATGTAGAACTACTGTACAACCTAGTGATTCTGCTTATGTTATGGGTCTATATGCCAAAGATGCAAGATAGACTCAGAGGTCCCTGCATACTCATGCTAAGAACAGTGTTATTCACAGCAGTCAAAAGTTTTACCAAATATCTATTGACAGATGAATGAAACAAAGCGTGGTATACACACGTGATGAATTATTATCACCCAGCTTTCTGCTGAGGTTGTTTTGAGACTGGGTCTTACTCCTCTGCACTGAGTACCTGGACAACAGGGTTGCACCACAACCAGTGCAAACATCTGAGCATAATGAGAAGCAATGAATTTTACACTTTACAGGGGTGAATCTTCCAGTATACGAAGTACATGTTTTAAAAATTATAGAATTTTAGATTTAAAATAATTATAACAATTTAAGTCATAAAAATGGCATATTCCGATAATTCTCATTTTACTCATGTAAGATTTATATACGCTATAGAAAATGTATATTTCTCTTTAAAAAAATATATAAGGTATATAAGTTTTCAAAATTCTCTCTATATATACAATTTTGACTTAAGAATTCTTATATTTGAAGATACTTTTATATTTGTACTGTACCTACCAAGCATTGTTGTTTTAAAGTCATTTTATTACAAGATAAAGGATTTAAAATACTGACCAAAAGTTTCATAAGGTTCATCTTTATCATTTTCTCCCAGTCTGCCAATGCTTGAGACATCAGAATTATCAGGAAAGTCAAACACATCATTAGGCTTGTGCTTTTGACCAGCTTTCTAAAAGTGAATAAAATCAATCACTGAATTGGCAAAGAACAAAGCACATCACAATGCTTATTCAGTAAGGCTACTCCACTACCACTGTTTGCAGAAACTGCTTGCAGGGACTGGTAGACCTTTTCTATGAAGGTCCAGAGTAAATATTACGCTGTCAGTGTCAGAGCAGAGCTTCAGCTGTCAACTGGACACACCTGGGAGAAGGGAACATCAATTGAGGTATTTCCTCTTGGACTGGCCTGTAGACATATCTGTGGGATATTTTTTGATTACTAATTGATGTAGGAAGGCCCAGCCTACTGTGGGCAGTGCCATTCCTGGGCAGGTGGGCCTGGGCTATATAAGAAAGGTAGCTGAAGGCAAGCCTGTAAGCAAGCCAGTAACCAGTGTTCCTTTGTGGTCTCTGCTTCCTTCAGTTCCTGTAAGCCAAATGAACTCTTTCCTCCCCATGTTACTTTTGGTCACAGTGTTTATAACAGCAATAGAAACCAAACTAGAATAGCAGGCCACTAGAGGTTCATCACAAATAGCATAGCCACTGCATATGAAAGCAGATGCTGACAAGAGAGAACATGGCTGAGTTCCAACACAACTTTACTTATGGGCACTGAAATGTGAATTTCGTGTCATTTCATAGGTCATTTCATAGGACATTTTAATTCTATTTCACTTTTTTTTTTTTTTGAGACAGGGCTTCACTATGTATTCCAAGCTAGCCTTGAACTCACAGCAGTCCATCCAAGAGATGGGATTATAGACAGAAATAAGCCATTATGTCTGGTTTATATAAACCATTCAAACACACACACTCTCTCTCTTACTTCATAAGGCTGTACAAAAACAAATGGCAAGCTAGATTTGGCCCATAGGGCATCATTTGCCTAAATCTCTGATGTAGGAGAAGCTATGGCTCTCTCCCCAGAAACAGGCCACGGCCCAAAAGTTCACAAGCATGAGGTCCTAGGTTCCATCTCTAAAATCAGGGGAGAGGGAGAGACCTCAAACACTGCTGATTCACCTAGGTGGCTTAACAGGTTGCGTGAAGTCACCACTATGTCTGTCTATTAATAGACACTTTCCTGAAGAAAAATAAAACTATAACATGGACTAAGAGGAACAACATGAAATAATAAGCAGCTGTTAACAACTGTAACATGGGTGCTGGAGAGACGACTCAGTGGTTAAGAGCACTGGCTGCTCTTCTATAGGACCCAGGTTTGGTTCCCAGCATCCACATGGTGGCTAACAACTGTCCAAAACTCCAATTCTGAGAGATCCAATGCCATGGGCATTGCATGAAACAAATGAACGTGAATACATGTAAGCAAAACAGTCATACACATAAAATTAAAATAAAAAAATTTAATCCTGTAACATGGAACACAGAGCACGGTGGCACATGTTTTTAATCCCAGCCTTCAGGAGACAGAGGTGGGTGGATTTCTGTGAGCTAGAGGCGAGCATGGTCTACACAGTGAGTTCCAGGTGGGCTGGGACTAGGGAGACCCTGTCAAAACAAAACAAAAGAAAAAAAACCCTGTAACATAAAGACTGATGTAAATGACAGAATGTAGAAAGTTATACAATTTGTACAAGATATCAGTTATCTGAATAAAATTAAAGTCAAGCTGGGCTCAGAGAAAAAGATGGCTCTAAAATATTAGCAAGGTTCTTTTTCTCTATCACATTGGAAAAAACACCTTTTCCACTGCAATTAAAAAAAAATGCATATCTAGAGGTCTATAAAACTGTGGTTCCCACAAGATGAAAGTTTTGTTTCCAACAGTAAGAAAATCAGATTAACATACAAGAGATTACTTACATGCCTCATGGACTGTGCTCTTCCTAAACTGTTCTTTGAATATTTTGCACTATTAAACACAAACAAAACCCAAAAGAGAAAATTAGAAAATGTTTTAAACAGGGAAAGCACCATAGCTTATGGCTCTTCCCAAGAAACTTTCCAAATTATCTTCCTCATTAATTCCTCACACTGTACACTGAATGGACGTTATGGTAAAAAATCTTTCAGAAAGCAGAATTTGTATTACATGAAGGGCTAATATCTTATGAAATCAACTGTGTATACTAGGGTAGAATATAAAATGTGCATCTTCCTATGCATTTTGTTTGTGTATTTGCATGAGTAGATGTGTACATGAACTGTGATGGAGAACATCATACCATCACAGAAAAAAAAAAAAAAACCCAAAACTGTTTAGAGCACTGGTTCTCAAATTTCAGCTGAGAACAGAACCAGGAGAGACACTTGGCCTGGGGCTGGGTAGGTCAATGGGAGGCACTTGTCTAGCATGCATGAGGCCCTAGCTTCCACCTCTAAAACTGGGGGAGAGGGAGAGACCCCAAACACTGCTGATTCACCTAGGTGGCTTAACAGGTTGCCTGAAGTCACCAGCACTCAATGTCTATTTAGTAACTCTGGGATGGGCCTGACACTTCTCATTTCTAACCAATTCCCAGCTTTAGTTGATTCTCAAACCTAAGTTAGAATTCTCAAACCTATAGAACAAATATTTGATGGCACCTAAGGACTGTGATTCTGAGGTTCAGAAAAGGTAAATGACTTGTCACTGGTCCAAGTAACGTTAAGTAGGTCTAGAAAACAGATGGCATAAAGTGCTTAGCCTGAAGAAGTTTCTTTCTTGCTTTGGGCTGGAGTCCAGGTGTGGTTTCTAAAGATGGAAATGTCTAATATAGCCATTCATCTAATCTTTGTTGTATGCACCTGTGTGTTATAGTGGTGAAGGATGGACAGTTTTCATTAGTTTCAAACTTCAAAATGGCAAATAAGTCTCTGACCTATCAGATAAACTTTTAAATTCCTTTCACTTGTCAGCTGGCTTCTCACACTACTACATTCATTTCTGATCCTCCCCAAAGCTCTGGACTATTCCTCACCCTCTGTTTCTATTGGCTTATACAAACACCATCTGCACAGGCAGACTTCCCATGGAAGAACGCCTGCAGCCACGTCTCGCTAACTGGCAGTTAGAGGAGACCTTTCTACCCTGGTCAGGACCAGGCCTTGGATATGCCCAATCACTCCCAGCGGACCCTAAGACTAGGAATCCTCGAACTCTTAACCTTTCAGAGCGCAGTTTAGCAACCTATCTGCAGATTCATTGCTCTTTATAATAAAAGGTTGCCTGTTGCATCCTGGAACGCCCTTTAGGCATTTAGGACAAGGCACCTTGATCTCGGAGATCTGGTTGTCTTTGGCGTCTGTGCTTTTTACTACGCAAATAATCGGGAACAAAGCGGAAGGACGAGCAGCCAGGAGAGACTCAGTATCTGTTTGTTTCAAGCTATTTTGGGTCTCACTCAATGCAATGCTGATAGCTGAGGTCCTCTCCCACCCAGCGTGACTCCGGGAACTTTCCTCCATATAAGGAGTCCAGACGGTGTCTGTCCCCGTTTGCTAGGCGTGGGACTCGAACCCCTGCGCTTCAAATCATCCCCGAAACAAGTTTAGCAGTACGGGGACGAATGGCTACGAGGGGCCCAGGCTGCGGCTAGAGAGGTCAGAGCCGGCCCTGTCGGAGTGCAGGGAGGCAGCACTTACCCTGAGCGCCCGGAGGACCGCAGCTGCCAGGACGCCGCCATCCAGCCGGCTCTCGACAAGAGCGAGACCCACAAAGCTCGCGCCAAGGCCCGCGCTGCTCAGAGTAACCAATTAGAGCCCAGCAAGGTCTCGATCCCGCCTCTTCCGGGGTGGGCTCAAAGCGCGGCTCCTAGAAGGAGCGGGAGAGAAATCCCGGCCTGGATAACCTGGAGGATCGCGGAGGGGAGTCTGAGGCGCTCCCTCAAGGATTCTAAACTCTGGGCAACGTGGGCCGGGAAAGAGGGAGTGGACCCAAACTCCAGGTGGGCCTGGCAGCGTTGGTTTAGCACCCCTGTTGCGGCTGTGTGAGCCTAGCATGTTATTTGTCCTCTTCCTTTGTAAACTGGAAACGGTACCCTCCTCCTGGAGTACCCCTGGAGTCTTTGATTCTTTCTTTTAAAACATTAATTGTGGTGCAAAAGAATGAAAAACTAACAACTCGGGAGGCAGAGGCAGGTGGATCTCTGTGAGTTCAAGGCCAGCCTGGTCTACATAGTGGGTTCCAGGACAGCTGGGGCTACAGGGAGACCCTGTCTCAAAAAAAAGAATATAATATAATGTAACATAAAAACACCTAGGCATGGTGGTAAGAGCTAAAACTGAAACCCAGAAGAAAACAGCACAAATGCATCAAGACATTGACTTTACAAAAGACCAGGGTTCGAATCCCATCACACACATGGTGGTTGACAACCATCCATAACTCTAATTCCAGGGGAATTATATGCTCTCTTCTGTCCTCTGCAGGCATTGCATGACACAGGTGCACATACATACACACAGACACACAGACATATCACTCATACACATTAAATAAAAATAAAATTATAATAAAAATAGAATGCTGAATTTTATCATACATTTTATCAAAATAAAAATATGCATCATACAAAAGAATATAATATAATGTAACATAAAAACACCTAGGCATGGTGGTGCATGCTAAAACTGAAACCCAGAAGAAAACAGCACAAATGCATCATGACATTGGACTTTACAAAAGACCTGGGTTTGAATCCCATCTGGCAGAGGCAGGCAGATCTCTGAATCTGAGGCCAGCCTGGACTACATAGGAAGCTCCAGGTCAGCCAAGGCTACACGGTGAGACCCTGTCTCCAAAAAAAAAAAAAAAAAACCCCACAAAACCCACCTATATAAACACCACTAGATTAGAACATAAATAATTAGATATAACTCTTGGGCACCCCTCTGAATGGTGCCCTCTTCTTCCCAATCAGAACTTAGAGGAAACATCTCATTCATGCTTCCAAGTGAAGCTAGACAGGGTCAAGCAGGACCTTTGACTTATCTTCTGGTTTCACTTGGAAGCATGAATGAGATGTTTCCTCTGAGTTGACCCTTCTCTTTGTAGACTGGACACTGGTTTAAGTCCATCTCATGGGATCTCTGTGGCCTCCCTGAACAAGAGGACAGGTGACTCAGCACAGTTATAGGACATTTTGAGAAATGTTCCATAGTCCCCTGAAACTTAGTCGACCTTGGAGGGCAAGGGGCAAAAACTGTCCTTTAAGTCCCTCTGACCATATTAGTATAGGCCTCAAACTATGGTTGTTAAACATCCAATAAAGTTAGTTCCACCAGTCTGGTACTTTTAATTATCATGTGCTAT
>NW_008355790.1:1999189-2001349 GCF_000622305.1 Nannospalax galili
CGATCTTAAAATAAAATAACAAAAAAACCAACAAAAAAAACAAAAAAATAATAATTATGAGACATAATAGCATTAACAAATTTTCCATCAGTTGTGAGACAGCATCCTGGCGATGCTAAGCAATGCTTATTCCCTTTCAAGGTTCTAGTGTCAAGCCAATGTTTGCTTAAAGTTTTACTGGGGAACCAATGAATTTATTGAGCTTACTTATCAAGATAACTGAGGGGTTGCTGAGGTGTATGTATGACCTGAGGGTATGCACACTGGAAAGCCTTTACCCAGCATGGGTCATGCCTTCTCTTCCTAGCCTTCCCCAGATTGTATACTTTAGCCCTCCCCAAAACCAGGAGGCCATATGTGATTAGGGTCAAATTACATTCAGTTGGCTGGAAAGAGTGGCTGGATAATGCAGTGAGGTCCAATGACCCTACTTGGCCCTCCTTTGATGAATGAACACAACTTGTCAACAAGTCCAGTTGTGAGGATGTTTAGCGAACAGGCTCAGCTGAAGTCATGATGATGGCAGTTATTTCATGCAGAAGGGACTGCTGTATAGCATCATCTTATTAAAAGGACCTGGAATTTAAAAGGATTTGGTGCTAGGATACACATATGAGGGAGAACATATGTTGTTTGTTTTTCTGAGTCTGTTGACACAGTTTTTATACATTGTTTTGTGAACTGTTTGCAGAACATTGTTTATGTGCTCATCAGTGGTACATAGGAGACCCCTTGACTCCACAACTATGAACACTTAGAGTTTTTAAGAATTTTACATTATCACCTAATGAGTTAAAATGTCTGTGTTTATGATTGTATTTCCCTGGAATAAATCATCTATTCATTGTTTACAGGTCATTCCTGTTTCCTTTTCAGTGAAATGTGTGTTCACAACTACACAGAAATCATTTGGATGGCTGCCATAGAAGGATAAATTTCCTTTATGGTATTGAAGGAAGTTCCTTGCTGATGGTAAAAACAAGGTTCCTGGAGCTACCGAAGACTGGCAACCTCAGGGGAGAGGGGAGGTAGCTCCATTTTTCTGGGAAAGGGGGTATAGTCAACCCTTTTGTGCTTCTAGTTCTGAAAAAAGAAACCACTCACTGTTATGTAAGACAGTACTCTCAGTGGAAATAACCACAGCTCAACCCAAATAGGTCTAAATCATTAAAGGACTTTCTCAGTATATGTCACTGAAAAGTCCAGAGGAAGGATGCATGCTGCGCTACTTTCTCAGTTTAAGCCAAAGGCTTGAGCGCTCGCTCATAAGGGTTCTTGAGTCCATTTTCTTATCAACTTTATCCTCAGGCCGGGTTATATCATCCTCTCCTCCTCCTCTTCCTAGTCCTCCTCCTCATCATCACCTGGCTTAACTGAACTATGACCCCAGCTTTGTTCTGAGTCTTTAGTTTCTAGAAGCTCATTGAATGCCATAAATAACCTCACTTTACATCTGAAGACACTAAGGAACAGTCCCAACCATTAGCAAGTAGAGCTGCCTGCCCTAGACCCCAAGGGTCTGATCAGGCCTGCATGTGACAGCCACATCAAGTGTCATGTTTGAATGCCACCATTTGATGTGAAAGCTTAGAATTCTCAGAAAAAAACCTAGCTCACCTGTCCCTATCTATATTAGTCAGGCTGTTTCATAGAGACTTCCTGCATGCCAGGCAAGCACTGAAGAAGGGGACCGTAAGGGGGCCGTAAACTTCTCAAGAGTTCTCCTGATCCTCACATAGCCATAGCTATATCCTATATAGGTCCTCATGGCCCCTCCCCCAGGACAGCAGTTGCTTCCAGCATGCAGGAAAGCAGTTGTCACAAGCTGCTTTTGAATAAACTGAATAAACTCAATAAACTCTGCCTTCTCTGAGGTTAGGTATGGTCTCCTTCTTTCTCTCCTATTGTTCTTGTATTCTGCACTCCAAAACCTAACAGCTTTCATGTTTGGAAAATTGAAGAAAAAAAACTATTGCTATTATAGTACAATTTTGAAAAATAGAGTTTCATGGTGCATGGTTGTAATCCTAACACTGAGGAGCCCAAGACAGGAGGATCTGAAGCCTCAGGCCAGCCTAGGCTTCATAGCAAGACTCTGTCTCAAAAAACTAAAAACCACACACACACACACACACACACACACACACACACACACACACA
>NW_008355790.1:2001536-2008450 GCF_000622305.1 Nannospalax galili
ACAGCACAACAACAATAAAAATAAAGATCTGTAAAAACTTTTTGAATGCTTGGGATAAACTGGATGAGTAGATGGGGACATTCCTCTATGAGAGTGCATCTTCTCTGTGGAGTGGTTGAATGTACATATTTGGTCCATATCTTGGAGTTATTAGCTGATGTTTAAATGAGGGCATTATTTATCCTACAGGATTATGAGGCACATAAGTAACGATCACCTAGACACATAGAAGGACCTATTACTTTTGATCATTTTCCCCCCTAGGGAACATATGTTGAATTTTCTGTTCAGCACTTGTGTCCACCAGAGGGCAGATAAAGAAAGGGACTGGAGACATCTCAGTGTAATTAGAGAACTGAGCTACTCATTTTCAGATGTAAATGTCAGTTCAGTCTGTTCAAAGAGATTTTTAAACTTTCTTGACCATATATTTTTTAATTTTATGTATATGAGCATTTGCCTTATATATGTAAATGAACCTCATGCATGCCTGGTGCTCGTGGAGGCCAGAAGAGAGTATCAGATTCCCTGGAACTAGTTACAGACAGTTGTGTGCCCCCATTTGGGTGCTGGGAACTGAACGTGGGTCCTCTGCAAGACGACCAGTACTCTTAACCACTGAGCCATTTCTCCAGCCCAAGGATTAGATTTTTTTTTCCCCTTTGAGACAGCGTCTCCTTCCAGCCCCAGCTGGCCTGGAACTCACTACATAGACCAGGCTGGCCCCGATCTCACAGAAATCCAACACCTCTGCCTCCCGAGTGCTGGGATTAAAAGCTCTGCCACCATGCCCAGCCCCAAGGACTAGATGTTTTAATAACCCTTGCTTGTTTTTCCCCTTTACATGATTTCTGTTCTATAATCTATGAAATCTATTCTTGTTAATGATCCTTTAAAGCAGAGTCTGATTTTATCATTTTTTTCTTCCTTTTCTTTCTCTTCTCTATGTATGTATGTATGTATGTATGTATGTATGTATGCATGCATGCATGTATTTGGTCTTTTTGAGACAGGGTCTCCCGTAGCCCCAGCTGTCCTGGAACTCACTATGTAGACCAGGATGGCCTTGAACTCACAGAGATCCACCTGCCTCTGCCTCCCAAGTACTGGAATTAAAGGTGTATGCCACCACATGTATTTATTTTTATTTTATGTGTATGAATGTTTTGCCTGCATGTATGTAAGCACACCCATGTTGTACAATGCCCACAGAGGCCAGAAAAGGGTGTTGGAGCCCTCAGAACTGGAATTACAAATGCTTGTTAGCTACCGTGGAGGTCCTGGGAACTGAACCTGGGTCTTTTGCGAGAGCAGCCAGTGCTCTTAACCACTGAACCATGTCTCCAGCCCCCCCCTTTTTTTAATTTTGAGATAGGGTTTAATATAATTCAGGCTAGCCTTGACCTCATTATATAGCTGAAGATGACCTTGAATTCTTTATCCTCTTGTCTCTACTTCCCAAGTGCTAGAATTACAGGTGTGTACCACCATGCAGGGCTCAGCATTGAACCTTACACTATGGAGAAGAAAGGAACTTCTCAATTCCTGCTTGTTATGTACCTTCCTATAAGCACTTACTAAATATTGGGGCTGGAGAGATGGCTCAGTGGTTAAGAGAACTGGTTGCTCTTGCAGAGGACCCGGGTTCGATTTCCAGTGCCTACATGGCAGCTAGCAACTGTCCTTAGTTCCAGTTCCAGGAGATCCAATGCTTTTTTGACCTCCATGGGCATTGCACGGCCTGGGTGTACTTACATACATACAGGCAATATATTCATACACATAAAAATAATAAATAAAAATTTAAAAATAAATAAATATCAGGTAGAAACTAAACTTGCAATTTCATAAAGGTTGTTATCTGCTTCAAACAGACCAACTGCTGAACATTTGTAATGATGACACTGCAAAAAAATTGCAGCATCCCAAGAGGGCCAGACCAGGGAAGGCCACTTGCTTTTGGATGTTCCCTTTAAGAGGTAGTAAGACCCAGAAAGGAATATGCAGTGTCTTTTAAAGTTAGACAGTAGAACAATTGTTCCATGTAGCCAACAGCCATGACACTGGAGTCCTTCATGTGTCATGTGCTTTCCAACAGTCCCCTGGCTCTCTTATGGGAGGACTATATTTGCTCTGTAACCAGTGTTGTCCCACTTTTTCTAAACCTAACTGGCACTGTGCCTGCCCAGGCTGAAATCACATGGCTAAATTGGTCAGACCCATACCTCTGGAGTTTGCAGTCTCACATGCTTCAGATTCCATTCCCAGTTCCCTGAAGGGCTGGGAGGGGCTGGGAATGGAACCCTGGTTGGAAGCACTCCACCAAAATCCAGGATTTCCCTAGTTACAGACTAGCCAACTTGTAATCTGCTTGGGAAACAATTTTCTTATAACCTAGACAAAAGAATCAAGTGAGTTCAAAAGCCAAGAAAGAGGGAGGAAAATGAAAAGATACCTCTAAGAACAATACTTCTCTAGACAAAGCAAAGAAAAACAAGAAACTACAGTACAGTAATAGTTTTAATAACTGTTCTAACATGTTCAGAAAAGGTCTTTCTGGGGCTAGGTATGTAGCTCAGGAGTAGAGGCACTTGTGTAGCATGTGTAAGGCCCTGGGTTTGATTCCCAATGCTTAAAAGATTAAAAAAAAGAAAAAGAATTTTGTGGGAAACAAATGTCACCCAATGACCTTGCTCACTCTGACACTACTTTTGACTAGCCTGGAAATATGCACAGTTGTAAGGCTAGCCCTGGTCAAATGGGTCCTGGTAGCTTACCTCAATGACTGCTCAGCTGAGAATGGAATAGTTGAACAGCCAAAGGTACCACCAACAGGAAGAAGCCTGCAGATGACTTCCAGTGACACAAAGCCTTCTTCAAAAGACCTTCTTTGGAGGACACAGCTTCCCCTGCTCTGCCCATGTACCTCATAGTGCTAACAACCCTTCAACCTTGTCACTTAGCAGAAGAAAACCTGCAATGCCCTTCTGCCTCTCACCCTTCCAGGCTGGAAGCATGTCTGACTCTGTGCTTTTGTGGAGAAAGAGGCATTTGCAATCCTACTGAACTAACAAAGTAGGCACCAGCCAGGCCAGGGGAAACAGAACAGGATGTCCAGGTGCTGTACAGCAAACAAGAGTGTGACACATTAAGGTAACTGGAATAAATTCCTCATGACTGGGACCTGGGGAGGTGGCCAAAGAGGAGGCTAGGGGAGACAAGCAAGGATCCTTGGCTTCCTCACTCCCAAAGCGTAGTGCAGAGACCAGCAGCACTGGCACTACCCGGCTCTCCACAGAAATACAGAGCTGCAGGCCCAATTCCAGACATACCACACATCAGCATTTCAATGTGCCTACACAATGTGATTGATGCACCATACAATCTGAGAAACCCTCCTCCTGACATTAGTTCAGACTGGAGAGCAGTAGGATGACTCTGATTAAATAGGGTAACTAATCGTTCTTGCTACAGAGTGGGTCAGCAGAGACCCAAAGCGGGGACAAGGTGGCCAACTAAGGCTGGTGTAACTGTCTCAGCAAGGGATGGCCTCTGCCTTGCCTGGGCAGTGGCGTGAAGAACAGAGAGAAGCAGCCAGATCTGATTGGCAATGGAGAATGTATCAACAGGACATGGTAGCTGGAGGCCACCTGGGCCAGCCCTGGAATTTCTACCAAAAGCATGGCTTCCTGACCACAGAGACTTTGTAGGGCTGAAGAGCTGGCAGAGACAGACAGCATCAGTGGATATGGGAACACAAGAGAATCAAAGTCCTTCCATATTGGCACACCTTGCCTAGTGCAGAATGTGAGCAAACTGGTTTTCATCTATGTTTTGCGTGTGTCATCTGTGTCCTGTGCCCACCCAACCTGAGGCAGGGCACTGGTGACGGGGTTACTCCCATTGTTCTCTCCCTTTTGCACAACCTACATGTGAACCAAGAAGCTGTAAGGGAAAAATACAGAGGGAATCAAAGATTGAAGAGAGAGAGAGAATTAAGGGAAAAATACAGAGGAAATCAAAGACTGAAGAGAGAGAAAATTTAATAGTACTTAAGTTTAATTACTTCATTCCTTATAACTTCCTGGGTAAGAGCCACTCAACTCTGGTACAAGGCTAGACTGAGACATAAGGGCGGCCAGAGATAGATAATGGGATGTGGGCTGCCGCCCCAGGGCATGACCCGTGATAAGTCACGTAGGCATGTGAGAGGTAACAGAAAGCGGTCAGAAATTCTTGTGTAAATAAGAGATTACAGAAATCAGGAAACTGACGCGTACCACCCAGAGGGTGACACACATGAATTAGCTTAAATCTATAGGTTAGGTATTTTAAAACTATTGGTTGTGTGAAAATGTGCGGGCTCTGATACAATGGCTGTGAAAATCCTATATAAACTTTGCCTGAAGTTGCTTCAGGGTCGATTGCTCTAACCAGGCCTGCGTGTCTTGGGAGGACTGTCATCCCCAGCTAGCCGGCTTAATAAAGACTTTGCTTGAATTACATCCCCGTGCTCGTACATATTGTTTTCCTGGGAAGCCCATGGAGTCTCGGACCCTAACATTTGGGGGCTCGTCCGGGATTCGGGGGGCTTCTGGGGGAAAAAGGATGAATGGAGGCAGAGTCTCTTTGTCCGGATGGGGCAGTGTAATTCGGGGGTCACTCCCTCGTGTCTGTATAAGTCCAGTATAAAGCGAGAGTCGCCATCTCGTGTCTGGTCTCGGATTAGTGATCCCGAGCGAGGAAGTCTGGGTTGGAAGTCCCGGCCCCCAGGTTAGCGACCCTGGGTGAAGTTCAGGTAGCCAACCCTGGCCCTAGGGTCCGAGTGACTCAGCCTTAGGAAGGCAAGCCCGATCGGCGGAGACCTGGGGCCCGAGGTAGAGGGAGTTGAGGTAACCACCCTACGGCAGACCGTGTGGATGCCTTTCAGGAGAATTACCAGAAGTATCGAGGATCCCGAAGGTGAAAGTGAAAGTGGTGAGTGTGGTGCACACCAGAGTGAAAGAAGGACCAGTCCGAGCGAGTACGATCAGATGTGGTGTGTGTGCTTAGTGTTGTTAATTGTTATGTTGTGGTTTGTATTTATATTTGTTTCTGCGCTCTCTAGTTTAAGGCTCTCCTACCCTCCTTTCTGCCACTGAAACTCCCCGCAGGCATGGGTTGGGAAGCTAAGAGCCATTAGGGCGCCTGCTGCTGAAAGACTCCCATGACAGGATAAGGGGGGTCACAGCCACGAATCCCAGATAAATTCGTGTCCCCTGTGGAAGAAAAACTGTGCAACGACAGGCACCCGTTCACAAGCACACACACACTGGTCATTTTATTTGGAGTGGCGCCTTTACTCTTTACCTTCTGCCTTCTTCCTTCCTTACGATCCCCATTATGGGCCAGACTCAGGCTACTCCTAAAGGTTTAATTTTTTCTCATTTCATAGAAGTAAAGAAACAGGCCTTGAATATGGGCCTTAGTATCAAGAGAGGTAAGTTTGACACCCTCTGCTCTGTTGGATGGCCCTCCTTTGGAGTAGGCTGGCCAGCCCAGGGATATCTTTCCCTGGACCTTATCAGTAAGGTCAAGGCTGTTATCACCCGGCCAGACCCAGAGGGCCACCCTGACCAACTTCCCTATATCCTTGTCTGGGCAAATCAGGCCGAGAATCCTCCATCCTCGCTGGGTCCCTTTTTGGTGGGGAAACCGCACACTGACCCACCAAAGACTTCAGTCCTGGTCACCCAGGAAGGCTTAAAGCTCTCCTGTTGCAAGGGTAGAATTCCTAGTGCACTGCCAGTCCTCCCTGACAGTTTCTCCCTCTACCCCCCCTTGCCTGCCAAGCAACCACCCCCATATGTGGCTCCATGAGAAAGAGGGGGCGAGGCAGCCGAGAGAGAGGAGGATGAAGCTGTGGAGCCTCACAGGGACCAGACAGCTGCCCCTTCCCCAGAATCCTCAATGAGGGAGGGCAGGCGACCTGGAGGGATGGGAAGGATGCAATTAAGGCCTCGAGGGACCAGGGAACAAGAGAGAGAAACTCCATCTTCCACTTCAGAAGAAGCAGTGCCTATTTTACTGGTACGAGTGATCGGGGCGAGCAGCCCAGATGGAGTTCAACAATATCAGTATTGGCCCTTTTCCTCCAGTGATCTCTATAACTGGAGGACTCAGAACCCTCCCTTTTCGGAGGACCATAAGTATCTTATAGGTTTGGTAGAGTCCATTATGTTCACCCATTGTCCCACGTGGGACGATTGCCAGTAGTTGCTCCACACCCTCTTCACAACGGAAGAGCAAGAGTGCATCCTCAATGAGACCAGGAAGAATACCCTCAGAGAAAATGGAAGGCCCACCACTCTCCAGCCCGCCATCGATGAGGCGTTCCCGCTTACAGGCCTGAATTGGGATTTCAGGACTACAGAAGGTAGGGAGTGTCTCCGGGTCTACTGCCAGACTCCAATGACCAGTCTCCAGGCAGCCGCCAGATGGCCCACTAACCTGGCTAAGGTAAAAACTATTGTTCAGGGGGAAACTGAAAGCCTGGCCGTGTATCTGGAGAGGCTGTTTGATGCTTACAGGCAGTACACCCCTATAAACCCAGAGGCAGAGGAACATAGATCAGCTGTGGTCCTCTCATTTATCAATCAGGCAGCCCCCGACATCAGGAAGAAACTCCATAAACGGGACGATCTGGGAGAAATCTCTATCAGGGAAATGTTGCAGCAAGCAGAGAAGGTCTTCAATGCTAGGGAAACTCTGGAAGACAGGGAGGAGAGGCTAAGGAAGGAAGAATGGGAGATGCAGGACAAATATAGAAAAGAGGACAGAAGGTTCCAGAGTAGGGAGAACAAGAAACATAGGGAGGAGATGGCCAGGATATTCTTGGCTGGGGTGAAAGAGAATCCTGAGTCACCCCAAAGGGC
>NW_008355790.1:2009007-2009752 GCF_000622305.1 Nannospalax galili
GGCCCTACCCATCCGGGTTTGGCAATATCTGATGCCAGAAGAGGCTAGGAAAGGGATAGCACCTCATATCCACAGACTAATAGAGGCAGGAATCCTTAAACCTTGCCAATCAGCATGGAATACGCCCCTGCTTCCAGTAAAAAAGCCTGGCAGTGGAGATTACTGGCCAGTGCAGGACTTGTGGAAGGTTAATGAGAGGGTGGAGGACATTCACCCTACGGTGCCTAATCCTTACACTCTCCTCAGTCACCTGCCACTGTCCCATGTGTGGTATACTACCCTGGATCTGAAGGATGCTTTCTTTAGTGTTCCCCTCTCTGAAGTCAGTCAGCCCTTGTTTGCCTTTGAGTGGCAAGAGCCAGGAGGAGGAAGAACAGGGCAGCTTACCTGCACTAGATTGCCACAGGGCTTCAAAAACTCTCCCACCCTGTTTAATGAAGCCCTAAGCCGGGATCTTGAGCCCTTCCGCAGGAGCCATCCCTGCATGACGCTGCTACAGTATGTGGATGACCTGCAACAACCTTGCTGATGCGGCAGCTAGGAGGGCGGCCCTCTCGGACTCCATTATACTTGCAGCTCTTGAGGTGCCCATCCCTGAACTGCCAGCCCTACCTCCCAACCCTAACTATTCCCCTCAGGACCTTGAATGGATTAGAAAGTGAGTCCCGGGGAAGGAGCTTAAAGGGGGAGGTTGGAATAGGGACCAGGAAGATAGATTAATCCTCCCAGAAGCACTAGGGAAGTA
>NW_008355790.1:2010450-2052549 GCF_000622305.1 Nannospalax galili
AACTGGGTGACCCTCCTACCCTTAGCTGTCTTCCGTGCTCAGAACTCTCTCTATGTGCACAGATTAACTCCATTCGAGATAATGTATGGGGCCCCTCCACCCATAACTCGGCGAGCACAGCTCCCCAGTGTAGAGGACCCGACCCCTGACTATTTGAGTGTGTTGCAAGCTCTTGCCAAGGTACAGCAAGAAATTTGGCCCCTGATCAGAGCATTATCACGAAGGTGAGAGAATTCTGAGCACGGAACATGGCATAGTCCCAGGGGACATTGTCTGGGTCAAAAGACAGAAGGTGAAGACTCTTGAACCCAGATGGAAGGGACCTTATGTTGTGCTATTTACCACCCCCACTGCCTTTAAGATTGACGGCATCGCTCCCTGGGTCCATCACACCCATGTTCAGAAGGCCTTGCCTCTCAAGGACCCAGAATCCTGTGTGAAGGAGTGGGAGGTGCAGCAAAATCCTGCTAATCCCTTAAAGCTACATCTGAGCCGGACATGAAAGGATTCCTGCTAATAAGCTCACTGTTATGGGCCCTCCAGAGGACAGTAGTGTCAGCGGGAGCTCGGAACACCAACCCCCACCAACCAGTATGCCAGACATGGATCCTGAGAAGCGGTGACGCCTATGAGGAATAGAACCGCACCTCCCATACGGCCCCATTGTGGACATGGTGGCCAGATCTGTATTTTGACTTAGAACTTGTACTGGGGCAATTTTATCACCTCCCGCTCCCCCAGAGAAACTACCAGGAACAGTATTATATGAAAAAACGGGCTTTGGTTGACTCATCATCCACAGTCAACTACCAAGCTTTGCAGGCAAACGGGTTCTTTACTTGCCCAGGTTTTCGGACAGGTTGGTGGAGGCACAATTGTAGGGGTGCTGATAGACTCTACTGTGCTGAATGGAATTGTGTGGAAGTTAATGATGGGCGGTGGAGATGGGAGGTTTCCCCTGACCTGATTGATACGAGGTTTACTACTCCATATAATCAATGGACAGTATCTCCACTGGCCAACCAGGTTAAAATCACCTTTACCTCAAAGGGAAAAAATGATAAAAGGTGGATAGATGGGCTAACATGGGGCCTGATGCCCTACCAGACGCCATGGAGGGGGGTCCTGTTCCAGATCTTCCTCCAGGTCGAGGCAGTGGTTAGGTTGCTGGTAGGACCTGACCCAGTGTTAAATACCCCTCGTCTGAGGCCCCAACCTTCCCCACCTGGGTCTCCTAGGCCCACTTTCA
Source organism: Nannospalax galili (assembly GCF_000622305.1). Lineage (NCBI taxonomy): Eukaryota > Metazoa > Chordata > Mammalia > Rodentia > Spalacidae > Nannospalax > Nannospalax galili. The sequence goes on from NW_008355790.1 coordinate 2,011,700, forward strand.
AGCCATCAGGCACCACAACGACATCAACAGGCCCAGCTACGGAAAGGCCGGGGACAGCTGCGAAACCACAGACTCCCAGCAACCCTATGTGGGAGATGGTGCAAGCTGTAGTAGAAACCCTTAATCATATCACTCCCTCTCTTACTGACCCGTTGGCTGTGCTACCCAGGATCCCCACCCTTTTATGAGGCTATTGGGATAAATAGTTCCTATACTCTCAACAACTCTCATCCCACCTATTGGGACGGGAGACCATGGGGACTTACTCTTGCCCAGATCTCAGCCTCAGTTCCAACATCCCAAAGCCAGTTATGCTCCTCATGTAATAGCACCCCGTGGGAGCAGGGGAAGTGGATTATACCCACCTCAGGCTGGTGGCTCTGTTCAAAAACGGGCCTCACCCCAGCCCTATCCACCTCTGTATTTAATGCTAATAATGAATTTTGTGTGCTTGTGGCCATTCTGCCCCGTCTTTCATACGACTCTCATGAATCCCTCCTCTCCTATTGGGAGGAAAAACAGAGTCCTTTCCAGAAGAAAAGGGAGCCCATTACTGCCTTAACCATCGGAACCCTCTACTCCGTGGCATTAGCTGGAGCAGGGACAGGAATTGCAGCCCTAATAACGCGAGAGCAAGGGCTCACGGCCCTAAGGTAGCAATCGAGAGGGACTTAGAACAGCTCCAGCAGACAATGTCGGACCTGGAGCAATCTCTCACTTCCTTATCAGAGGTGGTGCTACAAAACAGAAGGGGCTTGGATCTCCTATTTTCAAAGGAGGGCGGGCTATGCGCAGCTTTAAAAGAAGAATGCTGTTTCTATGTGGACAAGACGGGGCAGTCAGGGAATCCTTGACCAAGTTAAAAAAGGATCTGGAGAGGAGGCGCAAGGAGTATGAAAATAATGAAAGCTGGTTCGAGTCTTGGTTTAAACATAGACCATGGTTTACAACCCTCCTCTCAGCTGTCGCGGGGCCACTAGTCATCTTACTGTTAATAGTCACAATTGGTCCATGCATAATAAATAGGTTGCTTAGGTTCGTTCAGGAGAAATTTGACACTGTCCAACTCTTGGTCCTTCACCAAAAATATCAAGCTGTGGATACTGCTGAGGATTCCTCAGTCTGATCAAGGAAAAGGGGGGAAAATGTAAGGGAAAAATACAGAGGGAATCAAAGATTGAAGAGAGAGAGAGAATTTAATAGTACTTAAGTTTAATTACTTCATTGCTTATAACTTCCTGGGTAAGAGCCACTCAACTCTGGTACAAGGCTAGACTGAGACATAAGGGCGGCTGGAGATAGATAATGGGATGTGGGCTGCCGCCCCAGGGCATGTGAGAGATAACAGAAATGCTTGTGTAAATAAGAGATTACAGAAATCAGGAAACTGACACGTACCACCCAGAGGGTGACACACATGAATTAGCTTAAATCTATAGGTTAGGTATTTTAAAGCTATTGGTTGTGTGAAAATGCGTGGGCTCTGGTACAACGGCTGTGAAAATCCTATATAAACTTTGCCTGAAGTTGCTTCAGGGTCGATTGCTCTAACCAGGCCTGTGTGTCTTGGGAGGACGGTCGACCCCAGCTAGCCGGCTTAATAAAGACTTTGCTTGAATTACATCTCCGTGCTCGTACATATTGTTTTCCTGGGAAGCCCACGGAGTCTCGGACCCTAATAAAGCCTTCCAAAGTTCTCCAGGGAAATTCAGCAGCCTTTATAGTATTGAACAGGGACAATTGTGTTCTGAGAAACTTGGCAGTCAGAAGTATTTCCTTATCCTGTTTTTTTTAAAAAAAAATCTCAATACAAAGGAGCTTCTAAAAACTTCAATGAAAATGCATACGGTGGTGGGGGGGGGGCAAGATTTGACCTTAGGCAAAATCAGAACCCTGCCAGAACTGAAGAACAATGCATTAAAAACAAAATTCATCTGTCAAGACTTTCGTTTGAGGGGTTGGGGGAGATGGTTCACTTAGTAAAATGCTATGCAGGCCTGAGGATTTGAACCTGAGTTCCATCTCCAGCACCCACAGGAAAAGCTTCATGGTGGTTGTGTGCTCAGGATCTCAGCTCATCAGCAATCCCAGCATGCTGAGGAGGTGAAGACAGGGGCTTGCTGGCCAGCCAGTCTAGCCTGTCAGTGAGCCCCAAGACCTGGTGACACCCCCTTGTCTCAAAAGATAAGGTGGGTGACTCCTAAGAAACACCATTTGATGAGGTTGACCTCTGACCTCCACATGCATGTACAGTGTGCAGGCACATGACATATGTGTACCCATATGAACACCTTAACCACATATGTGCAAACACACACTTCTGTTTGAGCAAGTCAAGGTATAAGAGTTAAGCATCCAAAGGAAAAAAAATCTAGATTGCTTTTTAGGCCAAATATGCAAGGCCAATTTCCCAATTAACTCCTGCTGAGAGAAGAGTGAGTTAATGTGAACCAACAGGCATTTTGACACTGACTTTGGAAAACAGTGGTGAATGGAAAGCCAGGGTAAGGGACGATGCTGTGGCCTTCTAGGATCTCACATTCTGCAGGTCCTAGGCTAATCTGGAGCCCAGGTTTCTCAGCCATGATGACCATGTTTGAAGAATGACTTCTGAGCTGAGATCTAAGGCCACTCCTCTTCAGTCAGACTCCCAGCGGCAGCCTCTTGCCACAGTGAATAAGATGCTGTAGACTGAGGGATGGGAAAGATGCTTGGGGCCTGAGCAGTCTACTTGGCCCATGGTTCTCACCTGCCAAGGTGCTGACAGAAGATTTTTCCTACTCTGCTAGGGGACAGGCTGGCAGGTTTTACTTACCCTGCTGTGAAATGAAACAGCAGCTGGAAATGTGGATGAAAAATACAGGGAATTCTAGTACCTACAGCTTTTATGATCATTAACCTGATGGCGTGGCTAACTGAAAACAGGTGTATTGATGGCAAAAACTTTGCTGTTCCTGAGAATCAACTACTTCGGAATGTACTTAGCCATGACTGGGAATTCAGGATGATCAAGGGTCTACCTGAGCATCATATTCTAGAGGCAAAAGGGACAGCAAAGCAGGCAAGACAGGTACAGAGAGGCCCTTTTTCTGGGCATCCGAGACCTTGGACAAATTAGCTCACCTCTCATGCATAATTGGAATATATACTTATCTGGAAAAGTGATAAAAGTGCTTAGCTGCACCTGCCCCCCCATCACCATGCAGCTGCTACATCTAAGCCCATATCTATCTCCTCTCCCGCCATAGAAGAGTTTTATCACTTAACTTGGATTCTAGTCCTTTCTTCTGCCCAGGTAGCTTTCCGCCTTCCTAAATCATAGCCAGGATCATTCTTACCACATGCCGTTTTGTTGTAGTAGCACCCACTTAACACCAGCACTACTTGCATGCACAATCTGACTCCTTACCAGTACTACTCCTTCCAGTTACCATCTGTTCATCTGCTGTCCTTCACAAGAATAGACATTTATTCTTCCTGCTCCAAGTTTGTACCTTAATTCACCCCCAGGGCTCTGCCCTCTCTACTCAGCAAGGTAGCCATGGCTGTGTGTTGTGTGTCCCTCCCTTGTTCCACTTTTCAACAGCATGGGACAGAATTGATGCCCCTCACCTTCCCGCATGCTTTTCTCTCTTGGCTACCAGACACTTCTACTTTTCACCTACCTCCACAGCAGGCGATTCGTCTCCCCACCTTCCTGTTTCCCTCTTTAATTCCCCTTGAAATCTCAGAATCATCCCCGCCCCCATCAGCTGGAGGGCTTCTCTATTTTCTATCTACCCATCTTCCCCAGATCCCGAGGTCACTCACAGCTTCAGCGCCCTGCCCTGTGATCTCCAGCCTCACCAGGCTTCTGGACTGCAGGCCAGTCTTCATTTGCTAGTCTGACAGGAACTTCAAATGAGAAAATTCAAATCTGATCGCCCTCTAAATGTATGCAACTTTGAGTCCTCTGCATCTCAGTAAGCAGTCTACCCCACTGTGGTGGTTTGAATGAAAATGTCCCCCATAGGCTCCAAGTGTTTGGACATTTTGTCCCCAGATCATGGCGCTGCTTTGGGAGGTTTTAGAAGGTGTGGCTATCCTGGAGGAAGCACATCACTGGGGGTGGGCTTAAGAGAGTTCTTAAGCCTTGCTGGGTCTCCAGTCGCTCTCTTGCTTCCTGTGCCTGCATGAAGATGTGAGAGCTTAGCTTCTGCAGCTCCTGGTCCAGCCACCATGCCTCCCTGCCATGATGGACTGTAATTCCCCTGGAACCATAAGCTCAAATAAACTCTTCCTTCTATAAATTGCTTGGGTCAGTGTTTCTATCACAGCAACAGAAAAGTGACTAACACACCCACTCTGCACACACCCCAAACTGTCCCTTCTGACCCCCACATGTTCTCCTCTTGCCATGGACACCACCCTAGTTCAAGCTGCCATCTTACACTCTGTGGTCTTTACCTAGTCCTCAGTCTTCTGTTTTTTCTCTCTGCAGCAGTTTCTAGAGCAGCCACGTGTCTACCAGAAGGGGAATTCAGGCAAAACCCTTTAGTGGTTCCCCGAACCCACAGCAAGGTCATCTGGAATCTTTAACTTCATTTCTTTCTCTTGCTTAAGACACACTGGCTTCCTTCTAGTTCCTTGACATATCAAACACTCTTACTCGCTCTCTCTAGCTCTCTCTCTCACTCTGGGCTTTTGCATTCAGTTTCTTCTATTTGAAAACTTTCCCCAAACCTCTGCAAAGCTGTTTCCTGTCCTTTGAGGTTCTCACCTCCAATGTCACCCATACACACAAACCTCTTCTGAGAATGACATTTTAAAACGGCAGTATCAATACAATTGTTTTCTTGAAATCCTCTATCACAATCCTTTGCTTTCTTGTCTATTGTCTGTCTCTATCTTTGAGGTTCTCCATGGCAAGGATCTTGTCTGCGGGGCTGCATCCCTACAGAAGAGGTTGGCATTTGGCGGACGGTAACTATGCAGTTAGGAGTGATGACTCTAATAGGGCTTTGGGAGAATTGAGTAAGAATGTGAAGAGCACAGCATAGGTACTGCACACAGCAGATCCCTAACATGTATATGACTGTCAACCTTATGGACTCCTAGGGTTCTGAGGAATGTCATGAACCATGGCATCTCTGTGAACCAGTTTTAAGCAAATTTTCTTCCTCACACATAGTGGCTGCTTCCATCAAGCTGTTGGCTCCGAATGAATCTGGGACTGCCAGGATCATATTCAACGTTCGATGTCATAAAGACACTGAAACTGTTAAGTAGCATTAGCTTATATGACAAAGAAAAGCCACTATCTAGGTCCCAGGACCAGGGGCACTAAAGCCCTGAGGCGGAACAGCTGGCACTGAGCAGCAGTTGATTGCCAAACAGAAATCTTTACTACAAGCTTCAGTCTCTGGGGCCAGACTGCTAGCTCTGTCTAGTGTGGGACATTGTTCAAATTATGTTTACTTCAATTGCATCAGTAGCTAGGATAAAAGCAAAAACCATTTAAAAAGATAAATATAAAATAGTTAATCTGGCTTGTTGCTACAGCACCACACACACACATTAGCTGTTGTTTTTCTAAGCTAGGGTAGAAGGTAAAAGTGTTTACTAAATACAAGCTATACTTAAAAACAAAATGTTAGCCAGGCATGGTGGCACACACCATGGATCTCTGTAAGTTTGAGGCCAGCCTGTCTACATAGCGACTTCTAGGCCAGCTGGAGCTATAGGGAGAGCCTGTCTCAAAAAGACCAAAAAAAAATTGTTTGAATATAATCAAAATACATTGTACGAAATTCTCAAATCAATAAATTTTTTTTTTTTGGTCTTTGTGAGACAGGGTCTCCCTGTAGCCCTGGCTGGCCTAGAACTCACTTTGTAGACCAGGCCTTGAACACAGGCCAGATCATAAAGATCTACCTGCCTCTGCCTCCCAAGTGCTGGGACTAAAGTCGTGCGCCACCACGCCTGGCATAAAAAATATTTTTAAAAGGTAAAAATTAAAAATTTTTAGGGATAAATAAAAGTGCTTAGGGATTAATAGCCTGAATACATAAAGAACTCCCACAAAACCCAAAGGACCCAGGTTTTTAAATGGGAAAAGGATTTGAATAGGCATTTCTCCAGAGAGAATATATAAATGACTTTGGAGCAAAGATACTCAGAATCTGTGATCAAGGAAATGCAAACCCAAACTACTCACTCAGATGGCTATTATAATTAGAAACAAAAGCCAGAAGCAAGTGTTAAGAGCCCTTATACATTGCTAGTGGAAATGTAAAATGGTGCAGACGATGGAAAACATGACGCAGTTCAGAAAAAATATACACACATAACTCCCATATGGTCCAGCAATTCCACTTCTAGGTATATGCACAAAAGATTGAAAACAAGGACTCAATAGGCATCTATCTGTACACCAGAAGCATTGTTCACAACAGATGAAAGGTAGGAGCATCTCAAGTGACTGCCAGTGGTCCTATGGGCAGTGTGGCAAGTAAACAATGGAATACCATTCAACCTTCAAAAGGGAAGACACTGTGACATGTGCTACAATATAGATTAACCTTTGTAACATTATGCAAGTGGAACAAACCAGTCATGAAAGGGCAAATGTGATCTGATTCCACTCATGAGTGGTACTCAGTCAGAGTCATAGAAAGTAGAAGGGTGGTCACTAGGGGCTGACGGGAGGGGAGGTAGGGGAGTTATTGTTCAACAGATGCCAAGTTTCTACTCTGCAAGATGAAAAGTTCTGTGGATGGAAGACAGTGATGACCTTACACAAATGTGAATGGATTCCACACTGCTCAGCATACACTCAGAAGCGGTTAAGGTGATGCCTGTATGTCTGTCTCACCATCACAAATCAAACTCAACTCTGCTCAACGTACACTCAGAAGTGGTTAGACAATAACTGTACGTCTGTCTCAGCATCAGGAATCAGACAACCATGTTTACTAGCCTGGGTGCAACAGCTTTGCTCAAAATTTCAAGACTTATTTAGTGAACATCTACTAGTCTACAAACTTGGGTTTGCTAAAGGAGGGAAAGAAAGGTAATGCCTGCTCTCAAGAAACTCACATTCTAGTCAGAGGACAAAAGGCAGATCAGATGAAGGCAAGGCAGGATTTTTATAAGAAAGACTGTACTAGGAGCCATGAATATATTAGAAATTCAACCCCCAACATTCTATGTTAATTGTATTTGGAGAGGTGATTGGGTCAAGGGGCTTTGTTGTCATGAATGGGTCAACCCATTCATAATTAGTGGGTTATCAAGGGAGTCGGTTAGTTATTACAGGTAGGTCTGTTAGGAAAGCAAGCTTGGCCATCTCTCCTAGGCCTCTTTTGCCATTTGATAATGTACTACCTTGGGAACTCTCCAGAGAGTACCCACCAGTAAGATGGCCCTTATCAGGTCCTGGGTACATGAATGTAAATGTTTTAACCCCACTGAACTATACACTTAAATATGTTAAGATGGTAGCTGACATGTTCTCAGGCTTCCCAGCCTCTAGAACTAGGAGGCAAATGACATTTTTTACAAATTGCCCAGTCTCTGATATTAGAGCAACAGAAAATGAAGTAAGGCAAGCTGTGTCAGAGAGATGCATAAGCTTGAGCCTGAGAGGAAGAAAATAAACATAAAACAATAACCATAAACCTGAAGGCATAGGCTGGGCGTGGTGGCATAGGCCTATAATCACGGCTACTCAGGACGCTAAAGCAGGAGGAATTCAGGCCAGACTGGGCCTCAGAGTGAGTTCAAAGCCAGTCTGGGGTGATTTAGTGAGAACTTGACTCAAAATAAAAAGTAAAGAGATACTAAGGAGCTTTAACAATAATGTTAAATTTGCCATTGTTCCTGTAATGTGCATTTGCCATTCACTCCTTTCCAAATTCTCCAACCTGTACAAAGTCAATGTAATCATGTTATTTTCTAAAGAAAGCTATGCTGCCGGGCATGGTGGCACATGTCTTTAATCCTAGCACTTGGGAGACAGAGGCAGGAAGATCTCTGTTGAGTTTGAGGCCAGCCTGATCTACAAAGTGAGTTACAGGTCAGCTGGGGCTACAGGGAGACCCTGTCTCAAAAAGACAAAAAATAAAAAGTAAATAAAATAAAATAACTATTTTTAAATTTAAAAAAAGTGAAGAAAGTGCTGGAGGTAGAGGCACTTTCACGCATGCGCACACACACACACAGACTTCCAAAAGAGCAAAACCACCCCCCCCCCAAAAGAGACAAACACAAAAACTTGAAGGGATTGGAGTGGTGGTAATGGCAGAATTAAACACAACAGGCTTGAAGGAAATTAATAGTTAATATCTATGGAAAGGAAACTCTTTAAAATGGCAATGCAGGGAGCAGGGCAGGGGAAAGAAAAGAAAACTGGCTGCTGTAAACGAGATGCCTTCTAAAACAGTTTTACAGAAGAGAATTACGAAAATACAGAAGAAGAAAATTCACCACTGCAGACCAGTGATCACAGCCAGGGTCTCCTGATGGCACTGTCCAGCAAAGCAGCTCCATTTTCAGAAATGCCCCTACCGTCCATGCCACGATTTTCTTCTTCACCGCATGTGAGGAAGGTGCCAGAGAAAACTGGTGGAAGGCGGGGTCAGTGTCTCAAGTGTCACAGAATGACTAGGCTAGAGAAAGGAGACCAGGGAAGGAGAGGAAACAACAGGAGGGTTTGCAGGCTGAGGGCCATTTGTTCAAGGTGTGCACTATGGGCTGTCCTAAATGTTAAACCGAACATTGAAAGGGATGCTCACTCGAAATGCAGAAATATTTATTTTGGTTTCCTTCATTGTTTTTGGAAATTCTGTTTTGGTTTATAAAACATAGAAATAGCCAGCACTGAAAACAAACATTCAAAACCCCGCTGTGACAAATTATTAACTTCCTGTGCAATTAAGAATACAATATGAAGGTAGGCTACCAAATAGTGTTATTACAACAACAGTTCTTTAGTGCAGACCCTGTTGTACTTCAATCCACGTACTGTCATGTATCCTACAACAGTGGCTTTGAATGTATAAACGACAGCGTAATTCAGTCAAATGTGGCAAAGACTTTCAATAAAGTGAAATGCTTCTAATTTCCCAAATTAACTTAAAAAAATCCCTTGAGAAATTAATCCCAGGATATTTTCCCCCCAGATTTCTACATCCTGGCTTGTCAAATGCATTTCATAGAAATTAGGTAGTTTTATGATAAAAGAACATTTACTTATTACTGCCCATTTCAACAAGTACCCATGTATATCAACTCCCTTAATATTTTTGAAGACATGCTTTGCCTGAGTTTAAAAAGCAAGTTAATCACCACATCATTTAATAGGGAAACCACACATTCGGAGCCCATTGGCTGTTACAGACGGGGAGCTGCTGGTTCAGTGGACAGCAGGTGGACAGTGGCTGAGGCATCACAGTTGTGCATGGCTGACCTGGGTCATTTCTTCTTGAAATGCTGTCTTCACTGCAGAATCTAAGGCAGGATCTTCTATAACCCCTGGGAAGGGTAAGAGAGGGAACCAGATCTGGAAGAGAGTCCGAGAGCATCCTGCTGTGTAAGCAAGAAGGTGCTGACTGGTGAGCCGCCATTTTTTTCTGAGACAGGGCACCAGCATTGGGCTAAGGAGGATCTTTCCTTTGGTTTATTGGAAACCTTATGTCCCAGCAAGAACAATAGAGACCATTCGGAACCCTTACATATCAGAAGGGTTGTATGAGTATACTGTATGTTGAGGTGGGGAAGGGGAGGTAGCAGGGGTTTAAAAATAAAAATCTCTGGTCCACTTGTGACTTTCTCCAGCCTGGACAGCTGTTCTGGTTCTTAAAGGGACAGCTTCCCTCCAGTGCACTGTACTCTTCAGAGCAGCAGACAGCTCCAGAACATGCAGCAAGTAGCAGATACACATCAGAAAGAGCAAGGTCCTAACCCCTTGTTTAGAAAAACACGGAGACAGGAGTTTTAACACCCATCTTATTGACTGAGGAAGTCTTAAATAACTTAGCACTTGTATAGTTTCCCCTTTACAATTTTTAAGGCTCATTTTGGAAATTGTGCATCACCATGTCCATGGCCTGCAACACGAGGTGACTGTAAGGCAGTGTCTGTTTCCTCTAATGTTCCTATGGTAAGACCCCAGTGGACAAGTCAAACATGGCTGTTTCCTTCTCTATGCTTGCTGCAGGCAAAGTTACCAATGGGAAGGCCATTGGTCAAGGAGGGATTATGGAGGTGCGCCATTTCTTCTGAGTTTTCTTCCTCATTAAATCTTGATGGTGGAATAAAGTTCATCTATCTGTGACCTAAAATAGTTCCGTAGCTCTGGCCTTTTTGCCTTCATTGTTGGAGTCAGAAGGCCATTATCAACAGAAAATAATTCATTGTGTATAGCAATGCCTTTGACCTGCAAAGAAGCAAGGCTGTTAAAGGGGAAAAGAGGACAGACACACAAAAGTAACCTAAAAAGTCTGAATATACAGGATAGCTGTGCTCAAAGGAGATGAAGACCCTCAAGGCATTAAATTCATCCTCTCATTTCAGCCACACTGCTTTCTCAGCAGAGAACTCAGGTTCCATTCAATCAGCAGAGAATTTAGGATTGTATGCTGGCTTCAAGGAAAATAAGAGTCATACCTTGGGTAAAAACCCTTCCCTGGGGCTAGAGAGATGGCTCAGTAGTTAAGAGAACTTTCTGTTCTTACAGAGGACCCAGGTTCAATTCCCAGCATCCAGGTTAGGCAGTTCACAATTGTCTGTAACTCCAGCTCCAGAGGATCAGACACCTATGCCCTCCTTGGGCATCTGTACACTAATGTACGAACACACACACACACACACACACACACACACACACACACACACAATTAAAAATAAAAATAAATCTTTAAAGAACAACAACAAAAAAAAACCCTTCCCTATCAAACTATTCCTAGTGTCCCTTTATTCTTTAGGTCACTCTTCATCTTCTATAATCTTGTAAAAGGTCTTCCAGTCAGACTTTGTTCTACAGGGTTTGTACTTGGATCAAAGTCATACCTGTTCAAATGGCTTCAGACCAGCATCCTTCCCAAGTCTCACCATGTCTTCCAGGATAGCTTTCTGGACATCCTAATAACGTAAGAAAAATCAGTTTCTCTGTGTGGATTCTAGAATACCTACAGGTATGCCGAGGGCAAAGACGAGCAACAGAAGACAGCCGGGGCACTTCTGAGCCTCACCTTGTTTCTGCACAGCTCCTCAAAGGATCCTTGAAATCCCCTCTTCTCAGCCCAGGGAATTATGTTCTCCGCATCTGGTACTACAATTGCTATGAGAAATGCCTTCAACACAAACAAGTGGGTTACTACAGGTCTGCACCCACATGCTCCCACATATTGGTTATTTTTCTGCATCACAGACCTGGGAGTATCTGGCAGCAGCTAAGGGTTGTCTCTGGAGAATGTACTGTTGCCACACCCTTTCCCAGAAGCTATCTAAGCCCAGGTGAAGAGCTCCCAGCTCTGATACAGATGCCATCAGGAACTTTGCATCTGATGTTTTAAAAGAATCCTTGGAAGTCAAAATTTAACACAATTCTAATTTTTATTTACTTCTGTGCATACTTTCTTTACTTTTTCATTTTTGGCTTTTTTAATGATAGAGATTCATATAGTCCAGGTTGGCCTTGAATTTGCTGTGTGGCTGAGGCTGGCCTTGAACTCCCAATCCTTTTTCCTCAACCTCTCAAGTGCTGGGATTAGAAATGTGCACCAGAATACCTGGTTTGTTCTCTCTCTCTCTCTCTCTCAATCACCTGTCCAACCTTTTAGCAATTTTATGTTTCATTACAATACTAATTTTGGTTTTTAACATTTAATATGCTTGTCTTGCAACACAATTTTCTTTAGAATGATTTAGAATGAATATCATAAATAAGCTAGGCTCAATATGTTTAAAATGTAAAATTTCCTTATATTCCTTAAGTGCTACTATTTCCTTCATAATTAAATTAGAAACATATTATCAAACCCCAAGTATCTTTGTACAATTACTGTTGGTACACCAGACTTCTCTAGTTAAAATTAAAATCTAGAATCTAAAGAAAAACCAACTTTGGGGGGTAGTAAATGCCAACACAGCAAAACCCAATAGTGAATCAATGATATTCTAGCCTGTCAGACATGAGGGTCAGTGTACATTCACACTCACCTCAAACTGTCAATCACCTTATTATTGTATATATATATATATATTGTTTTTTGAGGCAGGGTCTTTCTTCCAGGCCCCAGCTGGCCTGGAACTCGATATATAGACCAGGCTGGGCCTTGATCTCACAGAGATCCATCTGCCTCTGCCCCCGAAGTGCTCGGATTAAAGCCATGTGCCACCATACATGTCTTGTTTTAATTTAAGGCAGGGTGTCTCCAGGCAACCCAGGCTGGCCTTTAATTCATGATCCTCATCATCAACTTCCCAAATGCTAGGATTACCGGTGTGTGTCACCACACCACACATGGTTGTCAGTCACCTTTAAAGTCACTGCGGTTCAAGGCACTCACAGTGGGAACAGCATAGTTCCCACTAGGAAGCACATACCTGCAAGCTTTCTCCATGGACAAACACCTGAGCCACAGCTTCACTTCGCAGATAGACATTTTCAATCTTTTCTGGTGCTATGTATTCTCCTTGGGCTAGTTTAAATATGTGCTTTTTCCTGTCAATAATCTTCAAGGTGCCATTCTGTGTATCAGAGAGGAATCGGCTATGGTCTCTGGTTGATTTCCATGCAGCATCAGTCATAACAGCACAAGGTATTTGAAACTGCCTAAGGCCATTTAGCTGTGCACAAAGATTCCCAGAGCCCATGCTCTCTCGGCTTCCCCATTTAGCATCAGACTTGTCATCCTGCTACATTCAGTCTCCTGTCTGAATTAGGGACACACATATCCTGCTTGCCAAATGAGGGTCCTTGTCAGCAAGGATACAGACTTAACTAACCTTCCACAGCACTCTGCAGAAAAGTGCTCCAGAAATGCTTATTACATAAAGGCAGAATTTCTATTTCCGTTATCACTGCTTTGGGGAAAGGAAGTGTGCAGGGACTTTGGGAAGGGTCAGCCCCAACACTTATGAACTGTGGGAATGCTAGCTAGCACCTAAATCAAGATACAACTTTGCTTTATAAAAAGCCACAGTCTTTGGATATCAGATAGGAAGTAGCAATCAAACTTATTTTAGGCAGCATAACAAAACATTTTCCTACAGTTAAAGTTGAGAAGCTTTCTAATCAGGCATGCTGAGTATAGCCTGTCTCCTGCAGGAAATAGAAGACCTACATTATACCACTAAACAAGAAGGGTGGGGTCAAAAGCCACAGGCTGTGTAGCAGGAGTCTCCTTCCTTCAGTGAGACAAAATTGTTTATGAACAAGAGAGGTGACAACTTACTGGCAGCCATTTTCCAATGTCCCCTGTGTGTAACCAGCCATCTTTATCCAGTGCTTCTGCTGTTTTTGCTGGGTCTTTCAAGTAGCCTTTAAACACATTTGGCCCTTTAACACACACCTAAGAAAAGATGGTATGTTAACAAACAGCATTTACTGGGGATTCTCCCAAGAAAACTGGGGGAAGGTGTGTGTGTGTACATGTGTATGTCTGTGTGTCACACAACCTTCTAGCAGCCCTTCAGTTCTAGCTCCAGAGAGAATTACCAGCATCCCTTCAGGATCTTGGAGGCATCGCCAATGTCCCCACTTCCTTTCCTATTGACCTCAGCAACAGTCACACTATAAGGCTAATAATGCCTACCCTAGGCTCCACTTAAAGCTGCAGCAAACCTCCAGAGGGGATAAAATCTCTTGTGTAATTAGGCTTTTCATCCAGTACAAGCAGTTTGCTAATAGGTACCTGGGGCCATTAGCAGACTAGGGATGTGTCCCACTGGAGCTTTTGCATTGTGTTCTTGGGCTCAAATCTCTAACTGTACCTTTCAATCAAAGCCTACTTGACCCTAAGATCTCCAATAGAATCAAGCTCAAAAGCTGTATTAAGTGGTGTCTGGAACTGCCACCACTCTCACAATGGGCAGTAGTATAGGAGATGCAGTGTTGGTCAGAGACTGACAGGGTTTCACTCACCTCGCCCTCGCCCTTGGCAGCCATGTAATTCATTTCTTCCACATCAACAAGTTTTATATAATTGCAAGGCATGGGGGCACCAACATGGCCTGCATATTAAGTAAGAAAAAGATTATTTCTTTCTGTTTTTTTGTTTTGTTTTTGTCTTTTTGAGACAGGGTCTCTCTGAAGCCCCAGCTGGCCTGGAACTCGCTATGTAGACCAGGCTGGCCTTGAACTCACAGAGATCTGCCTGCCCCTCTCTCTAGAGTAAGAAAACAATCATTTAAAAAATATATTTATTTATTATTTTTATTTTTATGTGTATGAGTGCATTGCCTGCATGTGTGTGAGTGCACCCATGTCATGCAATGCCGGGGAAGTCAGAATGGGGCCTCCGATTTCCCTGGAACTGGAGTTAAGGACGGTTCATAGCCACCATGTGGGTGCTGGGACTTGAACCTGGGTCCTCTACAAGAGCAGTCAGTGCTCTTAACCACTGAGCCATCTCTCCAGCCCCGAAGATCATCACTTCTAAGCATACTATAATGTCCTTGGGCCAAAGTATATTTATAACCAACAACTTCTTCATAGTAATAGCTGCCATAAACAAATGTCTGCAATTATAGCCTTTATGTCCCTGGTAGAATAATTCAAGAGGGTTTCTTTCTAGAAGAGAGGTAAAAATATTCAAACGTCTATTTAGGACCTTTCTCAAGCTTGAGGTTCTGAATAAGCTTTCAATGTTTAAATATGTAAGTCACTGAATTTAAGAGTTTGTACAGACACTTGAAGGCATGCTTTCTAAATAAAACTGTTACCTGAATTCTATGATCTGCTCTGACTGACTCCACCCACACACACCTAAACTTTTTTTTTTTTTTAAAGGCAGACTCATGTACCCCAAGCTGGCCTCAAACTCATTATACAGCTGAGGATGACCTTCAATTTATTATCTTCCTGCCTCTACCTCTCTTATGCTGACAATACTAGTTTCAAACTTCTTAATGTCCCCATTCTCTCTGAGAAAGGACAGGCAGCTCTGCTGATTATTCTCTGATGCATCCCCTGGTTCTGATCAATATAGCCATTATTTTTGAATGAACATGTTTTTACACAAATCTATTAAGTTAGATTTCCACAGTCAATCTAACTCTCTTAACAAAGGGACAGGATGTCTTTTCCAAAAACAAAAATAACAAATATAAGACACATTTTAAGTGTCACAGGTAATACATCCTGTTTTAATATGTTTAATAACATGTAATATATTTCAGATTCTTTGGCAACAAATATTAGACACATTTTAAGTGTCACAGGTTATACGCCCTATGTTTTAATAATCTTAATATATAACATATTCCAGATTCTTTGGCTGTTAAGGAACCTGATAGTAACAATTAAACAAACAGTACGAAGAAGATTCATTGAGTGCCAGCATTGATTCCCACAGAATTACATTATGAGATAGTGCTAGATGCTGGGGTGGGTCTACATTACTAAATGGGGCTAAGATTTATAATGTACCAAACAAGCCAGGGAAGCTTATTTATTGCCATGTAGAATATACTACAAATGGGCTATGGAGGGAAGCCTAAAGCTTTGCAGGCTTCTTCATGTTAGAAGCCCAAGTCCACAGCACAATGCTGGGCAAGTTCTCCACTGTCTACATGCTGCATGTTTAATATTAGTAACTTACCTCACAGGGATGTTACTAGGGTGACACACAGTGTCCACCATAAACATTCACTGTAGAGCCTTAGCCATTGTAGGGGCTCAACAACTTTTGGTATTTGTTTTCCCCTTTTTCTTTGAAACAAAGGGCGTGTGTTCATTTCTACTGGCAATTCCAATAATTAGCACAGCACATAGTATGAATTTATGGCTTAAAATCACCAGCAAATGATGAGACCCTGCTCAGTCACTGGTACACTGTCGGGTTAGATAGCCTGACTCTGTTGCAAAGGCATCTTGTCCCAATGCAGCTACTAGGACGTATTACAACCTCCATCACATTGGGCCACAGGGAAGATTTTCTACTCAGTTCACATGACTATTTGCCCCAAGGTCTAGCTACTTGAACCATATCATGCATTACTTGTATAAGGTAGTTAATGAACCAATCAACGATTAACCCAGTTCTGATCATACCAATAATGCAATTCCAATGAGAAGACTCTGGAAATGGCTCTCCCATCAACCATACCTGCCGTCCAGTCTCCAGGCAAGCTCAGGCAGCAACCAGCAGTGCACTCAGTCTGTCCATAGCCTTCATAGAACTGGGCCATCAAGAGATGAGACAGTGTTAATGTGGGCAGTCATGTCCTTGCAGGAAGAGCACACTAAATTACATTTTGCTAACTTCAGTAATTGCTCCCTATGAAATAATTTTTAAACTTACAGTTTAGTAAGTTTGCTCAACAGTAAAATATGTACCCAAACACCTTCACCCCCATGAAAAGAGCAGCTGTAGTCCACATTGCCTTTCTATTCAAGTCCCTGCAGACAGGTAAGGAAGAACCCCACTAGATAAATCACTATGCCTTTAGTAGTAAATACCCTCTTTAATTCAGGGTATGCCTCACACATGTCCTAACAGTCACCATGGCCCCTGTACCCTTTTGTACAGGTCCTCAGCATGGTGTATGGGTAGGCTTATCATTGATGACCCATCCCATGCCTGCAGGTCTGATTCTTGTGGTGTGGCTCATGCTTTACCCTAGAAAAAAAATGACTCAAATGGTAGATATAAACACATATACCTGCCCAAGGCAAAACATATATAGACTTATTTCCCCCAGGCAATTTGGTAATAATAACCTACCTTACAAACAAAAATAAGATGTACACAAATGAGGGGCAGGAAGGACTGGGAAGACTGTGCCAATGAAGACAAAATTTCACTGAGGAGTAAGTTCAAATGCTCCACAGTAGAGCATGGCAAGTTAACACAGGAGACCACATGGTGAGTACAGTAAAACACAAAGTACAGTCATCTACTTGAAAACTGATGAGTTGATTCTAGGTGTTCTCACCACACACAAAAGTGATTAAGTATGTGAGGTAACACAGTAATTTAGCCATCATTCAGTATATTCATAAATCACTCAATATATTCATAAATTACATTGTACGATGAAAATATATACAAATCTGTCAATTAAAAAAGTTGACACATAGCAACACAAAGCCTGGGATAATCTAGGGGTGTGACTAGACCTCACCTGACAGCCAAGTGCTGTTCTCAGAAATGTCAGAACGGTGGCAGAAACTGGCGCTGCTCCGGTGATCATCAGTCGGACTTTCCCGCCCAGGCTCGACTTGCAAGGTACAGAGAGAAGTGACGGTTATACATGTGGAAGTCAGTGGGCTCCTCTGTCAGATACTTGCTTAAGACACTGTATCCCAGTTTACCAGTTTTCCTGCAGGTAGCGTGGTAGGACTCATGGGGCAGAGAGCTCATGGTGTTTACAACAGGAACATAGGACAGGAGGCTGTTTCCACCCAGAACCATCCCACTTATTCCCAAAAGGTTTAGAAACAAGCCAACACCACTGCTACAGGTGTGGGTGTTCCAGAGATCTGGAACAACACAGTGGACTTGAGGCAGCCACCACTGCTTTGGCATTTGAGGAGAGACAATGTTGTTAAACATTCTTATCGCTCATGTGTAAAACATTTCCTCAAGAGTAGCATGCTTGTTCTAGAGAAGCTAAACAAAATGAAGAATTAGACTAACCTATCCTAGTCTTTCCACCTAGAATGGCTGCAATACTGCTCATAAGTGGATGGAAAACGAGGTTTACTCCTTCTTATCAGCTTTATCCCCAATTTTCAGACATGTACCAGAAAGAATAAAAACACGTTAGTCTCAGCTTTACCCCCCATATCCTGCATGTGCACATGTGGGGTGTGTGTGTGTGTGTGTGTGTGTGTGTGTGTGTGTGATGGAGATTGATCTCAGGGCTGTGGACATGCTGGGCTTGAGTTCTACTCCTGAGCTACATCCCACTCCTCTATTTGCATTTATTTTGGTACAGGGTTTTACTAAATTGCCCAGGCTAGCCTTGAACTTGCAATTGTTCTGCCTAATCCTAAGTATCTTGGATTACAGGTATGAAGTGTAGGCATGTGCAGGTGGTGCTAGACTTTATATTGAAAATCCCAGCTTCGAGTCTACTTGTTACCTGTATCTTGTGGAAGATGAGTTTGTCCCACAGGCTGTTGTTTCGAATGATACCACTGCGAAGCTCGGCTTCTTTTCTCTTGGAGGCAAAGTCCAACAGCCATCGCTTCAGCGTAGTGTTGGCTTGTCCAAAAATCTAGTATGGCAAGAAACAAGAGTTTCACACTTACTAAGATAGCTAAAATCAAAAAGGAAGACAATAGCACAAAGTGGTGGATGCAGAATAAGAGGAAGCTCACATGCCACCAGCGGGGACAGGAAATGGCACAACTGCTATGAAAAACCATCCAGCAGCTCCTTTACTGTTAGGCAGAGAGGCCCGTGACCCAACAATTCTACTCTTAGGTACGGAAATGGAAAAATGAAAACATGTCCACAAGGAAGCTTGCACACCAGTGTTTATAGCAGAGTTACTCACAGCAGCCCAAAGCTGAAACAACCCAAGTGACCATCAGTGAAGGAACGGCTAACTAAACTGTGTTACACCCACACATCCAAACAGTGTAATACTATTTCTCTATGAAAAGGAACAAAATGCTGGATGATGACTGAATGCATGCTAGTGAAAGAAGTCAGTCACAGAAGAACACACTTTGCATGGCCTCATTAATGTGAAAGTACAGAATTGAGAAACCTGTACACTTTGAAGGTATAATATTGATTGCTTGAGAATTTAGTGTATAGAAAGTAACCAAAAGAGCAGGTAAAGGTTTTCTTGTGACCTTCTGAAAATGTTCTAAAATTGACTGTGATGATGGTCACAGAATTTGGAAAGTACTCAAAAAAAATCTTTGAACTGTACATTTATATTTTTATTGCTGGGGACTGAACTTAAAGCCTCACACATGCTGAGCATGCACCTGACCACAGAGCTAGAGCAGTGGCCCATGAACTGCAGTTTAAGTGAGATATATCTCCATGAAGCTGTTTCAAAGTTGTTTTTTAAAATAATTTTTACTATTTATTTATTTATTTTTATTTTTTGAGACAGGGTCTCCCTGCAGCCCCAGCTGGCCTGGAACTCACTATATAGACCAAGCTGGTCTTGAACTCATGGAGACTCACTGCCTCTGCCTCCTGAGTGCTGGGATTAAAGGCGTGCACCGTATAGACCAGGCTGGTCTTGAACTCATGGAGACTCACTGCCTCTGCCTCCTGAGTGCTGGGATTAAAGGCGTGCACCGCCACGCCCAGCCCCGTTTCAATGTTATTTAAAGAAAGAATTTTTATTTAAAAAAGGCTCTTAGAGATGACAGAGGCCCTGCCTCTGAAACAAAAGAAAAAAGAAAAAGAGTATTATAGTACCATTCAAAACCAACTGAAGACTGTCCATGATGAACTCACTGGTTGTGCCCAACTGGGCAGTCCACACTGTGATGACCACCTCAGAGGACACATCCTCTCAGTGTTCTCAATGTGGCCAAGGAATATTGTGTGTGCATGGAATGTAACAATTAATAAAATCATTTCATAGTTATTTATGTGTGATCCAATTAGCAACTTTCTGAGACAGAGGAAAGAGGTAGCCCATTTTATGGACGAGGATCGAAGACTTTACCAATAAAATCAAATGACCTCCCAGCTTACATCTCAGGACTGAAACACAGTACGTGTTTTTTCTCTCGTGGTCCTTACCAACAGTTCTGTGAGGTAAGTGAATTCTAATTTTACAGAGGCATAGACTGAAGTCTGTGAGTAAGAGTACCGTTGTTAGCCACACAAGGTACGTGGCTAACCCCCAATCAGACTAGTACTGGGACTTGGGGCCCCAAGTTCTGGCCCCCACACTCTGCTGCTTGGGACTCACTCTGTCAAACATCCGGTTCAACAGTCTGGGAACCACAGGGAAGATGGTGGGCTGAAGCACCTGGAGGTCTTCCATCAGCAGCCTGATATCTCCTTGGAAGAATCCTATCTTAGCTCCATGACATAGCATTACACACTACGGGTGAAAACAGACAACAAATGCTTTATCATTGCAACAAGGGCTCCACCACACTCAGACAGCATATAAGACTGCGGGGTTAGAGGTTCACACATGGGTGGCTTCTTTAAAGATATGCTTGCATTTAATTGTTACTGTACAAATGTTAATTTGTTACTGTACAATGTTAATTTATTACTGTACAAATGTTAATTGTTACTGTACAAATGGCATGGAAATGCAATGCTTCTCAACCACCCAATATTCAGAAGTTAGTATGAAACAGGGCAGACTCTGTCTAATGGGGGGCTACCTTGGGTTAATGAACATCTATTAGATAAGTTATGTGTCATTTTGTATACCCCAGATATTTCTATTCTTCCAGAAACTTGAGGGCTTATTTAGTCTCAAAATAAAACTCCTTGCCTCTACTCCAGGCTTGTGATCTCATTTCCTCTTTTTGAATCTAAGTGAAATTTTCTGAAAAGACACTGAATATGCTGAAGTCAGGACTGTATGTGGCAGGCCACATTATACTACACAATACCTTCCCCATTTCTTGAAAACTGTACTGGCTACCCAGATGGACTAGAAAAATATGACTATTTTATAAGTTTAAAACAAAAAAAAAAAGGTTCAAAAGATGATTTAACAGAAATATACTAGCTTGAAAAAAGTTAAAAAATACTCCAAGAGTACAGCACGAGGGCTGCGGGATAGCTCTGAGGGTAAAGCACTTGCCACACAAGCCTGAGCACTTGAGTTCAGATCCAAAGATCTATGTGAAAAAAAGTGGAGGCAGGCTGGCAAGACGGCTCAGTGGATAAGGGCACTTGCTAGCCTAGTTGGAGAGGACCTGAGTTTGGTCCCTAGGATCACATGGTGGAAGGGAAGAACTCATTCTCAAATGTTATCCTCTAACCTCCAAGTGTGCCCATGTACATACACACTAATAAGAAAACAAACAAATAAATAATGTAAAAAAGACACAAAGCCAGATGCAGCAGTATACACACCTATAATCCCTGTATACCTATGGGAAATGGAAAGTGGAGACAGGACAATCTCCAGAGGATCTCAGGCCAGCTAGCCTGTCTCACAGAGTGGCTGAGAGGCCCTATCTCAAAGGAGAGAAGGTGAGGACCAACGATCAAAGATTGTCCTGTGGCCTCCACATGTACACCATGGCATATGCATGCCTGAACCCACAAGCATAAACACACATGAACATACAAAATAAATTAAAGGATGGAAGAAAGGGATGGAGGGAAGGAAGGAAGGAGGGAGGAAAGAAAGAAAGGAAAGTATATGGTGATTCAAGTTGAAACATTAAAGGTTCATAGGCTTATGCCTCCTACGCGTACCTCAAGGGTACAGGTAGGTCCCTGCAGTCCACTAGCAACTCGCTTGAGATCACTTCATAAACTCATAAAAGGTGGAAGGTGGAACCTGATACTCTTTGATCATTTATAGGAGTAAGTCAGTCCTATAGGGCAACAAAGTGTCCACTCTCTACTAGTCAACTATGTCCAACATCTAGCATAATTCCTGGCATATGGCTGGGCTGGTGCTCAATAAATACTCAGTAAGGAATAAATGTTGCCCATTGTTTTTCTTCTGGTATAAAATCCAAATTGTCGCCAGGTGTGGTGGCACATGCCTTTAATCCCAGCACTTGGGAGGCAGAGGCAGGAGGACCTTGTGGAGTTCAAGGCCAACCTGGTCTACACAGTGAGTTCCAGGACAGCTGTGGCTACAAGGAGACCCTATCTCAAAAATACCAAAAAAAAAAAAAAATCCAAATTGTCGCCAGGTGTGGTGGCACATGCCTTTAATCCCAGCACTTGGGGAGGCGAGGCAGGGGGGCCTTTTGTGGTTCAAAGGCAACCCGGGCTTACCAGGGGGTTCCAGGGAAGCGTGGGGTAAAAGGGGGCCCCGTTCCAAAAAAACCAAAAAAAAAAAAAAAATCCAAATTGTCCAAGAAGAAGGAGGAAAAAGATGTTCTTCTCTGCCCCCCCCCGCCCCGGGTATGTGTAGATCAGAGGACAACCTCGAGAGTTGTTCCTCAGAAATCCAGCCACCTTGGTTTTTTGAGACAAGGTCTCTCAGTGGAACCTGGGGCTTGCCAATTAGGCTAGGCAGGCTGATCAGTGAGCTCCAGGGATCTGCCTATCTCCACATCCTCAGTGCTGGAATAACAAGTGCACACACCACAAGTGCCTTTTTTTCATTGATGCTGGGGAACAAATCTAGGTCTTCATGCTTGCACAGTAAGCATTTTCCAACTCAGTTATCTCCCCAGCCCTTAGTCAGTTCTTAAATTAGCTGCAGCATTGTGTACAGGGATCCCAGGCAAAAATCAGTTGAACATCATCCTTCCCCAGGGCACATGGAAAAATAGGGAAAAAAATTCTACAAGGGAGAGTGCTTCTGGAACAGGGCCCTCATGGGGACTTATCAGCTAAATGTAGAACTTCCTTCTACAGTTCACCTGCAACTGTGTCCACATGGGTACTGGCACCCTCAATTTTAAAATGCAGGACTGAAACTCAAATACCCATTCTGGACCTAGAAAATAATTTATATTCTAATAATCTGCCGTTGATGAAATGGGTCTGATATAGAACTGTCTGTGGGAACGCAGTGCACCACACTTACCTGCAGTTGCTGCTCATACATGTGTGCAAGTGGTAAAAACGAAATCTGTGTGTCACTGGCATTCATGGTCAGTGTTTTCTGTAAAACACAATGACTTAGCAGGGCACACACAGACAGGCAGGGAGAACACAGCAGATGCCTACCTCTACAATCGTCTCAAACATATGGGCGAGAGGCAAGAAGGATATCAAAGTATCATCTGGGGAAGGGTTGACTGCCGTCTGAAAGCAAAGACACCAGCAAGCAGAGAAGTGTTAAGGCGTCCAATAGGTTCCTTTTCCCTCAGAGCAGAGCACAGGTACCTCAACACTGAGGAAAGCTGGTTTTGCTCAGGTCTGCCTTTATTTTTTTCTCATCAAAAAATGAAAAGCTATGTGGATTTTTTTTGTTGTTGTTGTTGTTTTTTGTGGTGGTACTGGGGATGGAACCTTGGGCTTTGCACATGCAAGGCAAGTGCTCTACCACAGGGCTATGTCCCCAGTCCCAAAGTAACACCTCAGTCAGTGGAAGGTGTTCCCAATGACTAAACACAATCTCTCCAGGACATTTGTTTCCCTGTAAAGAAAATTTTGGCCAAATTGGAATGTTGAAGGATTGTGTGCTCTACTTATTTAGTTTTTCAGTTATAGTACCCATTACCCTGCAGGTTCCACTGCCCCTCAAGCATTGTAAGATCCACTCCCTAATAAGCCAGCACTGTTATATCAAAAAGGGAAAGGGGGAAGGGGAGAAGAGACTATTCCCAAGGTCCTTTAATTTATGGTATAAATGCATCTAGAGTACTTGAATTTGATAACATTTTTACCTTAAAGCCTTCTTTGCCCCAGGAAAATACCCCAATGTGCTGACTGCAACCTCCACAAGCAGATTAACCATGGACACCTGGTTTTTCTCAGAGTAGACCTTCCTTAGGGGCAGGTGCAGTGAGGGTTTGCGCAGTATGTTCATGTTATTAACACATTAACACAAAAAAAGGCTTGCCAACAGAAGCTGCTGCCACTCTAGCTTCAGAAATGAGGATGATGGTATGTGTGTGTGTGTGTGTGAGAGAGAGAGAGAGAAAGAGAGAGAGAGAAAGAGAGAGATGTATGTGTGTGTTCATGTGTGTGGAGATATATATGTATGTGGGTAATTTTTAAGCCAATCTTTCTCCTCCCTAAAGTTGGGTCAGTCTTGGAAACAATGTAGCATTAGGTGAGAACACTAGATCTAGGCTGGGCATGCTATAATCTTGATTAATCCTAATGAAGTGTGAAATACATACTGAATAGCATTTCTTACTATGAAATGAGGAATCAGTCTCAGTTGTGGTCATATATATATATATATTCAGACACACGTTATGTATATATTTTGTGGTGCTGTAGATTGAACCCAGGGCCGTCATCATGCAAAGCATGCTTTCTACCTTTGAGGTACATTACTAGCACCCATACTTTTGAATTTTCTGATTCACTGCACAAAATAAGGCCCACATGGTTAGAAGTTTTAGAAGTTGATAATGTCACTTGATAGTGTAACTGATTTTAAAGTTCTGTCATCATTGAAAGTCAGTTAAGGTTACTAAGATTATTTCTGATGACCTAGTTGGAAACTAAAACTTCACTTTGGTAGAATATTAACTGTAGAGTTGTTTATAAAGTCTACACCAAAAAAAAGTTGACTAAGAAATGTGAGTGGGGAGTAAAATCAAGTGGCACATATCCCCCAAGATCAACCCTCTGCAGCCATAAAAGAAAGATACCCACTCCCCTAAACCATTAGGCACAGGCTCCTGCCAAAAAAAGTAGGGTTACAGAATATTCCCAAGAGACTGCAAAAGCAAGTTGTGTTAAATAAGAAAAAAAGTACCTAGGCAAAGACAAGCATGAAATACAGCTTTGGGGTTAGGAACTGAACTGTCTCCCTCCCAAAATCATATGTTGCAGTCTCATGTATCTGGAGGTAGGGCCCAGATATGACTGGATTTGGGAGTGGGTTCTGGCCCAACAGCCTGGCATCTCATTAGAAAAGACACCAGAGCATGAACACCCAGAAAGAGGCAGCCATCTGCAAGCCAGGAAGAGAGCCCTCACCAGGAACCAAATTTGCTGGCAGCTGATCCTGGATTTCCAGGCTCCTGAACTGGGGGGAAACAAATATCTATTGTTTAAGTACCTAGGCTATAGTGCTTTGTTATGGCAACCTGGAGAGACTATAACCTGTAGGTACAAAACCTCAAGATGATAGGAAATTAATGATAGTTTGAAGCTTTAATGTTTGTCATACAATAGGAGTCAAACCCACCACAATACATAATAACCATTAGTCTTTAACATTTCTAAACTTAAAGATATTTCCAATACTAAAATGGAGGGAAATGGTACTGAGAGTTCTCTCTCTTTTGTCCTTTCCTGGAAATATTCATAGGGCAACATCCAAACAGTTTCACCATGTAAAAGCTACGGTAAATTCCATCTGTCAATTCATCTTAACAGTCACAGGAAGACTTGAAACATTAGGTTCACAAGGAAAACCATCAGAGGGAAAGTGACTTTTAGCCATATTAAAAGTTCAGGCCTTATTTACAGTCCAGTGTTCTTATATACAATGTGGACCCGAGTCAGGAAGGAGAACTTTATTTTCTTTCTTGAGGCCTAACGCCAATCAATGAATGTGAAGAAACATGACAATATTTTAAAGTTACCTCTGTTGCTTTCACAAAAGCTGCACAATCGCTCACAATATTTCGGTGAGTGATCAATGCTCCTTTGGGGCTGCCTGCAGAGCACACAGGAAGCAGGACAAGGTTAGACACTTCTGCCAAGCATGGTATCATTAGGGCTTCAAATACCTCCCTCTGCTGTCAGAGTCCCTCAGGGTAGCGAAATGAGTAACATTAAATTCCTGAGCAACCTACAATCCTTTCAATGAAACTTACTATCTAGAAATTACCTTAAACTATTATCTTTATCTGTCAGTCTTTAATGGGTGTGTGTATCAATAAAGGAGACACTGATAGTCTGCTCTAGGAAGATGAGTGGATCTGATGTCACTTTCAGTAAATACTTGAGTAAATGCTCAAGGTAATAAGATGATCTCACTTGTACCACTTCTGTCTCTCCTGCTTTCTTGTGTGCATCTATAATTAGCTAATACGTCATCCAAAAAGGGGGCAGAGAGCACAGGCTTCCACATACCACTCTGAAGCAATTCCACCTCAAAATGTACCTGTAGTTCCACTTGTGAAACAAATTATTGCAAGATCTTCAGGTGCTGGAGGCTGAAGGAAAATTTTTAAAAAGGTATAAATCAGAACAGAAAACATTACGCTACAAGCTATTACTCCAAATTTCTAACAGTCTCCAATATGACTAGATATTGAAAATGACAGGGCTCTAGAAGGCTCTAACATGGCTTAACAGAATGCTTACCTTGGGCTTCTTTCTGTTCACTCTTCCCAGGTCCTTAACGAGAAGAGAGAGGAAGAGAAAACCATTACTTCTTATTGTAAAGAGTAAGGTCCAATCAAGTCACTAAAAGCTGCTTTTACTTCAGGTTTTACTCACAGTTGGCTCAAAGACTATCATTTTCAAATAAACAAACTTGGGGCAATTTTAAGTAACTAGAGCCAAAATATTTACCCAGTTTTCTAGGAAGCCATTTTCCAGTTATCTCCTCTCTATATAAAACTACATAAATGGTATTAAGACCTGAAAGAAGAGTTATTCAAAGACAGCAAAGTCTTCTGCACTGTATTTCTGATTCCCCTCCCTTTTGCTATGATGACCTTTAACAAGGCCTTGTCATTGACCTTAAGTAAAGAGCTGCAGATCCTCAGCACCCTCACCCATCAGAGAATATACTCCCTGACCACCTAGCTCTGCCAAAAGACCTCTTCTACAGGGAGAAAAACTCTCTGCCAGATACGCAGGCTAGCTATTTTAAATGAGCTCAAATATTCACACTCCTCACAAAGTGGGGAGATGTGGGAGCTTTGAACTGTGAAACAGGCTGCAAGAGAGAGCCTTAGACTTCTTTGTTGAAAGGACATTAAGGATCAGATCACAGATTCATGTCTAGGTGCAGCACTTCCCGACCCAGAACTCTGCAGACTACTACTGATATGCTTCAGTTTGTTGCATTCAGCCACTTTTGTATTCATTCATTCACTCACTCACTCACTCATTCACTCATTCATTCATTCATTCATTCATTCATTCATTCATTCAAAAAAAGAGAACAATTTATAGACTGCATAGTAAAAGTGAACAGCTTCAGTGAGCATATGGAGAATGCAGGTGCCTATTGCAAAATGGAAATTAGATGGGTGTGCTCAGGTTTCGCTGAACTCCACCTAGCACACTTTAAGCAGCTTTTAATTTTAATCAATTTAAATTACACATACCATAGACTGCAGGTTAAAAACAAGAACACTGATGTCCAATTAGGTATCAGCTAGGGTTGGGCACAGCACACGCCTATAATTCTTGAACCTGGGAGGCTGAGTTAAAAGGATGGGGGAGTGCCAGATCAGCCTGGGCAACATTCAGAGTCCCCAGCTTAAAAAACTGGAAAAGTCAACAAGGCGCTGCAGCATGATAGTTTTGCAAATGATTTTTCAAATAACCTTTACTGGCTCCAAATTTCAACTCATCTATTTAAGATTCTTTTTTTAAAAAAATATTTATTATTTTTATTTTATGTGTATGCATGTATTGCCTGCATGTAGATGAGTGCACCTGCATCGTGAAATGCCCGCGGAGGACAGAAGAGGCTGTCGGATCCCCTGGAACTGGAGTTACGGACAGTTGTTAACTGCCATGTGGGTGCTGGGATTCGAACCCCAGTCTTCTGCAAGAACAGTCAGTGTTCTTAACCACTGAGCTATCTCTCCATCCCCAAGATTCTTTTTTTTTAAGGTCTCATGGAGCCCAGGCTGACCTCAAAGTAACAATGCATCTGAACCTCAAATTGATCTTCCTGCATCTACTTCCCAAGTTACGGATTACAGATGTTCACCACCATGCCCAGCTAATCTGTTCAAAATTGTTACATAACTTCTAGAGATCTTTAGTTCTTCAAAAATTCATTTTAAATAAGCTAAAGCAATAGACACATGTACTCTGCTTTTTATTGGGGGAATAAATGGTACCTCCACTTGCATACTATCTGCAATGGAAGTTTCATAGCCTTAAATCTGTCTCAACTTTTAGAAAAAACACAGCAATTACTTTTACAAATTGTGCCATTCTGGGCCATTCTGGAGTGGTGGTGCCCACCTTTAATCCCAGCACTCAGGAGGCAGAGGCAGGCGGATCCTCTGTGAGTTCGAGGCCAGCCTGGTCTACAGAGTGAGTTCCAGGCAGCTGGAGCTACAGGGAGACCCTGTCTCAAAAAGACCAAAAAAAAAAAAAAAAAACTGTAGACTCTTCCAGTAGGAAGATGGAATCATGACTGTACGCTGCAGGACTCTTCCAATGGTTTGTGAGTCTGAGGTACTCATAATTAATATATTGAAAATGCAAACATTCAAAATGCCTATGGTCAGCCAGGTATAATGGCGCATACTTTTGATCCTAGTACTTTGGAGGCAGAAGCAGGTGGATCACTCTGAGTTTGAGGCCAGCCTGGTCTACACCGTAAGTTCCAAGCCAGCCAGAGCTACATAGTGAGACTCTGGCTCAAAACAACAACAAAACACACACAGACACACACACATAAACAAAAAAAACAAAACAAAACAAAAAAACCTTAAAATGCCTATGTTCTATTTGGATTTTGTAAAAATATGTATTAATGTAAATATATATTTGTAGTAGCTTGAATGAGAACATGCCCTGTAGGCTCCAAGTATTTGGACATTTTGTCCCCAGTTGGTGGTGCTATTTGGGGAGGTTTTAGGAGGTGTAGGCTTGTTGGAGGAAGCATGTCACTATGGGTGGGCTTTGAGAGTTCTTAAGTCTTATCAGATTTCCAGTCACCCTCTGCTTCCTGTGCCTGCTTGAAGATGTGCTCCCTCAGCTGCTCTGGTCACTTCTGCTGTCATGCCTCCCCCGCCATCTCTAATCCCCCTGGAATCAAAATCAAATAAACTCTTCAATCTATAAGCTACCTTGACCACAGTATTTTATCACAGCAACAGAAAAGTAACTAATACAACATTAATGTAAACTTGACTTCTCAGTTAACCATACCGTGAATTTTAAAAATTACAAATTACATTGAGCAGGTAGATACAACGTAAGTGCAAATTAAATTTTAATATAAACTCAATACTACAATATCCAATTCTTCATCAAAGTAATGTTTTAATTTTAAAACTACTTTTTTATCACGCAGTGGTTAAAAAAGACAAAAGAAAAAACTAGCTACATGTGCATGTTGGAGGAAGGGACAGAAAGGAAGGTAGAGAAAACAGATTCATTATCTCGAAAGGAGATTACAATTAAAAAAAAAGAAAAAAGAAAACTCAAGTGGGAGTGTCTGCATGGCTACCTAAATCTGCCTGTGTGATGTTTTTAGCAATGAAGCCTAGGCCCTGATGTGTATGGAGCTGTGTTCTGGGCTTCTGTATGTGTGCATGCACTTGCATGTCAGCATAAGGCAGGTGTTCCACTGGAACGAGGTTCCCTATGGGCACTAGATTTCTCAGGAAAGCTCCTAGAGTCTTCTTTGCAGCCTCTAATTTTTTGTAGAAGGAAAAGAACCATGAATAAAAAAATCAAAACCTTATTTAACAGTTGCATAAAAATATTTATAACATCATCAGAGATAACAAGGCTTACTCTATGCAGTCTACTATCTATGGTGCATATATAAAAAGATCCTCCTCCTGCTGGCTTCCTTGCTTTCTAAACCAAATCCAGTTTGAGAATCTGTTCAGATGCACCACACTCATTCTCCTAGAATAATTACTTTTAAATATTTTATTATTTTTATCTGTATGCGTGTATTGCTTGCACGTAGGTAAGTGCATCCATGTTGTCCAATGCCGGTGGAGGACAAAAGAGGCTGTCGGATCCCCTGGAGCTGGAGTTACAGACAGTTGTTAGCTGCCATGTGGGTGCTGGGCTTCTAACACAGGTCTTCCATAAGAACAGTCAGTGTTCTTAACCACTGTGCTCGCTCTCCAGCCCCGAATAATTACTTTTAAAGTGGTGCTTACTGTGAGTTGCAAAGTGAATATGAAAATAAACCAAGTCAAAAATAAAAACAAAACAAAAAGACAAATAAATAAAAATCTATACTTGAAATTCACCAGGATCTATAAAAGAAACCCCAGGAAAAAGAATGATGGGGGCAGTAAGATGGCTAGGTGGGTGAAGGCACCTGCCACTAAGACTAATGATCTGAGTTTGATACCCTGGACCCACATGGTGGAAGAAAGAATTGACTCCAGCAAATTGCCCTCTGACTTCCACCTGTGTGCCATAAAATTCACACATCCATACACACACACATATATGCACAAGGATGATGAGGCAAATGATTTCTATACCTGGTTTGGTTTCAGAGACAAATCAGTAAGTAAAAGACAGTGAAGCCTAATGAGGGCATACAAACTAGAAATTTCAACCTGTGTAAAGCTGAAAGTCACAGTTCCAGCATTTACTATCATGGTTCACCAGTACTGAGGATAAATATCAGTACTGCAATCCCTTTCATGAGAGAGGACTTCTGTAGGAAGTGAGCGATGTATGACATTAATGCTGGGAACTGGGGTTCACTCCTATAATCTCAGCATCTGGTAAGCTAAACTGCCTTCAGGGCTAATCTGGGCTACACAGTGAGTTCTAGACTAGCCCTGGCTACACAGTGAGATCATCTCAAAAAACAAAGCAAACAAAACAATTAACTCAGCATGCAAGCAAAATCTTTTTCTAGTAAGAAGATGAGAATCTTTGTCCTGTGTCTTTGAGGGGTTAAGAGGTGGCTGACCAGCACTGGGATGACACAGTGACCTTGGGTCTCATGTCTGACCTTCAGAGAAGTGAAACAGATGAAAGACTCACCTCGAGAGCCTTTAGGCTGATGACTTCCACACCACACTTCTTGCCGCGCTCCACGAGATCACTGCTGAAAGGGTCCATGAGAACTACGATCTTAAGGCCTGGTGTTAACTTATTTTCTACACCTTCTAATAACACCATGGCTTTCTCTAACTTATCAGCAAAAATCACAGAAAGTTCAGCTGTCAATGAAGAGATAATAAAGAATGAGCCTCGGGGTGCCAAAGCTTGACTGTAATGCACGAATTAAGCATACTAGCATACTACAAAAGCTACATTCTCTGAACACAAAGGGTGATTCGTATTAAATGTAATATCCTCACTAAGCAGATAAACAAATCTCAAGCAGTCGCCAAAGCTGTTATAACCAATCCATGCAAAAGTCACGTACCTTTGTTGACTATGTGGGTGATGGCATCAGTTCCAAGGGTATCATAAAGTGGAACGATCACCATTGAATAAGTGAAGCATGCTTGTTCAATGATCACCCACTAAATAATAAAAAAGTCACAGAAAGAAAATCAGATGTCACATCAGAATCGCTGCAAAGGGCAAAGTTTGGCGATTCAAATCAGAAGTATCTAATGCAGAAAAATCAACATTGGCCTGTCTACTCCTCTGCACAGGTACCACAAGGTACCTGTTTCAAACAGAAACAAAATACTTGATCCTTTTTTTTTTTTTTTGTATTCTTGCAATCTTCTCATTTCTTTTTTTTCTTTTAAAGTTAATTTTTAAGTTAGCATACAAAGATTTGCCCCCTTCTTAAAAAAAAAACAAAAAACTGCAATCTGACTGAAGAATAGAGGCAAGTGTGTAAAATGATCATCACAAGGCACAACAGTGACTGGTTTAGAGTGGGAGCTTGTTGCGGGCTCTAGACAGTTGCAGGTGCCTTGGTGGGAAGAAACCTGAGTTTATCCTTTTCAAGAGAGAGAGAATGTGGAGCATGGGGGGAGAGACAGAGAGAGACAGAGAGACAGACAGAGAGAGACAGAGAACACCAGCAAAGGACTTCAATAGAGGCTGGGTGGAGGCCAGGGAGCAATCAGGCTGGCATATATGCCTGACTGGTGGGGATGGCTGGAGCAAGACTGCCACAGGGTCAGGCTCTTCTCCCCAGGTGACACAGAGTCACTGAGGCAGTCTAGGCAGCACAATGGTTGTGGGGTTTAAGAAGGGTCAATCCTGCAATAGTGTATAGTATGGTCTGGAAACTGGGGAAGAAGAGCACATATCTATCAAACAGCTAAGTTGTTTTGAAAAAAAAAATCTTCCTAGAAAGATGATAAGGGAAAATTGTGACACAGTAGCTGGTTATCTTGCCATTAAACTCACTGGCTATACAGCAACTGATTTACTGCTTAGATAAGTGTGGCATGGTCACTCTTTCACTTACAACCCCTCAGGATACCCCTTCATTTCTGATGCCCTTTGTGAATGACACTGCAGAAAACTAACCATAGCACAGAGAAAGGTATAGCTAGCTGCCATGGGAGGTGGGGCCAAGCACTCACATGCATGTGGCCTGGAACTGGGATTTCGTTTGTTTATAGTATTTCCTTCAAGACTCTACTCAGGCACTATGTCTAGGAAGCCCTTCCTGGCTGATCTCTCATAATCCCTCTTCCCCAGGTCCACACTTACCACATTTCAGAGACAGCATCAGTTTTGGGGTGTGTCTTCCTTTACAAGTCACCACAGGAAGAGGACATGAGTTACCATGTACTGTGGTACCTCACCTACTGCCTGCTCAATAAACATTGGTGAAATACCTCAAAAATTCAAGCAAGAATCTACTCCTTGAATGAGGGACATGTTTTGTGGTTATAAATTAGTGATAAAAATCCTACTGAAGGGGCTGGAGAGATGGCTCAGCAGTTAAAAGTATGGGCTGCTCTTGCAGAGGACCTGGGTTCAATTTCCAACACCAATATGATGGCTAACAACCATCCATAACTCCAGTTCCAAGGGAATCCAATGCCCTCTTCTAACCTCCATGGGCACTGCATGACATGGGTTCACTTACATACATGCAGGTAATATACTCACACACAGAAAATTAAAAAAAAAACAATAAATAAAATATTTAAAAAATCCAACTGAAGCAAAAATTCTGAATGTGTCTACTACATATGAAAGAAAGCCAAAATCATACCATGAGATGAACCACAGGCCAGCTGTGGAGAATGCCACCTCCTTGCCACACACGAAGCTCTATGAAGATATTCTAATTTATAAAATATGAACTAGCCCACAGATAGAACCAAGATGACCTTTTAGACATAGGCAGGTATAAAAGCAAATTCAATGCTTGGATTTTTTTCCAGAACAGCTACTGTTGACAGACACTGTTAACAGTACCTTCAAGAGGGCCTCTCATTTTACTTCAAGCATGGGCCTACACAGGTAAGTGATAGGCTGTGTGTCTACAAGAAGGCCAGTTCATATCATGTATATCACAGGTATATTTTAAATTTGGAAATTCAGCCAGAAGAAAAGCCCAGACCTTTCAGAAAGAACAGAGTTTGCTACTAACAAAAATGTATCTATGTTTCTCTGTTATAATTTATTAATGTCATTTATCAAATTACAGAGGTAGCACTTAAAAGGAAAAGACTTCTGATTAGATATTTGCTCTAAGAATTGGACTTAGGTTAAGAAAATAAAACCAAAAAAAAAAAAGATAAGTGATAATTGGTAAATGATATTTTTTCCTCTTTAAAGTTTAAGAAAGTCTTGGTTCAGGTTTTTAAACCTGTAACTTTCTAAGGCAAACCACAAAGTCATATTCCCAACAGAAACAGACCACAAAATCTAGTTCCAAGCAGCAGCAGGTGTGAACCTGGGAAACGCATACAATAAGTGGCTCATGGTTAATACCTCGGGTCTGTTTTGAGCAAAGATGCCAATGAACTGCTCTGGGCAGGCCTTGAAGCCCTTCTGGATCAATGCGGAGCCTATGCACTCAGCCAGTTCAGCGACCTGAAACATAGGGGAGGAAAGCATTAGAAAGAACGCCCATCTCAGGGCTAGGAATCAAGGCTCACCAGGTAACGAGAGCAGTGTCTCAGCAGCAAGCAGAGCTGCAAGGAGATGGGAGCTACACTTTCTCTTTGTACAATGCAAGGTTTTACTCACTACAACTCAGTGTTAATGGATCTGGCTGTTGGATCCCTTCTGCAAAGTGAATGCTCCTCAGTCTGCAGGTCACAGATAACTGCATGCCAGGGCTCCTATGCAACTGTTTTCTGTTTTAGTTTCACAAAATAATGACAATAAAGAAGGCTGTGTGTGAGCTGGGTGTGGTGGTGCATGCCTTTGATCCCAGCACTCAGGAGGTAGAGGCAGGGCAGATCTCTGTGAGTTTGAGGCCAGCCTGGTCTACATAGCAAGTTCTGGGCCAGCTGGGGCTACTGGGAGACCCTGTCTCAAAAAAAAGAAGACCAAAACAAACAAACAAACAAAACCCCCCCAAACCACAAACAGCGGGCAAGCTAGCACATGCCTTTGATCCCAGCATTTGGGAAGCAGAGGCAGGCACATCTCCCTGAGTTCAAGGCCAGCCTGATCTACATAGTGAGCTCCAGGCCAGTTGGAGCTACAAGGAGACCCTGTCTCAAAACAACAACAACAACAAAAGAAACAAAAACAAAAACTGAAAGCACTCTTTTGCTACTGGACTCTACAAGCCTATTCTAAAGCATTTCTTGGCAAATTTATCAGAAGGAGGTTGGTTTTAAAAGGCCTCATATGCAAAGATACACATTTTAACATTATCTAAAGTTGAAAAAAACCCTAAAAGGAAAAAAAAAAAAAAAAAAAAAAAAAAAAAAAAAAAAAAAAAGGAAAAAGAACAGCAAGATGGTTAAGTAAATAACAGTGACCCCCTGAGAAAACGACAGCTAGCTTGCTGGGAAAATATTAAAGCTATAGAAAACACATCAAATCTAGGGCAATAGTAGTAAAAATAATAAGCAACAAAGTAGATGCAAAAGCAGATTCACAAAAATCAGACAGGACTGTATATCCATGGCTAGTCTCTCCCCACTTCTCCCTAAGTTTATTTCTAAACTTTTAAACTTTTAAATTTAGAGCTCTTTATTCTCCAGAACACTTTGAAGGCACACCCATGCCAACAGGAAACAAACCACACCTATGCTTTCCAGGAATGCTGTTGGTTCTGACACATGGTCTTACCTAGCCCAGCCTAAGGGAATCAGAGTGACACTGGCCAGTGACTTCAGGTGGTATGAACAGACTTAGTAGCTTCTACTCTGGACCAGTTTGCAAGTCTAGGTTGCATTTAAAGGACTAGAATCTGAGAAACATCTGCAACTGTTTGCAGAACTTATTGGGATAACATACATACATTTGGTTTCTACAAAGATGTACATTCTGCTCTTAAAAAATTCTCAAAGGGATCTTTATTATCCAAAGTCAGTCTCATTGGATGAATAAAAAAAAAAAATGAGGGGTTGGAGAGACTGCACAGTGGTTAGAGCATCTGTGCCTCTTGTAGAGGACCCAGGTTTAGTTCCCAGCACCCACACCGTGTATGAAGCTTGCAACTTCAGTTCCAGGTGAACCAATGCCATCTTCTGACCTGAGAGCACTATACTCATACATCCGTACATGCAGACAAACACTCATTTAAATAAATAATAAATAAATAAATACAAGATTTTAAATCTACCAATCCAAGGCTAGTTTTAGTTAAATTCAGTCTTGCATATTTCCTAAGACTCCAGTTGAAATATGTAAATCACACAGTTACACCTTTAGAAACCCTGGGGAAATTTCAGTCTGTCTTGGACTCCAATCTGCAACAGCTGTCTTCCTTCTTTTGATCAATAAATCTAACAGAAGCAATCCAGAAAGTACTCCAGGAGTCTGTAGGGCCTCAGGGGCATCACAGTGCTGTGTGCGAAACACACACAAGTTTCCCATAGCACTTGTGAAGATAAGGGATTCTGGAAGCAACTATTTATTGTTGGTATTTTGAGACAGAGTCGCTGTAGCCCAGAGCTGGACTCTAACTCACTATGAAGCCCAGGCTGGGCAAGAGCTCATATTAATCCTCCTGCCTTAACCTCCTCAGTGCTGGGATTACACAGGTGAGCCACCACTGAGGATGGAAAAAAACTGAATAATTTGGGCTTTGGTAAGGCCAAACAGAAATAGGGAAATCCCTCTAGTCACGTGAGCTCCCGGCTCCTTCCAAAGACCAGGTGTGATAAGCAGCTTTCCCTTTTCTCTCTCTAGAGACAGACTTGTACTTACTACTCAAGCAAGCAGAGCCTTTGACATTCCTGTTGGCCCTCTGGGGAGGCAAGGGAAAAAAATCCAATGCTTTATTCCAAGAAGTTGTGACAAGCACTACCCCCAGGCTGGGCTTTGTGGCTCCATATGATGACTCCCTCCACATCCCACACCCTCAGACAAGCCAGCTACTGAAAACACCATCCACACAAAACACAGAGGGAGGAAGTCAATTTGTAATCACGAATGCCACAGGATTACCTGGCCCCAGAGCAGGCAGCAGTGGAGCCTGGGGAAAGAAAGCCATTTCCTGGACAGCTGTGTGGGGAAAGAAAGGCAGCCAACCTGCACTTCCAGCTGTCCCTGCCCATCCTGAGACTGGACCGGAAAAGCAAACAGCTTGATTTGGTGTAATCACAATGAAAATAAAAATTAAAAAAAAGCAACATCTTCCCCTTCTGCATCCTGCTACTCGCTACTCGTAAACTGTGATTTCAACAGTTACAGCCACCCAACAAGTAGGGAGGAGAGTGGTAAGAGTGAAAAAACCCAGATTCCAGCTTCGTGTTTATACAGCAAGGCAGGTGTCTTCTCTGGACATGTGTTCTTTCCCATGCTGCCTAAGGGTTAAATGCTACACCCATGGACAGCTGGCTCAACTCTGAGGACAATATGATGATATGCTAGAAGAGCCGACAGGCTGGCTGCAGACGCCTGTCACCACCAGCTATGACAGTTCTAAATTTTATCTGAAAAATTATACTCCACAGTAAATCCATATTGCTTGTCAATAAAGTGCTTTAATCTAAAGTTAAATTGCCTAACTAGATTTTCCCCCAAATCTGTGTTGTGTTTTCCACAGATGTTCAGCAGTTTTCCCAAAGTGTAGCCTTTAACTCTGTAGTCCTTTCCCAGATCCAATACTCATTCTACAGTGTGCAGAACAGTCCACAGAGCCAGAGTTACGGTCTGAGTCTGAAATTGCCGTGGCAGGCTCATGTGTGTAAACACTTGGTCCCTAGCTAGTGGTAATATTTTGGGAAGTTATAGAACTTTTTGTACACAGAATCTAGCTGGCAGAATAGGGCCATGGGGGCTAGCCTTAAGGGTTTAGGCTAGCCCTACCTCTGGTCTGGTTCTGCTTCCAGATCTGCTAAGATGTAATAAGCTATACTACCAACTCCTACAGTCAAGCATCAAGCCTTCCCCACCACGATGGACTGTATATTCTTAAACCCTGAGCCAAAACAAACCTATTCTCCATTAAGCTGCTTGTGTTATTTGGTCACAGAGATGCGGAGAGCTAATTAAGAGAGCCAGGGAACTTACCTGTTTGTAGGAAATCCATTCATAGGGCTGGCCTGGTTTCCGAGAACCTAAACAAGGGCCGTTGTCTATAAAAAAGAAAAAATGATAAAGCAAAAGATGGCCTTGACCTTTATAAATATTCCTGCATTTTAATTTGTTCCTCTCCTTAGGAAATAATGCGATTGTATTCTGCAAGAACCAAGAAAAGCAAACTGCAGCCAAGGGCTACAGTGGGCCAGCAGCTGTTTTCCTAAGCACAGTGTTACTGAGACACAGTGCCTTACTCATTCACATATGTCTGAAGCTTCAGTTGAGTATTTGCAACAGAAATTATATGGCCCAAGAAGCGTAATGATCCCAGCTCTAAAACTATGTGTTTAAGTATTAGCTCAACTGCAAACTTGAAAAGCATTCATATTTAGGCCTTACTAACCAAATCTTTGATATAACTGGATGGGGATGAGTCTGAGCCTTGGTATTTTTTAACAAGTCTCCAGCTGACACTAAAGTGCAGCTGGAAGAAGTTTAAAAACATTAGCTTTAAAAGCTCTAGGCTGGTATCTCCTGTCATTTAACAAACTTCTGACTCTGCTCTTTGCGTTTTGCGCTTCCATAATATATTATTTATTTATTTTATTTTATTTTATTTTATTTTTTTTGAGACAAGCTCTCCCTGTAGCCCAGCTGTCCTGGAACTCACTATGGAGACCAGGCTGGCCTTGAACTCACAGAGATCCACCTCCCTCTGCCGAGACAGTGCTGGGATTAAAGGTGTATGCCACCATACCCAGCCTTCTTCTATAATATTTTAACCCTGAGATACCTTAAAAAAATTAAAATTTTTTTTTGGTCTTTTTCGAGACAGGGTCTCCTTGTAGCCCCAGCTGTCCTGGAACTCACTATGTAGACCAGGTTGGCCTTGAACTCACAGAGATCCGCCTGCCTCTGCCTCCAAAGTGCTGGGACTAAAGATGTGTGCCACTACACCCCACAAGAAAATTAAATTTTAAGATAAAAGTTTCTTCAGAAAAAAGACAGAAACACTGACTTGCAAAGCAATACCCTTTAAAAAAAAATGTTTTATTTTATTTTATGTGTATTCGTGTATTTGCCTACATGTAGGTAAGTTGTCTTGCAATGCCCGCGAAGGACAGAAGAGGCTGTTGGATCCCCTGGAACTGGAGTTACGGACAGTTGATAAGCTGCCATGTGGGCGCTGGGATTCAAACCTGGATCTTCTGCAAGAACAGCCAGTGTTTTAAACTGCTGAGCCATCTCTCCAGCCCCAGCAATTCCCTTTAATCAATGTAGATTAACAAGTTTCTTTCTACTGCAATTTATTGAAGAATGTTTATTTTCCAATGAGAGCAAGTGACAGTAAGAACAAAAAGTTGTATAATTTGTCAAAAGTACAGTGTAAGCCACCATGCTCCTAGACAAATCCCACCCACTGCTTATAGTGGAATGTAGGTAACTTACAACATGGGACAGCACTTTTGTGTAGCGTGATGCTAGTCTGCTCTACCTTATGGGTAGTTACTGTCACAACTCAGACCTTGATGCTAATATTCAAAATGTTCACATATTAAATGTTTCACAAGGGAGTCTGCTTTTTCTGTAGTGGAGCTTACTGAGCCTATGGGAATACTTGACTGAACACAGTGAACTCAACAATCAAATTATTTCAGTGTCAAGCAATAAACAGCAGATACTTCTTAAGTGCATTCATACTGCTCGTGGAGCACAGAGAAAGCAATCTCTTCTGGTTCTTGACTGTAAGATCACAATCTGGCCACTAGCAGCAAAAATGAAAGCTAACCAACCAAAACATTTAAATGACAAAGCACGGGTCTCAAGATACATTTCTACAAAGGAAGCTGGGAAAAGCAAAAATAAAGTCATTTTTTAAAAATACAAGTGCCTTTATTCATGGACAACACATAATTGACTGCCTGCTGTGTACAGGTCCTGTATCAATGCTTCAAGGAGAGGAAAAGTGTACTGCCTTGTTCCCCAGAAGCACGGGCTGCTGGGCGGAAGGCAGGTCACATGAAGCAAACCCCTCTGTTCTGAAAGGGATTATTGCAGAAGTAGATCTGAGATTCAGAGTGGAAGGAAGGGAGACACTTCGGGGTAGGAGGGGAAAAGGATAAGCCAGGAAGAGTCTCACAGAAAAGGAGAAATGCAGTAGAGTCTTAAAAGAATAGCAACAGCTGGTCGTAGTGGCACACATCTTTAATCCCAGCAACTGGGAGGTGGAGGCAGAGGCAGGTGGATCTCTGTGAGATCAAGGTCAGCCCAGTCTATATACAGAGTTCCAGGCCAGTTAGGGCTACCAAAAAAAAAAAAAAAAAAAAAAGGGTAATAACAGTATGTCAGATATATCAGAGCCCTGGGTGGGGGTGGAAACAGTGGGCTTTATGATCAGGAAAATCAAAAGGCATAAAGACTGGAAAGGAGAGAGGTGTTAGCAGCCTTGCTCAAGGGGTATACTCATGGTGGGGAGCTGGAAGGGAGAGGGGCTTCTAGAAGGGAGGCAGGTGATGGATATCACGGGGTCTCTAGAGTGTTTCTGTTGGAATATTGCATCCGTGGGAAATCAGTATTTCTATCAAAATAGGTATTAAGGTCTAGTAAGCTTAAAAAATGACAGATGGGGACCAATGGAACTGTTTGCTTTTTTAACTACAGGAAACACTGGCACACAGCACATGTGAGCCTCCAAAAAACACAGCACACGCTTGATCCCACATCACCTTTGGCCACAGAGATCAGGAGGGTGGGAAGAGCACTGGGACTGGCTATAGACAAGCCATGTGAGGACACAGAGGGCAAGAGCAATCTGGGGAAATGCAGACTGGCAAATGGGCCTCTCTGAAGGGAAGGCTGCTTTCCCCAGGAGAAACAGAAGTGCCAGTCAATGTGGTGATAGGCTTACTTGACACATGAATGCCCCTCTGAAAACCTTCATATAACGTCCTGACGTCATCATAGTAGCACACCAAGAGCTCGTCACTGTCAAGGATAGCAGATCTCCGAGCGCCATCAGTTCCCTATTGGAAAAAACAGACCGGCAAGGCTTATGTTAGAAAGAAGCCCACTACATAATGCTTTGATAGAGGTGCATGTTGTTGTGGAATGGCTAAACAAAGCTAATTAACATTCCCTCCCAGGCTTATCATTTACTTGTGGTACAAACACTTAAAATCTATTGCCTTAGCAATTTTCAAGTAGATAATACATTGTACTGAATAATGGTCATGCTTCTGTAAAATAGACTCCCCGAGCCTGTTTCATCTATTGTACATGGTTGATATGTATGTACATTTTCTATTTGCTGGTTTGACATAAATAAATACAACTGGGCGTGGTAGCTCACGCCTTTAATCCCAGCACTCAGGAGGCAGAGGCAGG
>NW_008355790.1:2052615-2094505 GCF_000622305.1 Nannospalax galili
AAAAATAAATAAATAAATAAATAAATAAATAAATAAATAAATAAATAAATAAAATAAACAAAATAAATAAATACAACCTGCTGTTCATATAGAAGCAGTTGAATGAATGATGTGCAGGATTTGCTGAAGTGGAAGTCACCTGGAGGAATGTGCAGATTTCAGAGAAGCAGGCTAAGGCAAGGTGGCTGTGAAAGGAATCTTGGGAAAAGGGAACAGAGGAGAAAGAAAAAAGGCTCACAGACTGATACGTACCTGTCCTGCCAGACAAAGCCAAAGAGGAGAGAGGACAATAGGACAATAGGACAGTGGCACTACCACACCTGCTATCAACAGCACGGAGGGAGATCCTAATCTCCTCAGGTAGAAACAACACACTGCTCTGTTTTACTTCTGTGATGTCACCTATGCTTTGTGAGATTGTTGCTACAGTCCTTTCTCATTACCAACTGCAATAGAATCTGTTAGGACCTTCAGTTCCTTGGACAGCATCTCATGGTTAAAAAAAAAAAAAAATCATCAACTGGCTGGGTATGGTGGTGCATACCTTTAATCCCAGCAGCACTCAGGAGGCAAAGGCAGGTGGATATCTATGAGACAGAGGTCTATATAGTGAGTTCCAGGCCAGCTGGGGCTACAGGAAGACCCTGTCTCAAAAAACCAAACAAAATCAGCTATAAAATAAATACATATGCTACTCGGGAGGCAGAAGCAGGCAGATCTCTGTGAGTTCAAGGCCAGCCTGGTCTACATAGTGAGTTTCTGGCCAGCTGGGGCTACAGAGACCCTGCCTCAAAAAGACATATATATATATACACACATAGACACAGGTCCTTTCAGGTAGATTTGCAGCCTGGATGGATAGGTATGCACATCTGATGTTACTCAACACCTTCCTCTAAGTTGTCTCCATCTGCTGGGGCCTAAGTACACCTTTGATATACAGGGACTCCTGACCAGGAATAGGACAACAGTTCCTAGCTTCCTGCAATAGCAGAATAAGCTACTAAGCCCTCTGTGGCCACAGTGCTACTACAAAAGGTTCATGTAGCCACAGGAACCATTAAGACATTCTTTACACACTGGTCAATAAAAGGTCAACTGCTGGGTTGAAGCCTCCTTGTTATCTTACAATTCAAAGGCAGGCCCTTCATGTCTACAATACTCAGGAAACTCTTGAGGGAAATCAGACCACGAGAGGAGAACTATGGACACTATAAGAAAGAGCTGTCCAAAGAAATGGAAGAGATCACTTCTGGCTTAAGATTTGAGGAAAGAAAACAGGAACCACCCCAGCAAGCAGGGGTCAAAGAGCAGTCAGGGTTGATCAGCACAGGAACCAGGAAGAGGCAATCCTGTGGCTTTGTGGTGAGGATGAGAAGCCTTCACAAACATGAAGCCACCAAAAAGACCCAGGACAACGAAGGAGAGGAAGAGGGGATGGGGACAGAAGATTGGAGAAATAGGAAGGAGCAAAAAGGAGGTAAGAGGAGGTAAACAGGGTACAAGAAAGGGCATCTGCCATAAATGACTGCCTCCTGGCTCCTGCCCAATCCGCTCTTCAATTCACAGCCTTGAAGTACAGGCAGTCTAGCTATCTCATGGTCCACAACAAAGTCCTCATGACACTCTGCTCAGGATGGTACTTTCCATATCACTCACTGTGACATTGAGCCATTGGTGGTATTTCTCAATACCATAGGATCTCTTTAAAGGAAATGATTTCCGTATTGCACAGAGAGGTTCTCATAGCTGTAAATGGAGCAGCTGGGAGTCAAGTAAGACACACAGAGCATGGAGCCTAAGACCCGTGCTATGGTTTGAATCTGAAGTTCCCCTGCAGTCACATGTTTTGAATCTTGTTCCCTAGGCAGTGGTGCTATTTTGGAAGGCTATGGAACCTTTAAAAGGTGAGTAGGTCACTAGGTGTAGTCCTATGAAGGTAAGACCCAGCCCTTGTTTCTCCCTGGCTCCCTGCTTCCTATCTGTCATGATATAAATGATCTCTGACACATTTCCACTGCCACAGTGATACTACAAAAGGTAGCACACCTCCCACCCCCAACCTAATGGAACTAGGCTGCTCCATTCAAGCCTTTTCTACCATGATGGACTGATGCTTTCTGAAACCATGAGCCAAAACAAACCTTTCCTTCCGTAAGTTGTAACACAAAAGTAAGTAAGACAGAAGAGGAGCACCAGAGAGCTGTGACTAAACCGGGCCATGTGGCTCTCAGGTCTTTGGAAAAGATTTGTGGGAGGAATCTGGAAGACTCTGGAGATGCTATACCAGAGCTCGATGAGTGATTATGGTGGAAGTTTGGAAAATCAGAATTTCTATAGGATTATAGACAGTAAAGACTGCTCATCAAGTTTCAGATGGGAAGAAGGATACTATTAGGAATTAGATGAGAGCTCATTTATGTTACATCCTGGCAAAGAATTTTATGTATGTTTTCCCCACATCCAAAAACTTTCAATGAGGCTAACTAAAAAGTAATGGTCTAATTAATTTGGAGGAGAAAATGTTAAGATAGTATGGACTTCAGGTTGTGGTATGGTTATTGTTGGATACTTTTTAGCCTGGTTTACTGTGAGACTTGGGAATAAAAAGATGTGAAAAATGCAGTTTGGACAAAAAGGAGCTTATTTAAAGTTGTACACAAAGTTAAAAAGATTAGCAGTGTTAAAGAAAAATCAACCAGTTTGGACTGTAACAATAGGAAAGGGGTCTTTAGAACATTTCAAGAATTGGAGCGACCACCCATCAAAACCTCCCGGATCCTAGACTGTATATAGATACATACATATGGATATATGACATGAAAGTAAAAACAAAACTGTTTCAGAGAAAAAAGATGAGAGAAAGGGATGAGAAAGGGAGGTATGGGAGAGAAA
The DNA here is from genome assembly GCF_000622305.1 of Nannospalax galili. Classification (NCBI taxonomy): domain Eukaryota; kingdom Metazoa; phylum Chordata; class Mammalia; order Rodentia; family Spalacidae; genus Nannospalax; species Nannospalax galili. The sequence goes on from NW_008355790.1 coordinate 2,055,511, forward strand.
GAGCTTAAACTATATTATATACCTGAATTAAAAATCAGTACTGTGGGGCTGGGGAGATGGCTCAGTGGTTAACTGCACTGACTGCTCTTTCAAGAAGACCTGGGTTCAACTTCCACCACCCACATGGCAGCTAACAACAGTCCAGCACTCCAGTTCCAGGGGAACCAACACCCTCTTCTGACATGCATGGGCATTGCACGACATGGGTACACTTACACACGTGCAGGCATTATACTCATACACATAAAATGAAAATAAAGTCAGTACCATGTACAATGAAAACATACTGTGATGGCTAATCCTGGGTGTCAACTTGACTGGATCTCGGATTAACTGAAATGAGAGATATCTTCTTGATTGGATCATCTGAAGCTGGAAGACACACCCTAAATATGGGTGTTACCTTCTGATGGCAGCCTGTATAAAAGGCCAAGGCAGAGGCGCACGCCTGGCTTCTTGCTGCTTGCCTTCTGTCTTGCTGGTGAGTTCGTCTTGCTGCCGCAGACTGAAGACTAGCTGATCTTTTGGAATTTGTTAGACCTTCAGCACCAGATTGGGACTACTGAGACATCCAGCGCAGTGGATTAAGCGACTACGGATTCTCAGCCTCTCTGGTGTGGTGCAGCCAGTGTTGGACTACTTGAACTCTATCCTGTGAGCGAAGCTGATAAATCTCTATACATATATATTCATTCTACTGGTTCTGTTTCTTTGGAGAACCCTGACTAATACGCATATCAATAAAGAACTGAATTTAAAAAAACAAAAAACAAAAAACAAAACTGAGTCTCAACCCCAAAACTCATTTGAAAGATTTTCCTTAAAAAGAGACAGCTTTATTTGCATAGAGCTGCCTAGTAAAGTGTTTTTCCAGGTTCTGCCACCCTGGTTCTCATGGGTCACTGCAGCCATGGTCAAAGGGGGCCTGCTACTCACACTGGCAGCAGGAACTTGGTGTTATACATGTGATTCTAGTTTTGCAGGCTGCAGTCTTGCAGGGTGCAAGAATTATGGAGTCATGGCTGCTTCCACAAGATTTTTTTTTTCGGGGGGAGGTCTTTTTGAGACAAGGTTTCTTTGTAGCCCCAGCTGACCTGGAACTCGCTATATAGATCAGGCTGGCCTTGAACTCACAGATCCACCTGTCTCTGCCTCTCCAGGGCTGGGATAAAAGGCATGCACCACCACACCCGGCTTCCACCAAGATTTTTAAGAAAAGCTTATAAACTCAGGCAACATATATCAGGGGCCAGATTCCCTGAGAGGTCTATGGATGAAGGCATAAAGGTGAAGTCTAAGTTACAATTGCAGTCTCAGGATGGTGGAGATACGAGGAGCATAACAATGTTGGCTAAGTAAAGTTTTAGGCACTGAGTGGAGCTAGCCCAAGAGAGAGGCTATGTGAGCCACAAACAGCAAGGCCAATAGAGCGCACATCATGCCAACACATGCCTCTGATGCTAGACATGGAGCTACAGGGTTTAATGTTTGCCCTCCTGGCTCTGGCCCTGCTTTGGTCCCATCCCTCCTTTCTATGCCCCCATTCTTCCCTTGTGGAATGGGGATGTTTACTGTGCCATTGTATATTGGATGTATACAGTTCTTTATATTTTCTAGGAGGTAATAGCTAAAAAATTACTTTGGGTCTCAACAGACACTCTGGACCCAGACTTGTGGACAGTGATGAAACTGTTAAGATTTTGAGGACTCAGGGCTGGGGAGATGGCTTTGTGGTTAAAGAGCACTGACAGATCTTACAGAGGACCTGGGTTTGATTCCCAGCATCCACATGGCATCTAACAATTGTTAGCCTAACTCCAGTTCCAGGGGAATACAATGCCCTCCTCTGACCGCCACAGGCATTGCATGACACAGGTGCACTTACATGCATGCAGGCAATATCTTCATATACATAAAATTAAAAAATAATAAAATATTAAAAAAGCCTTTGGAAACTCTTAAAGTTGGACTAAATAATATAATTTGTATTATGAGATGGCCATTAGCCTTTGGGATCCAGGGGTAGAATGTTATGGTTTGAATCTGGAATGTTAGCATGAGCTCATGATGTCAGCACTTGTTTTCCAGCTGATCTCACTATTGAGGGAGGCTGTGAAACCTTTAAAAGGCAGAGCCTAGTAAACAGAAGTAGATCGCTGGAGATGAGCATTTTAAGGTGATATCTGGTCTCTGTTTCTGCGTGGCTCTCTGCTTCCTGTCTGCTGGGATGTAGATAGCCTGTCACATACTCCTGCCACCATGAACAGAACTACTACGACCTGGCAAGCAGCTGAAACTGGGAAGCCATACTTTCTTCCCCTTAAGCTGTTCTGTCAGGTAGTGTGGTCACAGCAGCGCAGAGCAGAAGTAACTACTACAATTTGTCCTTGAGGAATAGAGTGACTCCAAAGAACACTGGGACCAGTGGAAACAATACAGGGGAAGTCAACAGGAATAGACAAGAGCAGGCCTGGAACCTAAGCAGCATGGGCTTAATAAGGCTTATTTTAGAGCCCAGGTCTATAAAATATAATCTGGGGAACAACTGACATTTGTTAAGGGAATGATGAAGGCTGAATGAGAAACCCTGAGGATGTGATCCAGCAATCAGGGTTTCAACAAGATTGTCAGAGGACCCTGGACTAGGCTTATAGTAAGTATGAGAAGTATGATCCTAAGGACAGGTCCCAAGCAGGAAAGTGGTGACCATCAGGGTAGCACCATAGAAAGACGGCTGATAGGACTATAACCAGTGTGTAGAAAAGGATGTGAAGAGGAGCTAGAGAGAAAACAATTTATTTAGGTACAGATTCAGACAGTGGTGTGGGGAGGAGTCAAGAACAGTGATGCTTTGAGCAGCATAAGGCCCATCAGGTAATAGATAATAGATGCCATATCGCTTCAAGACAGGACAACTAATCAATCCACTTTCCTATTCTTAGTTCAAAACTCACTCTAGAGGATCATTTTGTAAGAAAGTTTTAGCAAAATAATTCTCTAAAGAAGTTTTATGTGTATGAGTGCTTGGCCTGCATGTATATGTGCACCACATGTATATAGTGCCTACAGAGACCAGAAGAGGATACTGGATCCCCTGTAACTGGAGTTATAGACAGCCCTGAGTCACCATGTGAGATGGGAACTGAACCCAAGTCATCTGCAGGAGTAGCAAATGCTCTTAACTGCTGAGCCCTTTCTCTAGTCTGCTAAATAATTTTTAAATTAGATTTAAGCTTTGGGTGGTATATAACCTTCAAGACTTGGAGAAAGTTGGAGGTAAAACTACCAAACCAAACCTAAAGGAATGAATTGTACCCCTAATAAAGTCATCATCTTGACAATATAACCCAAGGACAAGGTATTTATTATTATTATTCTAATTATTAGCAATTAAAATAATTAGCAAAGGCTTGATATGAAGCAATAAGGAGATGAAGCAAATGAAGCAAAAAAAAAGATGTTAATTTTAAGGCACAGGTGAAACTGGGTAAAATTAAGGTAAGAGAGAGGCTGTGATATGGAAAAGAGGGTGAATGAAATAGTGGAGGGACACTGGACAACAAGACTGGTGCCTTGAAATTTGTTGTTCTAGGAAATGATCACAGATTCCCCTAAAGGATCATCATCTTTGATGTGTAGAAGTGTTCCCATTCTTCCCAAACAAGAAGAATTGGGATCACTGGGGATCATCATCTGAGTTATACCTACAGCCAGGGGATCTGTACCCTACAAGCTGAGAAGCCCAGCTACAACTGGAGTCCATAGTGCCTGTATATGCTACAAAACAGAGTCTTTAATTACTGGGTTATCCAAGTCCACGTGGCTACTTCTAAGAACAGCTACTGAGATGGAAAATATCTTAAGTGTGGTCTTCTGACATAATCTGCTGATGGGGGTGTGGTGGGAGGTTGAGTTGCACTCAAGGAACAGGCAGACTAAGAAGAACAATCAAGACTACAGGCAGGAAGATCTTTGATGTGGTTACATTATTTTCCCAGTTTAAAACAAACGAGGGTGAATCTAATGCAATATGGTCAAATCCCTGGTCACCAGTATATTTTCCAACATCTATACTAAGGTTCATTTGAGCTCAGTCTCCCTTCATGCTGAATTAGGAAAGAAACCTTCAGGTTGAATTAGGCTGAATTAGAAAATAAAAGTTCAAACTCCCCTTTAGGGCAGGAATGGGGAAATGAAAGGACAGGAAAACAGAACATCTGTGTGTCAGTGGTTTCCAAGACTGGAACTCTTGCCAACATTAGACCAACTGGATGGAATTCATGGTGGTGAGTTATTTTGACTACTCCAATATTTAAATGAAGCGCAAATTATGTCCCTGGGGATTTCTTAGGGTGATGTCTATTATTACTTTGCTTATTCCCTCTGAGGAGAGGGACTGGAGGTGGAACAGAAATAAAAAATAGCACAAGGGAGAGAGCAAAGAGGGGAAGACCAGGGGAAAGCAGAAAAAGAAGAAACTGAAGGCCGGACAAGCCAAGTTAACTTTTAAATAGACTGCCAAAGGCTCGACTGGATTGCAATGCAATCCATCTCCAAGGAGGGCAGCAGTAAGAAGAACCACAGTCCTGGCACTGAGGTGACTACATTCCTGCTCCTGTCCATGTGTAGTTCACCCCCAGCATTTACTCTTGACAGTGCTTCCCTGCTCAGTCCACCAGCACCCACTTCCTTTCGGAAAGAGGCATGAAACTGCTTTCAGTCAGTTGAGATCTTGACACGGCAAAAGAGGTCTCTTAAAGGCTAGCCTGTGGGAGCAAACTCACAACCCAGTAATTTCTGAATGATGATGGACAAAGAAATTTAAACAAGACTGGGTTGCCTCAGTACAGTGAAGGGCAAAGGTCACAGGGCAACACTGAGCCCTGAGACTCAACAGTCACATACACTATTTAACTTGATAACAGCTCGAGATTCTTTATTCTTTTTCTTTTTTTTTTTTTGTCTTTTTGAGACAGGGTTTCCCTGTAGCTCCAGTTGGCCTGGAACTCACTATGTAGACCAGCCTGGCCTCTAACTCACAAAGACCTGCCTGCCTCGGCCTCCCAAGTGTGGGGTCTAAAGGTGTGCACCACCATGTCACCATACCCAGCAAGATTCTTTACTACCAAGTGCAAACACGGAGCAGAAGCATCATCTCAACAGTGAGTGCTGGATTTCCACTAGCTAACTGAGTATTTATGGAGCTGCTTAAGACCAGACACCTTGTAGATGAGGACAGACTTGGGGATGCTTTCCCTTCTCAGTTCCCTGTCTACAAAGCAGAGCAGAGTTTCAAAACCAGCTCCATGTGCCGTCAGCTAGCCTGGTAAAGAGTTTTGCAAAGAGGCTATAGACGCACCCACATATCCTTCACTGCACGCTGTGGAGACAGGGTCCAGATTGCCAGTGTTCCACTTCTGGCTATGATTCATCAGCACTGTCCTCTAATCCTCACAACCTTTTTTGCTTTTCATCCTTAGTTAATTCTTCACTTTCTCATTTCCTGTGCTGCCCACTATCCCAACCAGGGGATTTGTGTAAGAGGAGCAGGCAGTTGGTAGTACTTGACAAAATCAAAGAAGAAAAAATCAGCAAACCAGAAGATAAAAGAGGAAAAACATTTTGAAGTGACAAAATCCAAATTCGCACAAGCACACATTGTTCTGAAAAAGAAGACTGTCCTGCCAGCCATGTAAGAGCCAAGCATTCACCTCTACCCGGCCTAACAGGACCACAGTTCCATGATCTACCCTCTGTCATGCCCCTTTGGACACTGGTGTGCAGTGATTTTTGCCAGGAAGCACTAAGAGCGGACAACTGTTATTTTTCATTTGGCACCAGTTAGCCTCATTTTGGGGATGCTATTTTCAAACTTAGGTAAATATTACAGAATGCATTTCTGACACTTAAGTGTACATATGTCTCTTGTTTAATGAGGCCTGTGACAGGTGGCATCATTTGTACAAAATCACATTGTGTTTCAGACCTGTTTTATCAAATTCCTATGCAGCCAACTCTTGCTTTTTCTTCTTGGTTATGGAGACCCCAGCAACATTTTTAAAAACTAATAATCAACCTCTTTCCTCAAATTCTGAAGATGCCTATTTAATCCTTCTGTGGCCTGGCATTGGCATGAAGACCAGAATTTCTGTCTCTAATTCCAGCCCTCACCTGCAGAGCCCCGACCCCACTGCTACTGCTCACTGCCAGCCTGACACTTCCTCCTTCCACCCAATTCAAATTCCTAGTCTAAGTCATCAGACAGATCATACAAACACCTTACATTATTTCCAAAAAGGTGAGCTATACAAAGAAAACAAAATAGAAAATAGAAAGGTTTTCATAACTTATTAGGAATCCTGTTAATTTTTAGAAGTACTAAAATTACTAAAAGTCATGAAAGCACTGATACCCACAAACTTCCAATAAAACCTCTTTGCACAGAAACACTCTAAGTATGCTCTCTTTCCCTTTCATCTGCTCTGTCTATCCTAACTGCAAGGATTACTTGCCAAAGTCTCTCAAGTGCTGGAACACTTTTCAGGAAAAGAATTCTCTGGGTAAAAATGGAGGGAGAGGGGTAAATTTTTGTTTATCTTTATTTAACCATGTGCAGCTATTTTGCAATCAAGACCAGAGAAGACCAGCCCACTGGGGAACAGCGATCAGGACCTTGCAGTGACAATCGATAAGTCAATGAAAGTAACTGCCTGAAAACAGGATTCACAGGATGAGGATGACAGACACAAAACCAGAGTACCACTAGACCAGGAGGCTCTTCTTCCAGCCCTACATATTTGCTGATTGCTCTCGGTTCCAACACCTCCCAGAGGTGAGGATTAGTTTTACATCTACAAATGACCGCAGAGCAATGTTTATTATGGCACACTTGTAAACATTCTCCTTTTCTCTCAGTATTCACCTGCTTCTTCCTCCTTGGTTAAAAATCATTGATCTGAGGGCTGGAGAGATGGCTCAGTGGTTAAGAACACTGGTTGTTCTTGCAGAAGACCCGGGTTTGAATCCCAGCACCCATATGGCAGCTAACAACTGTCCGTAACTCCAGTTCCAGGGGATCCGATGGCCTCTTCTGACCTCCGTGGGCATTGCATGAAATGGGTGCACTTACCTACATGTAGGCAATACATGCATATTTTAAAAATATTTTTGAAAAAATCACTGGTCGAAGTCGGGCGTGGTAGTGCACTCCTGTAGTCACAGCACTTGGGAGGCAGAGGCAGGTGGATCTCTGTGAGTTCTGTAAAAATCAAACTATTTCATGATATCCCTTAAAAACAAAAACTAAAGAAAAAATTTGTATTTTTTTCACTTACAAGAATACTGAGTTCAAGGCCAGCCTGGTCTCCATAATGAGCTCCAGGAGACAGCTGGGTACAGGAAGACCCTGTCTCAAAAAGACCAAAAAAAAAAAAATCATTGCTCTAAAGCCTTCATCATATAACATCTGACATCTCTGCACACCTTCAGACTTGTATCAGGGACAGCAGCTTCAGCTTGAGCTTGTCCTTAAATGTCTATCTCTCAGCAATACTTGATGCTGCCTGCTTCAACCAAAGCTCTCCAGCTCACAGCTGGCTATAGGCTTTCAAGTCCAAAAAGACACTGCCATTCTTTGGAATTTTGCCATTATTATCCTTACAGGTCTGCACTTGTTTTATCATAAGTCTGGTATGAGTCTTCACAAAAATGGATGAGTCAATGTCCTGCTCTCTTGTCTTGCACAAATTGCTTATGCCAGTTTGCAAGAGGGCCTCTACATACCTACATGGGTAAAGGCTGAGCATATGAAAAGGCATGCTTCCACCAATCACATGGGAAAAATCCTACTCTGTAACATGCTCCTCACATACATCTAAATATGAACTAAAACTGCTGGTCCTTGTTGCAATGCACACATGAGGTCTTGGTTTAAAAATGGTATTTGTCCTTTACCCCAGAGAGGAGGGGCCCTGAGCAGCTCTCACTGGCCAGTAAGTTTCATAAGGGCAGAAGCCTATCCTGCTCCCATATTGTGTATGGCACGTAGCAGACATTCAAGCACTTGCTGAATGGATGATTATCTGACAACTATTCTCTGACTTGTGGAGGATTACATCCAAAGCTTCACATCCTCTATTTTAGATGTTCTGCAGCATATGGTTAAAGTGCTAAGGTGAGTTGCTAGCATATATCCCAACATATGAATGTGTAAGTCTCAATTATAAGAGTCACTGGCTAGCTTGTATACTGAATGTCATCCAACCTGGAACCAAGATGAGTTAGACACAAGAAGCTAGTTCTGCATATTAGAAGCTATGAATCCAAACTTGAAACCACATCTAGTAACAACTCTAGACACTAAATCTGCTATTTACTAAGTGGTTTAGTCACTGGAAGTAAAATTTACCCTAAGTTTTAATAGTCTAAAAATTTTAGAAAGGCTAAGGACTTACTTTTTGTTACAATTTATTACCTTCTCCAATGGCTGGAGAAAACAGACACACATGAATTTTCACTGAAGCACTTTCTGACCTAGCAGCAGTCATAACAAACCTTTCTAATCTAATCTGGTGGTAAATTACCTTCCTGCCAACCTCACACCTCTCACCTTTTCTTTCTACTGCCTCTGTACTTCATAGCAGTTTATGTCCTTGAATCCTTTGAGCCTCAGAGCTGGGCCTACGCCCCCAGCAGTACCAAGTTCCACTTCAGCCACATCTGTGTCCAACCTGGCTCAGAAGATTCAGGAAGTGCAGAACTGCTCAAGTTTCATAGCTCTAAGCCTTTCTCTCCCTTCCCAACTGTCCTTTCAACTATCTGATGCTTGATAGTTTCTGATTCTACAGCCAACCTATGCAAGAACTTAGCCTCCCTTGCTTATCTTTCTCTGCCTGTTTGTTTTGTTGAAACAGGATCTTGCTATGTAGCCCAGGCTGCCCTCGAACTTGTGATCCTCCTCTTTCAGTCTCCTGAGTGCTGAAATGACAGGCCTGTGCCACCATGCTTTGCTGTTCTGTTTCTTATACTTCCCCCTCTTTCTTCTATTTCTATCATTACCTTCAAACTTGTGTGCCTATGTATTCATTTTCAGAAAAGCCTGCCCAAGGCTCTGGCCATTGATTCTTCAGATTTACCTGGGTCCATCTAACCCTCTTTATTTTCCTAAATTGTTCTCCTCCCCAGAGCCCTAGTGGTAACGTACAACTTTGACTACTATAATGAAGGTAGCACAATGCCCAGATCTTCCTCCAACTTTGTGGCAGAACTTTGACTCTTTGGGTTCAGTTCCCTGAGGGACAAAATATGAGGGTTAAGGGAAAAGTTTTTTCTCGGTTTTTTTTTTTTTTGGTCTTTTTGAGACAGAGCTTCCCTGTAGTCCCAGGTGACCTAGAACTCACTATGTAGACCAGGCTGGCCTTGAACTCAGCGATACACCTGCCTCTGCCTCCTGAGTGATGGGATTAAAGATGTGTGCCACTGTGCCTGGCTAAAAGAAAAAAATTTTTTTAAATATTTTATTTATTTTTATTTTTTTGTGTATGAGTGTATTGCCTGCATGTATGTAAGTGTACCTGTGCTGTGCAATATCCATAAAGGCCAGAAGAGGGTGTTTAAGAGCTCCTGAAACTGGGTGCTGGGAATCGAACCCAGGTTCTCAGCAAGAACCACTGAGTCATCTCTCCAGTCCCAGGAAAAGATTTTTCAGGAGGAAGAAAACTAATACTGAACATATCATGAGCCAGGCAGTCATGTGTCTATGTAGTCTTCTTGGCTGAATGGGGATGGTACTGTCATTCTGCTTTTCAGACATAGAATGTGAAAGTCCAAAGAGTCAGGTGAATGTACCCAGGGCTCTCTGGTCTGTCTTCCAAGTCCTTCTCAGCCCCAACAGGCCTTGATGCTTCCCTTAACTACAGCCCCAAGGACCTGGACTCTAACTAGTCCCCAAAGGTTTCAAGTCACTGCACTGAGCAACATCTTGGGGAACTCAATCTCAGACAGCAAGCAAGGACCCAGGAAGAAAATGGGAAATCTTGTATATTAAGTATGAAAGTGGTTTAAAACAAACAAATAAACCCCACAAAACCTGCTTCTGGGTTTGTTCAAAGTTATGGAGCAACAGCAGCACAAATACTCAGCAGGTGGGTGTTCCTCCTGGCTCCAAGAGGCTGGCCTTCATGAAATTCACTGCTGATGGGTGAATGCAACACATCCACCCCGAAAAGGACAAGGCTCTTGAACTAGGGCCCTCGATTAAACCCTTCTCAAACATTCATTCAGGCCTTTGGATTCTGGTCCCAAGCCCAGCCACCTGCCTGAGTGGCTCTCCTGCACAGGTCTACAGCAGGTATGCTCACATTCTCTCTATGGCTCTGAGTGGTTAGAGGAAACGTTAAGATTTAACTTATACTGAAGCTTTGTGTTGCTGCTGTAAAAAAAGCAGAGCTGGAAAACAGCTAGGGTAAGTAGGAATGAGAAGTGCCCAAATAAAAGTGTGGACTGTTCCATTTTAACATCCATGTAAAGTTGATGGGAAGAGGAAGTCATAGAACCTGTGTGGGCTGGGGGAAGCTGGGTAAGGACAGAACTGGCAGGTGATGCTTACTTGCTTTCAAAGTAGGAATAATGCAACAGTGTTTCCCCCTGATGGTCAGCCCCTAAAGTGGTACCAGGTATACAGGGTTATCACCAATACTTTAGAAAATAATGGAGTTCCTCTTTCCTGCCAATAGAGGTCCATAGAACAACTATATCAAAGCATCTATATTGAGCTCCCAAACTCCAGACCATGTTTAAACTTAAATTTTTATATTTTAGTTTTTAAAAAGCAAAACAAGTTCATTATTCCTAAGATCTCTGAATTCTGAAACTCAGAGCTAAATACAAAGAGAAAAATCAGAACTTATATATACTGGGTAGTAAAAGCATAGGGTTTTAGCTTTCTTTCTGTTTATCTGTAGTTTTAAACTGTTCTTCAGAAAACACATATAATTATGTTAATAAGGTGCAATCACTTCATGCTAAGATGGAACATAAATATAATCACATTATAAGATCCCCGACAGTTTCTTGTCTAATGAGAATTAGGCATTTCCAACAGTTGCTGCTAGATTATTAGTGTCTAAGCTCTGTCCTTGCCAACTACCCTTTGACAGTGACAGCAATGCTACTCAGTACACCAGGTGCTATGCAGAAGAGATGCCCAAAAGTCACAGCAACTCAGAAGAAAAAGCCAGATTCCCCATACTAGTGTGTGATGACCTAGGACCTTTATCTTCACAGTAGAAATAAAGTGTAAGGCTTGGTTTTCTCGGCAATGGCTCACTCATTCTCTATTTATATATGACATGAATTAGACTGACACATCTTTGGTATATTTTAAGAATTTCATATTAGTGAATCTAAGAACTTGTTTAAAATAAAACAAAGAACTAAAACCCCATTGATCAAGTCAAGGCTTTCTGTGGAAGGCCGTACACATCTGCTAGTATACTCTCTATCTAGGGAAAAGTTGGGGGACCCTTTAACTTCTCCATTTAAAAGCATCAAATTAAACAGTTCTGTGTTTCACAACCTCTTTCTGTGTTGAAAGGAATAAATACCGAACATGAATTCTGACCTAAGCAGCAGAAACAAGCAACAACAAAGCAGAGAGTAGAGAAGGAGTCAAAGTACCAAGAGCACGTGACTATTTTCAGTTGATTGTGTTTTTTGTGAATTTTGGAAAGTGATTAAGAAGGAAAGGAAGGGGGCTGGAGAGATGGCTCAGGGTTAAAAGCACTGGCTGCTCCTGCAGAAGACCCGGGTTCAGTTCCCTGGTCCATAACTCTAGTTCAAGGGATCTGAAGCCCTCTTCTGACCTCCACAGGCATTGCATGACATGGGTACACTTACATACATACATAAAATAAATACACTCGTACATATAAAATAAAATAAAAAATTTTAAAAAGGAGGAACGGGGTCTAGAGAGATGGCTCAGCGATTAAGAGTACTGACTGCTCTTGCAGAGGACTGGGGATTCCCCAGTACCCACATGGTGGCTAACAACAATTCGTACCTTCAGTTCCAGGGGATCTGATGCCTTTGTCTGACCTCTGTTGGTACTGCATGACATGGATGCACTTACACACATGCAGGCAATATACTCATATACATAAAGTAAAAATAATAAATAAAATATTTGTAAAAAAGGAAAGGAAGGTAAGGCAGGGGTTCTAAGGAAGATTCTTCCTGGAAGGGTCTGGGGACCGCCTATGCCATCCACTCATTATCCCTAACCACATGCACTCAGCCTTCGTGTCCATGGATATTTCACAACCTTCAGTTTCCCCAAGCCATAAGCAACAGAGTACCCACAATTCAAGCATAAATAGCTCCCGGGTGTTTTTATTTCTTCATGCCTTATCTTAAATGCTGCAGCCATGATACTCTGTTAGGTGCCCATGCTAGCCTTATCCTGTGTGAAATCCCAGAGTCCCATTTAACAATGTGAGGATGAGTTCTAAGGATCAGATGTGCCACAAATTGAATTCTTCTGTAACATCTGATGACTCTCCTCCATGATGGACAGGGACTCTGTTGTCTTTTTCTCCTGGTAAATTGAATTCTTCTGTAGCATCTGATGACTCTCCTCCATGATGGACAGGGACTCTGTTGTCTTTTTCTCCTGGTAAATTTTCTATTCCTACCATGGAGCCTAGCACAGGGAAGCTGAGTGTAATTTTTGGAATGATTTTCAGCATGACTGTGGAGAGACAACCAACCTACCTCACGTTATCTGTTCCTGTGCCCTGTATTTTGCCTCTACATCTGTTTACTACCATCAGTAACTTGTTTGTTGACCACACTTCTGTTTATAAAATGTCCTCACAAACCAATCACTTCAGCAAAGCTAAACTAATCAGGAAACAGAGAGAAAGCCCACAGGCAGGCTAGGCACCACTTACCGCTACTTCCACTGACTGCATGGAGAGGTCACATGGTGGCTTCAGGGCTTTGGGCCTCGTGGCGTACCAGAAAGTGGTGAGTGCCGCAAAAGCTCCAAAGCCCATGAGTGTGTTGGTTGGAAGGGTGCGCACGTACTGCCGGATGTCAATCAACTCTGGTATTCGAAAATACCGGAACAGTTCGTGGACTTCCATGGTCCTGTATTGGTGGTTCCCTAGGCCGAATTCTGTCAGAAGAGAAAGATGTCATGCTTACTCCAGGGGGGCAGACGCTTCTCCAGACTTCCTAAAGGCCAGCCACTAGTGCTATGGCTGGCTGGTCAATGAAAGGCATTAAACCCACAGTCTAATAGTCCAGGTCTTCTCCCACAAGTCAAATTTCATTTTTTTCTAGCAATACTTTAGTCATTTAGTTCTGTTCCATTTCTCCATTATCTTGTATAAAAATGTTTTCATTAATATTAAAAGGACTTTACTCACAAAGAATTCTTGCCATAAATGTTCAAGTAAGTGGTATAATTGTTAGCTTTTGTTTCTGAAATTAGATCTTTGTTCTCTTCCACCTCATCAAACACACTCAACTCTCATTATCAAGACTAATGGAGATATGAATGAAGACGTGCAAACAAGCCCAAACCACCTAAGGGCCATAAGGTGTTGTTTCTTCCAAGAGATCTCAGAACAAGTTCCCCAACTGGTAAAACAGACCAGCCTAAATTTCAACATGTCTTTCAGCTTCCCAAAAGAAGTGACATATAAATGCCAGGAGATCCATAATTGGCTGTTTTAATTAGATCTCCTTCTTTTATATTCCCCAAGATACTATATCTAAGATGAACAAATAAATTAGTGTACATAAGCTTTAAACTGAATACCAGAGGTCTAGTGGGAGATTATAGGATTGTATTTGAAAGAAAGTGTGGAACAGTGAAGATTACATTCTGGAACCAAATCCTGCTTCTACTTTATTAGCTGTGCGACTCTGGACAAATTACTTTGCCTCACGGTGCCTTTGCTTCTCTATAAATGGAGATGAAAACAGTACCCATTGCAGTGAGCTTTTAGGACTACTACTAAAGGATTCACATCAACAGCTTAGGATGATGCCATACATAAGAAAAGTGCTCAACAAATGTTAAATATTGCCATAATTTCCTCTACCAGCGCTCTCTGATTAGTCCTGGGTGCAGAACACTAAGTACTGTGGTAATAAAAATGATGATTGCCTACAGTTTACAGAGAAAAGTTAAGGAGCCAACTACAATGAAGAAAATTAAATGGATATTAATATATATCAAAGCCCCAAACTGAATCTTACAATGTATATATACACTAGTCTAAAAAAAAAATAAGTGTGCACTGGAGAGATAACAAAAACAATTCTACTTTATAAACCTATTGATGAATAATTCCTTTAAAGTCTGGTACACAGGAAAGGAAGTAATAGGAAATGAGCCGAGGGACTTTGCACAAAACTCCACCGCAATGAAACAAGGGCTCACACTCTACCACTCTAAGTCAGACAGCGTCCATTCTTTTAATAGCTTGGTCACAAGGCTGAAAATAGTTTTGAAACATAGAAATCATCTGTGTATATTTAATTTGTACTATTATACTATTTTTTTCACAGAGTAACATAAGATCAAGCTGCTTTTTCTAACCAATAATACCACAGGACACAGCATAATACATTTGTTCAGCTTGTTCAAGCTTGTACTATCCCAGCTCTGGGCAAGAGTAAGCACACACACACACACACACACACACACACACACACACACACACGGAATGTCAAGGTTAACATAACAGAGAAAGAACAGATAAGCAAGTGTCTTCAGATCATAACGTTAGAGAGAAAGCACCATGCTTACAAAACCACTCACCATCTGTGCCACCGACAGCTGACTGCTAGGTGACACATCACAGCAGAACCAGAAAAGGGCAGTGAGGATTGGGGTGGGGTAGGGGCCAGGGCAGCTCAGCGGGTGCTTACCAGGCCTGCCAAGGTCTTTCAGGGCGTTAGTCACATGCCGAGTCCTACGCTGCTGCCCACTGGGCTAAAGGTAACTAGCAGACAAAATCCATACTTGACTTCTCAGGAGAACAGAGGGTGGAGGATGGGCCAATGAGGAGCTGGGAGTAGAGTCACCCCACTGCTCCACCCATGGGCAGGGACCAGCATCAGTGAGTGTTGCTGCCAGGGGCAGTTCTGCAAACAGACACTGTTTTCATTTTTCTCAGCTTCCCAATAAGAGACAAAAGCTATGTTTTTTAAACCATTGAAATGAAGGATAAGATGTTGGATGGTATGTCTAACCACCATGAGACATCTCCGAAAGCAACAGATGCCAGGGCACACTCACAGCGTATTTGTTCTAGATGCAGTCATAGGAACTGAGCTCTTCCTATCACTCTGCATAACTGAGTGCCTAGGGTGTATCAAGCACTGTGCTGGCAGCTGGGAAGGCTGTGCTAATGATCAGGCTGGCCACATAATGTGGAAGAACAAAATGAAGTGAGCAAAGCTTGCCAGGCACAGGGCAGGGCCTGTCTGAAGAATGGATGTCTACACTGAGACTTTAAGGATACACAGATAACTCAAGCCCAGGTCTTACTTGCACTGAGACTGTAAAAAGCACGCACACGCATACACAAGCTTTCTGATTTAATGTGTGAACTGGCCTTGCCCTCCAATCATTTTACTCCCCATGTCTTCATTGCCCTTACCCTTCCGCAATCTGAACCTGAAGAGGCATACCCACCTCTGGAACATACACCCATGCCCTTTTCTCTTCTTTTCCC
This sequence comes from Nannospalax galili, assembly GCF_000622305.1. NCBI lineage: Eukaryota > Metazoa > Chordata > Mammalia > Rodentia > Spalacidae > Nannospalax > Nannospalax galili. Next base: position 2,071,263 of record NW_008355790.1, read on the forward strand.
AAGTCTCTGAAGTAATTTCCATAAAATCTACCTTGCATGAATTTATAGGGGAAGAGCACAGCAGAATTATATCCTGGAGTGAGAATATCAAATAATTCATCTCCAAACAAATAGAGTCATACACAGGGGATTAATTTATCTAGTTTAAGCAGTAAAACCAAGCTATAGAGTGTATTGTACTAAGAAAGTTTCACAGGTTGAGAAGAACTTTTTAAAAACTTCAGGGAATCATATATTAACAGCATATGTGCAAGAACATTGTATTAGATGCTAATCTGTAATGCTAAGCATTTAAATCTAGTCACATTCTCACATTTAGTGGGTGATAATGACAAGCTATAGCACTTTAATCCACGCTCAAAGCCAGGTAACAACCTGCAGCCCAACCAAGCAAACTGGTTAAGGCTGTGTATTGGAGAGCTATGATAAAGAAACACATATTCTTTAGATATATGACATATTCATGTCAAGAATAACTATTAAGCACTGGTAGCATTATAAATCTTTTCCCTTCTACTTACATGCTACAAAGGAAAAAGGAGTCAGATATTTAAAAACAGAGGTGGACTTTATAGTCAAAGAAAATTAGATACAGTAAAGAGCCATTTTATGCTCTGTGTGAAGATAGACCCCACTCTTTAAAATTCAGTCCTGATGGGTCTTGGAAACATTAAGGCATATGTACTTGCTAGTAAGTGGTTAAAACCAAGAGATCTTGTTTTTATGTCAGGGGTGTTCTGTTTAGAATTTTCCTGCATTCCTTCAAAAGCAAATTTCCATATCATCATCTAACAGCCCAGGCACATACATCATGTTGCTGTTTGCTAAGAATACAACTTAACTGTCTTAGGAAGCCATGTTGCTTAGTGGGGAACGCACAAGTTTACTTGACAATTAGCTTCTACTACAGCTTGCACACTCTTCCTTTCCTTCCTGCTTACAAAAGGTGTGTTTGTGGGGCTAGAGAGTGGCTGGGCAGTTAAAAACACTCTCTACTTGTCCAGAGGACTTAAGTTCAGCTCACAGCCACCTGTAACCCCAGCTCCAGGGGATCCAACACCTTTCTCTGGCCTCCATTGACACCCACATGCATGTGGCACACACATATACAGACAGATACACACACTAAAAAAAGTGTTTGCTCAGCTGGCTCATTTAAAAATGCCTCTAAAACTTGAGTCAAAAAGTATGACAGGAAATGTAGGAACAGTCGAGGAAAGCTTCCATAAGCCCAGCAAAGAACAAGAGCTGAGAATGAGAATGCCTTAGAGGATGTATGAGTAGAAAACAGGTAGCAGGGGAGGCCAACGAAAATGATGGCATGACTTTAAGAAAACAGAAATGCTGGGACCTCTCTGCCCAAGCTTTGAACTGTATTTACTTCATGCTTTGGAGAGGTTTTCACAACCTGCACCTCACTGGAACATCACAATAGCAAACGATGATGAGGAAAACCAAGACCAGAGATGGTAAAGGCTTCCCGGACTGTTTGTCAGGCACAGAACACTAGCCTAACTCTAAACTCAGTTTACAGGAATGACTCTTACCCTCGGTTAGCCCTTGACCTGTCCACTGAGAATGTCCACATGGTCGGCTGCACATGGACTCAGTCTCCTTCAGCTGCTGTTAGGAACCATGAGAACAGGACCCAGGGTCCTTCTAGCAATAAGACTGCTTGGTGTTATGAGAGACTGGTATCTGAAATCCATCTGAACTCTTGATGTCTTATGTAATGCTATCTTAACTCCCTGGCCTCTGTACATGTGGTTTCAGTGCCCAGTGTAGACAAAGGTTCACCTCCTACCACTGTGCTTTCAAAATGAAAAAAATAGCTCAGAGCCAGAGGTGACCCACAAAGACATGGTTCTCTCTAAGGATATACGAGGACTGATCCATACAACATACACACTCATGCACTCCTGCAATTCTGCAAACCTTTACTTACAGAAGCATTTTATTCTCTTCTTGTGATCTTCTGTTTCTCTTCTGAAGCTCCTCGAGCTTTCATCAAACAGAGTGAAGAGCAGTTTGATGGAATGTAGATCTCAAACAAACCCACATAAATAGCACCCTTGCCCCAACAGCAGCAAATTGAGAAAGCCCGACATCTTTCCTTAACACAGCAAGCCAAGCTGGCATGATGCTGTCATTCCCTGCCCCACCTCCTCCCTGACACAATACGCTATTTACTGAGGGCTGAAAGTACTCCTTTGTCCGGCACTAGCTGGGCAGAGATCAGGTCCCAGGAGGAACAAGAGAGCGGCAGCTAGGCCATTTGCTGTTCTTTCAGTCCGCCACGCCACCGTTGCTGGTGGCATGCTCCTTAACCCAGGCTGGCAAACCAACTAAAGCTAGATTTGCTTAAGCCACAGAACCAAAGAATAGTGGGGCTGTCCCTAGAGAGAAGAAAGTATCAAATGCAGAAGGGATGCAAGTCTCCCACCAGAGGGGAGGCAGGGGCTGCTGATCAAACCCTATGCCACTGGGGAACTGCCAGCACGACACTGGTCTTGGCCATCTCACCCAGCACAGAAGGCCTACTCGGGTGACTCTGGGATCCTCTGCACAAAGCAAGTGGTTCCACAGAGAATAATTCATCGTTGCCATCCACTGCCTTGGGACTTTTCTTCTCAACCAAGTATAATGAACCTTAAACCAATGAGTTTTGTATTTTCATTAAAGTGACTGGTCCTGGGGATTAGAGTCAATTTCCATGGAGATTTTAAAAGGGGAAACAAAGCTGAGAAGTCGTGTTTTCATAATCTTGATTTTATAAAATAGTGGAGTTGGGCTGAATACTTCTACACTTATGCTTCTTGGCCACTCCTTCTAAAGCTATCAGAGAAAGAATCGCACACAAAGTACTTAAAAGCAAGTAAATGCCACACTTTTTAAAAACAGGTAACACTAAGGCCATACCTCAACCATTCATACTGACTACTGGCCACAGCTATCACATATGCCCAGCCCAGAAAAAAAGAGCCCCCAAACAGCATGCCAACTTGAAAAGATAAATTTTTAGAGGTAGATGGGATGATCAAGCAATTACTTGTAATAATTTCCATATTCCATAAACTCCTAAGTCATATGACAAACTGTATTACTTTAGAAATACTGCTTAGGCTTATTTATTTATTTCTGAGAGAGGATCTTGCAATGTCTCGAAGGCTGGCCTGGCCTTGAGCTCTCTATCCTTCTGCTTCAGTCTCCCAGGTACAGTTCTGGGGTTGCAGAAGTAAACTGCCATGCCGGGTTCTTTGGTTTTTTTTTTTTTTTTTTTGAGACAGGGTCTCCCTGTAGCCCTAGCTGGCCTGGAATTCACTATGTAGACCAGGCTGGCCTTGAACTCTGATATCTACCCGCTCTACCTCCTGTGTGCTGGGATTAAAGGTGTGCTTGATCATGCCAGGCTGGTTCTGAGGCATCTTTAAGGCCATTTTCCCAGGTATCTAACAGTTTTCTTTTCTTTTTCATATTTAAAAAAAAAAGAAGCGGCTGTTGGAGCCCCTGGAGCTAGAGTTATGGACAGTTGTTAGCTGCCATGTGGGTGCTGGGATTCAAATCCAGGTCTTCTGCAAGAACAACCAGTGTTCTTAACTGCTGAGCCATTTCTTTCATTTTAAGTTCAAGTATTTTTGACATCATATAAGCATCTATATCACTGCAAAAAAAGAAAGAAAAAAGGAAAATCCCCCCAGGTCACAAGATCACACCTGATTAAGACAGTGAAGGACTCTGTCCTACAGATCCACATTTTTATAACGGAACCTCATCCTTTACTGAGTTTTCTTTCTCTCTCCCTCCCTCCCTCCCTCCCTCCCTCTCTCTTTCTTTCTTTCTTTCCTGTCATTTTTTTGAGACAGGGTCTCCCTGTAGTCCCAGCTAACCTGGAACTCACAGTATAGACCAGGCTGGCCTCCAGAGTGCACCACCACGCCCAGCCTTTATTCAGTTTTAAAAAGGTTTTTATAATAATATCCAACATTTGCCTTTGTAGGGTCAAACACCAGGAAACAATTACCTGGATAGTATTTGTTGTTGTTGTTTTGGGTTTTTTTGTGGTTTTGTTTTTTGCTTTAGAAAAAGTTTATCCGTTAGTTTACAAGGCCCTGAGACTAGCTTCAGCAGAAATGCTCCAGGACCAGGTGCTTGCTCTGATGTTGTTCAAAACATGAGAACCTTGCTGAGATTTTAATACGAGAACTAAACTTGTGTGTGGAGAAACCCCTATCCTTGTACTGAGGTACAAGAACTATTTTGTATTTAGATGTGAAGACAAGTTGTGAAAAACTTACAGACCTGCTCCTGAGACTTGAAATGCAAACAAAGACTGAACAAAGCAGCAGTAAGTACAAGAGATAGTGACAGGGATTTAAGGGGAGCTGCATGGCAAAGGTACCAGTGGGTTTTCAAAAAGTGGGGGAAGAAACAAGATAATGGGAAGCAACCCCTTCCTGAGCGCTAACTCAGTTGACAAATAAACCTGGAACAAACTAACTGAGTTAATGTAGTTAAGAAGCGGGGAGGGAAGGTGTCCAGGGAAATCAGTTGAGTTATGATTTTCTTTTCTTTTTTTAAAAAATGTATTTTATTTAATATTTTTATTTTATGTGTATGAGTACATTGCCTGCATGTATGTGAGTGTACCCATGTCGTGGGTGCTGGGATTCGAACCCAGGTCTTCTGCAAGAACTACCAGTGTTCTTAACCACTGAGCCATCTCTTCAGTCCCATACCATGCTTTTAAGAGTCTTACCTGAGGAGCTGGACAGATGGCTTATGGGTTAAGAGCACTGGCTGTTCGTGCAGAGGACCTGGGTTCGAGTCCCAGAACCCACATGGCAGCAAACAACCATTCCTAACTCTGGTTCCAGGGGAATCTGACACCCTCTCTGACCTCCTCAGGCACTGTATAACATGGGTGCACTTACACACATGCAGGCAAGGCACTCATACACAAAAAATAACAAAGTATTTTTTAAAGTCTTATCTGAACCCAAATGCCCCTCACTAGATGAAAATAAGCATATACACATAATGAAACAGCATTCAATCTTTCAAGGAAAGAAAATCAGGACAAATGCCACACAGGAGATATGCATGAACCTTGAAAAGACCATGCTAAGTGAAATAAACCAAAGAAAAGGAAAAATATGAAGGCACTGATAAGAAGTGCCTGGAATCAGCAAATTCACAGACAGAAAATAGAGCAGAGGTTACCAGGGGCTGGGGGCAGGGAGGGAGCCACGGGAGCTATTGCCTAACAGGTGCAGAAGTTTTGCTCAGGATGATGAAAACTAGCTGGACAGGAGCAACGCTTACACAACTGTGTGAATGCACTCAATACCATTGAGCAATTGTATACTTAAAAATAGTCAAAATGGTAAAATTTTACGCTACATGTGTTTTGCCACAATAAGACAATTCCAAATAATTTATAAAAGCAGATATGGTAAATAACTGGCTACGAAAGGGAAAAGATCAGGAATTGTAGGGCTGAGTCTGTGAGCCTGTGAAAGGGAATGGTGGTACAGCAGAAGGGAGAATGCGACCAGAAGGTGGTTTGTGAGTGACCAGCCCAACTTTCCAAGGTCCCAAAAGCCTTCCTTCAAGTGCAAGAACAAAAGTCTTCTGGTGGCTCCCTGCCCAGCACAGCCACGGGAGTAGGTTGCACAGTGTAAGGCGGCCTCAGTTCCTCCTTTGGGCACCTGCACCTGCCCTTTCTGCACCCTCCCAGCCCTTTTTGAGAAATTCTTCTCTAACTTGTGCCTGCTTTCATCTCCTTCACGGTTTCTTTTCCCTGATCCCACCTTATTTTGTCTAAATTCTATCCAAACAGGCCAGAGGCCACTTTCTACTCTAAATTCTTACTTGATTTCAGTGGGACGCAATTAGTTCTTCTGCTAAACTCCAGGAATATTTTATTTATACCTTTGTGTGGTACTTAGCACCTCCTGTTAAACTTCTAATGAGAGGTGCGTAGATCCTCTACAGCTGCTTGTCTCTCCTAGCCTTGGTATAGTGCCCAGAGTAACACAGGGGCCAGACCAAAGCAGGTACTTAATACTTACTGAGGCACTTTTCTGTCATTTTCCTATCATAATCCACTAGAAGAGACATTTATAGAACAATGACTCCCAACGAGGAAAGGGGCATTCAGGGTGTCCTTTTCCTCCCCAAACCCAAAGAGTTGGAGGGAGTCTACATAGCAGAGGGGACTAAATGCCACCTCCTATGATGCTTTATTTTTCTTAAAGCATTTCACCTCCTGAGAACTTTGTTAACACTAACAGAAAGAAACAATCCTCACATATTCAGAGACTGCTCATAAGTTTAAGACAAATCAAGATTTTCCACAGACAGGACAGAGATGCTGCCAGAAAAGGGGCTAGTTCCCGGAGTGCCACACCAGGCAAGTTTTCAATGACAAAACAGTCCTCCAAACCAGAGAAACACATAAGGTTTCTTCTAGTCCCTGACCTAGAGTAGCCTGGGAAGGCTTGGTGAGGAGAGCATCCGCCAAACACAGAGGAGAGCAGGGTACTTGGATGATGTAAGGAATGCTGGCCATAGGACCTGACCAGCATTCCCCACAGCACATAGTATTCAAACGGTAAACACCTTTTAGCTCTCCACCCTCTCCATTTACACACAGACAAAGAAGATCTGTCTGAACATCTAGTTGGGAAGATAATTAGCTCAAAGATTCCTAAGGAAGATGCTCAGATCATGTGAATGATTTTCTGTGGGACAGCAAGGCTAAACTTCAGTGAGATGTATTTAACAGGAAATTTGCCATTCAAATAACAATCCTAAGGAAAATAGGATTACTCCTTCCGTTTTCAAATATTGATTTAATATGCAGATAATGGTTAATGGAGAGAGACATTTCCTTCAGTGGTGTAGCCACTGGTAAGGTGTCCAAGCCTGTAAACAAACTCCCACTCCCACTCCTGTAAACACCCCTAATGAAACTCACTGGGACACACACACAAACACAGACACACACACACACACAGAGAGAGAGAGAGAGAGAGAGAGAGAGATGGCACTGGTTAAGAACACTTCCTGCTCTTGGCAAAGGACCTGGGTTTGGTTCCCAGTCCCCAGCACCCACATAATAGCTCATAACTATCTGCAAATACAGTTCCAGGGGAGCCAACACCCTCTTTGGGTCTCTGTGGAGCAGACCCACGTGATGCACATACATATGTGTAAGCAAAACACTCATACACATAAAATAAAAATAAATCAATCTTTTTTAAAAAGACATGAAAGTAGAAGGGGCTAGTTAGGAAGAGGAGGGGAAACATGGGAGGGAGGGGGGCTCTGAGAGGGTGAGGGGTGACTATGATTGAAAGACATTATGGACATCATGAAAATGTCATAATGAAACTCATTCTTATGCATAATTAATATATGCTAATAAAACATTAAAATACTGACTTAACACTTTCCATGATTTCTGTGTAGATGTCATGACCAAGGCAGGGAAGTTTGCTGACAAAGACTAGAGTAGAAGGGCTGGAGAGATGGCCCAGCAGTTACTGTTTGCTCTTGCAGAGGAACTGGGTTTGAGTCCCAACACCCATATGGTGGTTAACAATCATCTGTAACTACAGTTCCAGGGGATCTGATGCCCTTTTCTGACTTCCAAGGACATTGCACAACATGGGTGCAGTTACATACATGCAGGCAATACACTCATACACATAAAAAAATAGATAATAATAAATAAAAATATTTTAAAAAAGGCTAGAGTAGGAAGAGGGCTTGGATGGAAGGGACAACCTCAATTAATCAGCTTGACTTCTTCAGCAGATGCCCACAAGAAGACCCACTGGATAGACTGACACAATTCTTCAGGAAGCAAGACAGTAGAGGTTTCTGGAGATTAAACTTCCTATCGTCAACTGCATCTGATAGGGCATGTTATGTCAGATGACATAACATAATTAGGGAGATCCCTAATTATGCCTATGAAACAGAACATTGAATAACATGACACCATGGTCCAAAGGTATTAGGCAAGACAGGTAGAGCCTGTTATTAAAATAGCTAAAGAAGGAAATAAAAGTCCCCTTGCCACTAAAATGATTCAAAAGAACAGACCTTCCAGCTTACAAAGGAAACCTGAAGCTAGAGATACCACCAAAAGAAAAGGAGAAGTGCTTAACAGGTAAAGGGATCTCTAGTCTTGCAATAATAGGCAGGGCTAGACCCCAGCTAGGCAAGAAGATTTTTCTCCATTGAGGTCTCCGGGAGAGGAGGAAGTAGGGTCCATTTGTAGGAGAAACTGAACAGAGAAAAGGAATCTGAATCATACAGGTCTTCTCAGCCAGTGTCTTCTAGTGGCAACTTCAGAATGAAACAGTACAGAAACATGGGAAGAGTCCTAGACTCAAATGCACAAGATCCTGTTCCAGATACTGGCTGTGCCCAGATGAGCTGCACAGTCTTGAGCTGGTCCTCTGCCTGTGTGAACCTTAGAGGGTGAAGAAAGGAAGGGGACACAGGGGAGACACTCCCCGCTGTGCCATGAGCACCATGCTGGCACCTCCAGGACAAAATCCTGGCATCAAGACCAAATCAACAGGATTCCTCACATACCCTGGAACCTCAGGTAACAGAGACATAGGAAAAAAACCAATCATTTTTAAAAACCATCAGTTCTATGCATTGGGCCTTAAGTGTTTATTATTATACTTATCATTCTTTACATTTGGCATTTTCTAGCTTTTTATTGTGGTAAATGCATAGCATAAAATTTGTCATATTAACCACTAACTAGATTTTAAAAACATTTCTCAAGATAAACAAGATATAACTGGGTCAGGTTAGTTAATTTCCTTTTGTATTTATGTATTTTCCACCTGCTATACAAAGGATTTAGGGTGGCAACCTGTCCTTATTAAAGAATGACAGATGGGCTTTATAAACCCCTCCCAGAAAACACAGTTAAGCCTTCACTGTCTGCCCTGATCTGGGCCCCGGCTCAGGCCCTCACTGACTACAGGAAAAACTTCCACCTAGTGTCCTTTGAAAAAGGCCAGCATTGCAAACACAAACAATACTCTGAAAAGTACAGGGGATAAAACCTCTCTAGCCCTTTGCAAACAGAAGGTCATTGCCAAGAGGATGAAGCACTTGCAATGTTTTCTCCTCCTTCAACAAGTTCAAGAGAACAGTGAAGGTAAACACACCTGCAGGAGTTAACCCAACTACACAGCAGAGCTGGTGATAACCTCCCAGGACTTAAGTGGTAGGGCCTCAGTGCTGCAAGTATCTGGAAGAGGGAGAAAACTCTATGTATGAGATAGAGATCACAGGAGGACTATGCAGAGAGGCAGGGTGGAACCAGGCCAAATCTAAACAGTCAAAGACAGGTGGGGGTAGAGAAACACCTATGAAAGTTAGACCATGTGGGAGGCAGGAGACGCAGGAGGCAGTCAGGGGTGGGTTAGGAAATGGCAGCCTCTCAAAGCAGAGGCCAGGAGACTGAATCTCTCACCCAGGACAGTATCCTGTCAACAGGCTAAGGAATAGTTGCTGGAGGTGTGCCTTCAACCCAGGGAACTTAGTTTATAGTCAGCCATGTCCTTGCAGGGGACCTAGAGGTCAGTATGGGAGGCAGAACAGACTCAGTCCTTGTCTTCAAGGAGCCCACTGGGCCCAGCAACTCAGAGTTGAAGCTATCAAATAGCAGTGACCTGGATAAGAAGGCTGAAGAGGGCATGGGTTGGGTTACTTACACCTCTTAAAATAGAACAAGGATTCAGAATGACTATCAACTAGAGAAATGGCTTAGCCCAACAAGTGTGAGAAGCAGACAGAATACAAAGACAGACTTTTCTACTCATAAGGTTAGAGAAGTTACTTTGAGTTTTAACAGATCTCACAAGGGTCTCCCTGTAGTCCCAGCTGGCCTGGAACTCACTATTACACAAGGCTGGCCTTGAACTCAAGAGATCCACCTGCCTCTGCCTCTGAAGTGGCGTGTACCACTATGCCGGGCTCACAAATGGAACCTTTAAAATATTTTTAAGTTGCTAGGTTCCTCAGGATTGAATGGAACCTTTAAATAACACAGGGCCCTAAGTTCCTGTGAAAGGTAGTGGTGTTAGAGAAGGCAACACATGAAGTAGAGGAAAGATTAAGCAGGATCTGCTCATTGTATGGGGAAGCAGAAGAGAGGTACTAGTGACACCATGGGACATAAGCTAAAATTACACAGCACTCAGGTAACAAGAGGTGACAGGCCTGGGGAAGCTAAACACAAAACAAATCTAGCAAGTTGCAGAAGATTGTAGAATAATGACCTAGTATTTAAAAGAAAGAATGAGAAATAAATTGTCTAGTTTGGCTGTTATCTGACTGGGATAAATAGGTTACACTAGCTTTGGGCTCTTTACTTTTCCCATTATATTTAAATTTTTAGTACAAAAATTTCCAGTTCTATTCACTACTACAATAAAATTACCATGTACTCTTTACACTAGGATCAGCTTCAATCACAGTTAACATTTTGCTAATATCATTTCATTATTCTCATTTAATGGGTAGAGCAAATCCCACACTTCTAGGAGCCAAGAGCTCTCTGACTCCATAGGTTAGGAAACTACCTATGGGGCTTAACTGGCATTTGTACCATATCCAACAGCCTAAAGGTGAATGTTGACTTGATGCAGTCAAGCCAACACAGCATTTGGTTTTCATGTATCAAAAAAGGGTGCATGTATTCAGTTGGCAAAATTCTAATGAGTACCTACTGTATACCAAGTTGGTCCAAGTCTTGGGAGAAAACCAGAGAAAAAAATAAAACACCAATCTTATTGAGGCTTCTACACTGTTAAATTTGCAGAATGAAATCAAAATATACTCTGGATTTTACAGACTCCCTTGAAGTTAGACACCCATTCTGACAAGAATTAGAATCTAGTTTCAGAGAGCAGTTTTGGTTTATGTCCCCTTTAACTGACAAACTGAATCATCTTCTTTTTGTTGTTGTTGTTTTGTGTTTTGTTTTTTTGAGACAGTCTCCCTATAGCCCCAGCTGACCCGGGACTCACTAGGTAGACCAGGCTGGCCTGGATTTCTCAGGGATTCACCTACCTCTGCCTTGAATGCTGGGATTAAAGGTATGTACCACCACGCCCACCTCATCTTTTTCAAAGTGGCCCACAGAGATCTCTTGCCTTGTTAGTAGAGAAGGAGTTGACTTTCTGGTCCTCTAAACTCTTAACACATCTCAGTCGGTAATGAATAAATGTACGGCTAATATGTAAACACTTTTATTCATCAACTTTATAGATACACTCAAATACTTTATGGTCATGGAACAACATGGTCTAAGCGCCCCCCCCCCCGACACACACCAAAGGTAAATATATCCCATATTGGAAACCACCCCTCAGTCTCCCAGGCACCCTCTGCATCCTCTCTGTAGCCTGCCTGCTTGGCTAGGCTCACCTGTCACCTTAGGGTTGCCCCCAGTTCCCTCACACAGGCAACAATAAAGCTGCTAACTGACACCCTGCAAAGCTTGCTGCATCAAAGAGCTCACAAAAGCCTGCAACGTCTGGGAGGGAGATGAAGACACCCAATATCACCGGCTGATGGAAAAAGGCATGCTGGGGACTTCTGGGGACTGTCACCAGGCCATGGGACTGGGTCAGATAGACTGGAGAAAGATAATCAAGGCCGAAGGGCCACCTGAACCTAAGAGTCTGGCCTTGTCTGAGGAGGTCTGTCCTGGGAACCCCATAACTTCAACTCCTACTGCTAATGGCCAAGGATCTTCACCTTGCCTACACTCTAGAAAGGTCCACTATCCCCAAGCTTATTTCCAGCTCACATCAGGAGAGAACAGCAGAGACTGGCAGTCTTCAGAGGTTAATACAGGGTTCTGGAATGCTCAGCCATCCCCTCTAAATTTTGGGTCTGTCCTCTGTGAAGTGCGTGGTTAGACTGGTGACATACAAAGCCCCTGTCACCTCTACATGTTGGGACACCTCAGAATTTTACCTGAGGCACAATGTGGGTAAATGTCCCACTGAAAACAAAGACCTATTTGACCATTTCACTCTTGGTGCAGGAACAAGGCACACCTTTAAAGTAGGAATACCAGGTAAGTGATGACCCTAGTACAGTTATATAAGATTATCTAGAATTTGGCATCAATCTCCCTCCCACATCCTGAAAAGCCCAGAACCACCTGCTTCCCAACCTAACTGAGCTACATACAGAGAAGAAACCCCTGAGCTGTATTTCCAAACCCAAAGTTCCCTTCCAGGGAGCATGAGTTTTGGTCTACAGATTTTCAATGCCTTGATATTATCTGTTGAGATCTAGCTTTGCAGAGTTGCCAATAATGCCTAAATGCCCATTATTATCAGGTACCCTTATAAGGGACATTTAACAATTGGAGCAGTTCTAGTTTCAATCAATCATCAAGATACTATAAAGAACATCCTAGGAGTGAGGCACTGTATCAAATGCTGAAAACAGCGAGTGAGAGCCAAGCTACAGAAGCCCCCAACAGACAAGCTAAATAAAGACCTGGGACCTGACAGAGGAGAGCCCTGACCATTTCTGCTCAGGAAGGATTTGTTCAGAACTTTGACTAGGAAAAGCAGCTAACCCCTTCTTCCTCGCACCTCCCTGCCTTTTTAAAAACTAGAGCCTTTGTTGTCTAAATGGGAGGTGGCAGACTCTAGAGCTAGTCTGTGGTACTGAGAATGAAAGGAAGGAACAGGTACACACTAGAAGATGTTCAGAAAGTAGACAAGGATAAACAGAATCTACCAACTGATCGGGTTTGGGGATAGGTCAAGGACAACACTGAGTTCCATCTTCTTCAAACAGGCCGAGGACCATTTCTGAAAACACAGAAGTGACAATGACTAGGTCTCCTTCTTACCTGGAGCCTAGAGCATGGCTGAAGTACCCACATAAAGAAACAAAATATGTACACATGGGAAGACGCACGCAAGACCAAAGCAGGAACACTAGTCAAAATATTTCATAACTGGTGAAAAGATGCTTTGGTTTCTGAATTAGGGGTAAGACACTTGGGATCACAGCTGTTTTTTGTTTTGTTTTATTTTTTAACTGGTATGGGCACACATTTTAACCACCACCTTGGTTGCTGGAGTGTCAGAGAATCTAGGGCTCCACTGAGTAAGGGAATGTGAGAAATGGGAGAGTTGCTCCAGGAAAAACGCCTCTGAGCACCAGCTCTCTGAGAAAAGAGGGTGGGATGATGACTAGCATTCTAGAAAGGCCACAGACACACAGGGCTGTGAAGGACTGCATCACCTTCCAGGACACAGTATAGCAACTTGGGGATCTAAATAGCTTACATATGGGGTACATGGTCCCTTCAGCCTCACCCTCCCAGTGACCTGTTCAGAATCCTAGTTCATTGGGCTTTGAGACCAGAGGGGAAAACAGCACATTGGAGCCAGGCTACAGACGCCCTTAACAGGTTAGCCAAATAAAGTCTTGGGGCTCTGGATGGTTTCTGCCCTGAAGCACTGCTTCAGAAAAAGAAGTTATCCTCTTTTTTTTTAACCAACACCCCCTCCTCCTTTTTCTCATTTTTGCGGGGAGGAGGGGGTCTCACTCTCTAGTTCTCTAGTCCAGGCTAGACTGAAACTCACTATGTAGCCCAGGCTGACCTCAAACTCACAGGGACCCTCCTACCTCAGCCTCTCCAGTGCTGGGATCACAAGTAAACCACCATGCCTGTTTCTTTCCTTTCCTTTCTTTTTCCTTTCCTCTCTCTCTTTTTTTTTTTTTTTCGGTCTTTTTGATACAGGGTCTCCCTTGTAGTCCCAGCTGCTATGTAGACCAGACTGGCCTTGAACCCAAGAGATCTGCCTGCCTCTGCCTCCTGAGTGCTGGGACTAAAGGCGTGTGCAACTACATTTGACTTTCCTTTCCTTTCAACAAAGAGTTTTTACTGTCTAAACTGGAGATGATAGACTGTGAACTTAGTTGATGATACTAAGAACAAAAGGAAGAAACAGGTGCATGCTGGGAAGTGTTGGACAGAGAGTAAAATACAGTAAGCAGAACCTTCTGACTGCCTGGTTCTCAGGACATTAAGTTAAGGACAACACTAGGTGCCAGACTTTCCTCAAACAGGCCCAGGGCCCAGGAACACACTCCAGTATGTATGTGCGGTGGCCAGAGGGGAAGGAAGGTTGTGTAACCTTGACTGACTCACACTTTCTCCCTGTACCACAGTTACTGCATCAGTGAGATGAGGGACTTGGGCTATTTTAGAGCTTGGAGTTTGTCTGAAGAGACTCTGCGGTAAAAAGGGATAGAAGATATTGTGGGATCTGAGATTCTACCCATCCTTACTGACCCCTTGTCAACTTGACACAAACACAAAAACACATCACTATAAAACCATAACCTTTCCAACTTTTATCCTCAAGATATGATGTTAACATTAATATCACAACATAAGACAGTACAACCTTAAAAGTCCCACAGTCCTTAAAAAAAATCCAAACACCTAAAAGTCCATGGTCTCTTTTAAAAGTCTCTTAACTAGGGGCTCCTGTAAAAATCCAAAACAAGTACTATCTTATTTCAAAGGGAAGAATCAGGCACACGTAAGCAAAACCTAAGTCCAGTAAACTAGCTCAAGGCTGGACATCTGGGATTCACTCATGATCTTCTGGCCTCCAAAGGGTTCTAGCAGCTCCACCTCTCTGACTCTGCCATCCACAGCACACACAGCTTGTCTCAAAAACCCAGGCTGGCTCCATTCCACACCTGCTGTTGCCCATGGTGGTTGTCCCATCATCCTGGCATCTCCAAAAAGCTGGGGGTCTCCACTGAAACTGAGGCTACACCATCACCAATGCCCTCTTCTTGCCTCTTAGGGTGCAAAGCCTCAGGTTCTCTCCATGACCCCTTCAGTCCTAGGGTCTTTACTGTAACTGAAGCTGCACTTTCACCTATGGCCATTCCTGGCCTCTCAGAGTGTCAAGCCTCAGCTGCTCTCTGTGACCCCTCCACGCTTTCAACACTAGAACCATGCAGGAAACTCTTACACATTACCAAGTCCTGCTTTCAGATAGAGATGGAGGCTCAGGCCCCCTCTCGATCACAGCTTCTGTGTACGGACCCTGAGGAAATGCTTCCCAGAGGATTTCACCATGGTGATGCTGGTCTCTTGTTACTTACAGCTGATTTTCCAGCCCCATCTAACCAGCATCAAATCTCCTAGTAAAGCAAAGGTTTTACTTCAAGTTCTGGTCTCTTCTTAATCACATCTGATTCTTCAGCCCCAGCTGACCAGAACCCACAGATTCTCAATTCAAAATATCACACAAACAGCCCTGATAGTCTCTGCCTCCCTTTGAAGCTTCACAAGCCAGGTTTCCACCATTCACAACTCTTTCAGCATAACTGTTCCAAGCTCCACAGCAATAAACTCTGAGCACTCAATGGCTTTTTCAGCCCAAAATTCTGAATGCTTCCACAATCCTCCTAAAAACACCAAGGTCAGGTCTGTCACAGCAGTACCCCACTCCTGATACCAATTTCTGCTCTAGCTTGTTTCTCCATTGCTGTGACAAAACACTCTGACCACTACCAACTTGGGGAGGAAAGGGTTTATTTGCCTTACATCTCCTGGGTCACAGTTCATCAGGGAGCCCAAGGTAGGAACTCAGGGCAAGAACCTGGAGGCAGGAGCTGGAGCACAGGCCATGGAGGAACCCTGCTTAATGACTTGCTCCCTGGCCCCTGCTCAGCCTGCTTTTTTATGCAACACAGGCCCTCCTGCCCAGGGGTGGCACCACCCCCAGTGAGCTGGGCCTTCCCACATCACTCATCAATCAAGAAGATGCCCCACAGACCTGGCCACAGGCCAGTCCCATGGAGGCAATTCCCCAATTGAGGCTCCCTTAACCCAGGTGTGTCAAGTTGACACAAAAACTACCAGCACACTTGCCCTCCCCACTTAATACACAGAAGCCCTGATATGTTTATCCATGTCTTCCAGTTTGCCCAAAATTTCACCAGGAAAAAGGCTCAGAATCACTGGACAATACTACAATGCCTTCAAACACTGAAATTCCAGGATTCCATTCTCTTGTCTATTTTAAATTTTCAACACAATCTCTAGATTATAACAAGAAGGGGCAAATGTACCCCCAAGATACACAGCAGAGAATAAACCTGAGTGCCACAGTGAGGCCAATCTCCTCTTCTCTATTAAAGTGCTCTTGACTCTACCATCTCTGCTTAAACTCAGGCTCCTGTGCTCTCCTCTTCCTCAACACTAAATGCATTAATCACGCATCTGAACTGTTCTCCTGGCTTCCAAGACCTAGTTCAAGGGCAGGCAAGGCCTTTTACTTTCTAATTCTCTAGAAAGCCATGCTATGCAGCAACTGATCTCATCATACTCCAAACCACGCTTCAAACTCTGTTCTCTCACTTGGAACTCTGGTGGTACAAAAAAAAAAAAAAAATCATGGCTCAGTATAAAAGAGACAGGGAAAAGCCAAGGAGCAACAGCATGTGCAAAGGAGACTGTCTTATCTTGCTAACCTCTGAATAGACTAGAATTTTTCAAGCTCTCCAGGACTGAGACACCTAGCTCCAGAGGGGCAGTGGAGCTAAAGCAATTGAGACCACAGGCTCCAAAAGTCAGACAAGCTAGACTCAAATCCTGGCATGTACAACTTTCTCTAGGTCTCATAAAGTACAGTAAGGGTGAGGCTTGCCTTGTAGGGTTGCTTTGGGGGCTAACTGGCTAGCCTCTGAAGCAGCAAGAACAGATACTATTAGCTACTATTGTCACCTCTCCTGTCCCCAGTGATTGGTCCTGTTCATATTAGCCACATTTTGGCAGCTACCACAGTTCTGCTTTGACTAGCACCTGCGCTTTAGGGAAAAAGCAGTTTCTGCTTCAGCTCTCTCGATTCTCCTAATCAGTGGTCTTCAGGATATTTGGACCTTGTGGATATGGACAGTTCTCCCCCAACAAACCTGAGTGGAAAGTGCCAGTTTCTACAGCAGCCACAATTCTGCAAATGGATAGATAATACATTTATCACAAGTCACATCCAAAATGGGGAAATGGTCTAAAAGGCAAACCACACTTCTCGATCCCCTAACTTCTTTCCATTTGTCTTTCTAAACCATGAAGTCTTTATTTCAACAGATTTCCACTACATTAACCTAAAAGTTCACGAAAACCCATTTATAAATGAAAATTATTTTCAAATCATTGTTGTAGTAAGTTTTTAAGAACATGCTTTATTTTAAATATATAAATATATAAGCGCTTGAGAAACTGCTCTGAGACAGCATTTCCTATATTAAGCAAAAAGAAAGAAATGAATCATTTAAAAGCAATCATCTTCAAAACTCATTTTTAAAAAATATGTAACAAACCTGGGGGAATTATAAGTGAATTATCAAAATGTTTAACTTCAAATGACAACATATGCCTTAAAATATTTTTCAATTTGTTTTTTAAAAAAGAAAAAGATAAGCTGGGCATGGTGGCACACGCCTTTAATCCCAGCACTTGGGAAGCAGAGGCAGGTGGATCTCTGTGAGACCAAAAAAAGAAAAAAGAAAAAAATAGAAAGAAAATGAGCCATAATAGTATGTAATATTTGTATGACTAGTACAAATATTTTAGTTTTTAAATGTCCCAAATTTTTATAATGAGCATATACTACTTTTAAATATGAAAAATAAATCTACACTTTGATTAGATAACATTTGCATTTTACTTAAAATTTGGAGACCAAGCACATAATCCATGGGAGAACTAACCCAGGCCCTGTGTGAATTCAGTCTTTGAGTTTTGAAAACTCAGACTTAGGACATAGTACATACATTGCTTTTAGGTAGCCTCCCCCATTTCCAAAGGAATACCACCCCCACACCTCCAGGCAAAAAGTGACATCCCTTCTAGTCAGTCACATAATAAGGAAGAGGTGGTACTATTTCATCACCCCAGAGCTCACCACCTTGATACCTCAAAGGTTGCAAATGATTGAATATTCTTGCCTCTAACAGTTAAGAAATGGTGTCAGGAAGTGGAAAAATTAGCATAATTCATTCAAATGATAGTTTCCCTTGTGGATAGTTCATATCACTCCAGGATTACACAAAACTAAAATTTCTTGGGAGTTGACATTCAGCATTTTATGAAGATTAGCATCTCAGAGCTACTGTCACAAACACTGTAAAACTGCCTCTACAGTCTAGTTGGTCAAGTTCAGCTACTACTTTGGAACCTGTTTCTTTAAAGTTCTCAGAAGCCCCTCAAAGTATTAGCCTGTTGAAACTTAAAATCGAGCACTGCAGCTTCAAGATCAGGTCTGCATGGAGAACCATTCTCTAAGCATTAGTACAAGCACTTCATGACTGACAGGTTTGTCTAACTACCAATTTGGACTGAAGACCACTAAAAACTCAGTCACTTTAATCTACTTGGGCAGGACAGTCAGGCTTAGAGAAGCTTTAGGAACCTCAAAACTCTGAAGCTGCCTTAAAGGAATTCTTTCCATTCTGCAGCATACCATCTAAACATGCCTTGCACAGCATACCATCTAAACATGGCTGTCCATAAACTACTTCCAATGTAATGGAACTTAATAGAAACTGGTTGAGACAGTACATGCAAGGGAACAACAGACACTTTAAATGGAAATCTTACCCAGCAAACTCAATTGATCATAAAAACCAAATGATCCTCTGCGTATAAACACCTAAAAATTACTAGTCATCCTATCCTCTAGCAGTCAAAGAAAACAAGCTGGCTGGGAGGGAGAAAGAAAAAAATCTCCATTTACAAATGACAAAAACTACCTGCTGTCCCAGGGTCCCCTTCTAAACACTGAAGCACCATTCACTAGACAGCCACATCAAAACTAGAGTGCTAAAGACATTGGGTCACAACATTGTGGCATGCTGGTTTATACTTTCAGTTACTCCAGACAAACTCAGAACCTGGAGGCAGTGGTGAAAAGTACAAATAGATAACCTGTCCCCTACCTGCATTTGTCACATGCCATCTGTTAAATGTCAAAACTTATAAACCTCAGCGATTTCTTTTCAGTCAGGCTGCCTACAATAATAATAAAAACACTGCCAAAATATAAATAACAAGCACAGGAAGGAAATATGTCAAAATGCTTATAATCGTGGGGGGAGGGTGATTTTTAAAAAGTTTTCTGTTTACAGTAAATTCAGGAGAGTATATAAAGTGATTTTCCTTTCCCAGTCATACAATTTTAGCTCATGACAGATTTTAGTCTTAATGCAGAACTTATACAGAAGAGTCAGACTCACAACAGGAAGGGATTTCCTAGTTGAGCTAATAACAACCACATAAAACCCCCCAAGACCTATCTGGTCCTATTTGTTTTCTGTCCTTACCACACTGCACAGCGTGACTCCAAACTGATGGGTTTCTTTAACCTCTATCTTCTTAAGCCCACCCATTGGAGACCATCAACTCAAACTTTAAGTTTTGGTGGGCAAAACCTGTCACCTCCATCTGAAGAGAACCAGAATCAACTGGTTGGTTGGGTTTTGTTTATCTGTTTGGGTTACGCCGATAATTGTTTTCATTGGAAAAATCATAGGTTAAGTTTCTAAATGTAATCAAGTCAATACCTAAAAGGAGGGTAGGGTGGATACTTACATTGTAAGAAAACGGCTTAAAAGTCTTAACCAGGGCACTTCAAGGGCACTTTTATAATGGCCATTCTTAACTAGACTCCATAACCTTGAGCTTGGGTGGAGTGGGGAGAGGTTTGCAAGCCCTGACATAAGGCACTGATTAGCCGGAGCGTCGATCTTAAGATTCTAATCCACGTGTTCTTCTAGGACATCTCTCGGCACTTGCTGTCTACGCTGCAAGGTGGTAAATATCATTTTTGCTTTCCTATTTCAAAAGGAATTGCCAAATTGCCTTAATCAATGACTCCATCACGGCTGTGTGCAGCGGCTGTGGGCGCTCCTCTTGGAGACACCGCGAGAATTTCTACGTATGGCAACCGGTTCCTGGCGCTGCCTGTGACCCTCCTGCGAACACTGGGCGCAGGGGACGTCACAGAACTGCACCCGGACAGTCCATCTTCACGCGGTGCGAGTGCGCTGCACAATCCCTGCCTCCCGGGCACGAGGGGTGCAGCTGCGGCGAGACCAGGGTCCGCAGCCCCAGGAGCAGCTCCTGGCACCTAAGCCGGGCAGGGCTGGTACCCGCCGCCACGCCAGCCAGAGGCCAGGTCCGCCAGGCGCGTCTCCCCAGCTCCGCCGTGCACCAGCCCAGCGCCCGCGCAGCCCGCGGGGACCACGCTCCGGCACAGGAAGCCTCAGGAGCCTCCCAAAGCCCACGGCCACGAGGCCGCGGAGCCCAGGCCGGAAAAGCGGAACGTCACCGGGAGCCGCGGGGCGCTTCTCTAGTCTCGGCCCGGCTGGGGTCGCCTTCGCCGAGCGCGGCTCCTCGCGGCAGGCGCACTCACCTCCTCCGCTACCGCGCCGCCCCGCCGGCGGCTGTCACTGCAGTCCACTCACTGCCCGGCTCCCGAACCCGATCCTATTTAAGGAGTCACGACCGCTGCTGCTCTCTTGGCTGCGCCACTGTCGTAGCTGCGCCAGGGCCGGGCTGCTGTTAGGGCGCGTGCCGCGCCGCCCCGCCCCTCTTGGCTCCGGCTTGCAGGCCCCGCCCCGCCCCATCTCGTTCCCCGCCCGCACGGCCCAGCCGGCTTCGCTCCACTTTGTCTGGCAGGTACCGCCTCACGCCGTCTCTCAGGCTCAGCCCCGCCCCCTTAGGCCCCTTGCTTCACTCAGGCCCCGCCCCTTCAGACTCTCTGCTTCCTTTAGGCCCCGCCCCTTCTCGCCAGCCCCGCCCCCGCCAGCCTCTTCCTTCCCCCTCAGGCCCCGCCCATCTTGCTGGCCCTGTCCGGCCGCCAGGGACTGGGGCTTTCCCTCAGGCCCTGCCCACCCCTCCGGCCCCGCCCTGCCCCACTCCTGCCTTCGGGTCCCAGAGCGCCTGGCTGTGGGATGTTGGGCGCGCGGGTGTAGAAGGCGGCATACAAACTCAGCTACAGTCACCCAAACTTCCCTGTGGTTTCACAACGAATCCGAGGAAGGGCAGAGGGTAAGTCTTAGTGTCTCAGCTCCCAAGTCTTATGGAACCCTGGCAATGCGAAGCCTGGGAATGTTGCAGGCGCCCTTTAGCGGCTTCCATCAACAGCCCACCCCGGTGACTTATTGGTCTGGCCTCTCTTCTTCGAGGGACTATGGTGGCCGAAGAGTTTCCACTTTTCTTTAGCACCGATATACGCGAACACCCGTAATCTGATTTCATTACGGTCTCCACAACAGGTTTCGCCAATCCTTGACTTTCATGACTGGGCTTCTGCCAATGTCCAGACTTGGGGCAACCCTGAACAATTCATGCCCCGGGGGATGGTTAGAGTGGAAAGCAGTCTAGTGCTCAAGTACACTGTACACCTACCAAGTGCTTGAGGCTGTCTGCCCTGCTCAGCCTGGGTTCTGGGACCTGAGGGATCCCCTGAGGTGACTTTTTGGGGGCTTCCAAAGGGCCAGCAAGATGGTTCACCTGAATTCAATCC
Organism: Nannospalax galili; assembly: GCF_000622305.1. NCBI lineage: Eukaryota > Metazoa > Chordata > Mammalia > Rodentia > Spalacidae > Nannospalax > Nannospalax galili. The sequence goes on from NW_008355790.1 coordinate 2,092,898, forward strand.
TCCGGATACACAAGGAGAAAAGCGACCCTGGCCCCAAGTTATCCTCTCTCTTCCACACAAATAACCAAGGCACGCACACACGCACACAAATGTGACCAAAAAAAATTGTTTTTAATGCAGTCCAAAAGTTTAAAGGAAAAAAAAAAAGACTAACAGTTGCCACTGGGCTCACATGCTGAATGCTACTTTTCCTTAGTGCCCAAGACCAGTCATCCAGGGACAGTAGAGTCAGCACCCAGCATCAGGTGGAGGATTGTCTAGTATTGATTTGAATTTGAGAGGTGAGAATTACTGTCACCTCTGATAATACCAGCTAGCACTTGCTGAGTGCTGTAAACTCCAATAGGCACCATAGCCCTATAAGGGGGTGCTATCATTGCCTCTTTTATAGAAGAAGACCTGAGGCACAAAGGTTAAATGCTAGCAGGGGTAAGGCTACACCTGGAATTCAAGATTGTCTGCTTCCAGAACACACCCTGCACAACCACCTTGGGATTATACTGAGGCCTGGACTGGTGACATGGCATGTGCACCCTCCAGTCATAAGCATCATCATTGATTCCAACAAGTCTCTGGCTTGCCTGCTCCCATGTTGTGCTGGCTCCTTGTACAATAGCAATGAGAGGCAACCCTCACACCAACTGCCTCTACAGCAGCCGGGTCTTCCAGGGTCTGCACTCTCCCATTAATAAGAAAAAAAGTAAATAGCATTCACTTTTATTGGTTTGTACTTGGCTAACCTTTCATCTCTCTGAGTCTCCCTACACCTATGATTTCATCATTTTACTTTTTCTCCGACTGGTCCTTCAGTCCTAGGGTCTTCTCAGCACTTTCTAGGTTCTGTAGAATATTTGTTTTCCAGGGCTATGCAGCCAAGTACCAAAAACTAGATGGCTTCAGCAGAAATGTGGAGTTGTGGAGACTACATGTACAAAATCAAGGTTCAGCAAGACTGGTTCCTTCTGAGCTCTGCAAAGAAAGGATCTGCTCAGGGTCTGTCTTCAGCTTGCAAATGGCTGTCTTCATCCAGTGTCTCTTCTCACACCTCCCTTTTAGTGTGTGGTCTTAATCCCCTGTCTCTATAAGGGCACTGGTCATATTGCATTAGCACCCACCCTAAGGACCTGATTTTTAACTTCATAGCCTCCACAAATATTTCATCTGTAAAATAAGGCCATGTTCTGAGGTACTCCAGCATATATGAAGAAGCAGGGCATGTGGTTACATGTTGACAGTTGTCAGTGGTGCTGTCGCCTCATCTCTTCCCACACAGTAAAACATTCCTCCCCGGTTTCCTCTCTTTGGGTTTTAGCCCTTAATATATGTGATTTACTTTGAAGTGGGAAATATAATGAGCTGGACTCAAATATGAGTTCCTACTTTCTCTAGCAGAAGCAGCAACACAACTCTTGAGAAGCAGCTTCATGTCTTAAAACTTCAGATTCCCCTCAGCTCCTTGAAATAAGGGGGCAGAGGCTGGGAGTGGTGGCACACGCCTTTAATCCCAGCCCTTGGGAGGCAGAGGCAGGTGGATCTCTGTGAGTTCAAGGCCAGCCTGGTCTACATAGTGAGTTCCAGGCCAGCTGAGGCTACAGGGAGACCCTGTCT
>NW_008355790.1:2094596-2102237 GCF_000622305.1 Nannospalax galili
GGGTGGGGGAGGGGGGGAGAAAGAAATAATCTTTCATCCCTTTAAACACTAACACTAAAACAAAGCCAAACAAAACAAAACTTTCTAGTCATTTCAAAAGTTTATGGTCATTTCTAGGTTTATGGTGTTGCCCTGTGGCCATCAGATAAAGCCTTTGTTGGGAGACAGCACTGTACCATAGTTAAGAGCACAGGTTTTAGTGTTGCATTAAGACATATTCCATCTTCTGTAACACAAGGCAATCAAAATCTCCTATAGTAGGAACTGTGTTCTAAAGACTGATAAGTCTGAATCACTTTCATTTAATGAAGGTTCCAGATTCCACAGAGAGTTTCATTTTGTGACTTAGGCAGAGATAAGAAACCAATCTTAGGCCCCTTCAGTTTTTGTTTTTTTTTCTGAACATCTTGTAGCCAAGCATATGAGTCACTTAGAAGCTTAGTGGGGCAGGTTTCTTCATGGAAGCTTAAATCTCTTTTCAGTTGCTCTGGCCTCCATCACATTTTGATCTGATCTTTTAAATGTGATTGATTATGGCTGTACTCAAATCTATATCTGTCTAAAACTAATTGACCAGTCTTTCAGAGAAACTAAGCAGAGTTGAAGTTTCTTAGGGGTAGACAAGCTTATTGGCAGATTGACAGTGGCCTTGTCTCAAACGTTTTTATTATGCTTGTCAACTAAAGTTGTGATTATTGATCTTTGTGTTGCTTTTTAGCATGATCATCTGAAGCATAACCACAGCGTCCTTTTAATCTAGACCTTGGCGATTGTATGGTTAAAGGAAGGGCTAGCATCAGTGACTGAATGCTTGATGCTCAATCTCTTTTTCGTCCACATCTATGTTAGGAGTATTTCCTGTCTCTCATGAAACTACAAACACCTGGAGAGCAAGTGCTGTGTCCAACAATTCCTCGGAAACCAGCTCATCTCTTTTTCCCTCCCCTGTAAAGCATGGTATAGTATTTGTACATAGTGCTACTCAGCTGTTTAATTGAACATTTTTCTAGCTATATACCTGTGTTCAGTGTCAAGGGTGCAAATGGATTTTGAGAATCCAGAAGCTTGTACAAGTTCAAGAAACCTCTTTTAAAAAACTGTAAATATGAAGTTGGATATAAAAGTACTTCCTTTGAATGAGAACAGAAATCACAGCATAATACGAATTTACAAAGTTTGAGTCCTCTTGGACTTCAAGCAGTAGGAGGCAAAAAGTGTTTCCCGTCATAATTGTACTATAAATTTCAGGAAGTCAAAAAAAAAAAAAAACCCAATTGAAATTTTTTTTCTTGCCTCTCTAAAAAATCCCCCGCCATTTGGGGGACCGCATACTCATCAATTTCTTCTTAGGAGAAGCTTTTACATTTTTAACAAACTTTTTTTTTTTCTGTCTTTTTGAGACAGGGTCTCCCTGTAGCCCCAGCTGTCCTGGAAATCACTGTGTAGACCAGGCTGGCCTCTAACTTACAAAGATCCACCTACCCCTGCCTCCCAAGTGCTGAGATCAAAGGCTTGTGCCACCATGCCCGGCCAAACTTTACATTTTTTAAGAACTGTTTTCAATTCATTAAAAAAAAATGTAAGCATTCTCATAAATTCTTCATCCAGTTTCCTCTATGATTAACATCTTACAGTAGTATGGTACATTTATTACAATTAGGAAGCCAGTATCAATACAGCATTATAACTAGTAGCTATCCACTATTCAAATTTCCCTAATTTTTACTTATATCCTTTTTCTGTTCCAGGATACCAACCAAGGCTCCTGGCTATGGACGTTTCTCATTATTTTTCTTGCTTTTTAGGATCTGGACAACTTTGAGGACACTGGTGAGATATTTTGTAAAATATTGGTGCTAGACAGCTTTTATTGTCAACTTGACACACCCAGGAAGAGGGAACCTAAATTGGGGAATTGCTTCTGTTGGATTGGCCTTGTGGGTACGTCTGTTTTTCTAGTCTTTTCAAAAACTTTTCTTTTTGAGAGCTAGCCCTGCCCCCTCCCCCAATCCGCCAAGGTTCTGGCTCATCTTTCCCTCTGTTGACAAACTACAAACTACAAACCTCTGGACAGTTGTATTTTGTTGTTGTTGTTGTTGTTGTTCAGTGTTCATTATTCCATATCCACCACTGATGCTGCTACCAGTGCCAAACATTCATCCTCATCACTCCCTCTGTATTCTCCTCCCCCCAAGATACTCTAGGGGAATAGAGGAGGGATGTTGGCAGGCTGGATTATTGACCACCCCAGGGAAGGTGGGGGCCTTGCAGCAGAGTGAAGGAGGGCATCTTGATGGGGAAGGGTGTCGAAGCCACCTTCTCCCCCAGTTCTGGGGAAATGGTATCCGTTTGTTCCAGCCTGGGGCTCCCCTTCTGGTTTCCTATTTTCAGTGGCTTGAATAAAAAAATAGCCTTTTCTGGAAGAAAAAAAATCTTTTTGAAAGGCATTTTCTTGATTATTGAGTGATGTGGGTGGTGCCACCACTGGGCAGGTGGTCCTGTGTTGTGTAAGAAAGCAGGCTGAGCACTGGCCAGAGAAGAAAGCCAGTAAGCATCATACCTTCACAGTCTGTGCTCCAGCCTCCTGCCCTGACTTCCCTCGGTGATAAACTATGACCTAGAAGATGTAAAATAAACACTTTCCTCCCCAAGTTGGTTTTGGTCAGTGTTCATAGCAATTGAAAGCTAAGACAATGTTGCTCTGTTGATATTTGCCTAATGGTTTTCTCATAGTTAAACCAGGCTTATAGATTGTTAGGAGGAAGGCCACCAATGACTTTGTGTGTGGGGAGAGGGTATACATGTATGTGTGGGAGGAGTGCACATGTATGTGTTTGTGTGGGGTGTAAATGTGTGTGTGGCATTAGAATTAAATTCATAGCCTTATGCATGCTATGAAAATGTTCTACTACTGAGCCATCTCCTCAGCCCCTGGTGGATTTTTTTTTTTTTTTTTGCATTTTTTAACTTTGTCAGACTCTGGGGAAGAGAAGTATACCAAGAAATATGTATAGAAGTCCAAGGACAACTTGTAAGAGTCAATCCTCTTCTTCCACCACATGGGTCCCAGGGATAGAACTCAGGTTTTCAGACTTGGAGGCCAGAGCCTTACTCTAATAAGCCATCTTTCCAGCCTGGAAATTTTTAATAGAGAGTTTTAATTAGATGGTGGTTAGAACCAGCTCCATTATTTTCCATTTTAAATGAGTGCTGATTGGAAGAACTTTCCATGGTATACTTTCTGACTAGCTATACCTCATTCCCTTTTTCTCTTCCTTTTACCGCATGCTTCCAAATAGATGCTTTAAGACAAGTTAATATGAAGCGATGGCCCCTGGCCTTCAGTCTTCTGCCAGGATGCTAGATGAGCTGGCAGAATGGGTGGAAGAGTCTTGAAGGCATTCCTGTTCATGCAAATTCCACAAATATAGCTCCTCAAACCCAAAGAAGTGTATATGACACATGAGTTCCCCTTAGCTGGGTTCCCAAAATGACCTCAGAACCCCAAGCCGAGGAGTGGCTGGAATAGACAGTGTTGCTTCTTTCAACCAATGGACACTAAATTTTGCAAAGTTTGCAGAAACATTGAACTATGTGAGCATGTTGTTGTGGCCTCTCCCTAAGATTTACAAGGGGCTTCTATTAATGGCCCTGAAAATTAAGCTATATAAGCCTCATAGTTAATATATTCTAGTTGGCAAGCTTTTGTTTTCACTTTTCAAAAATTTTTTTTACATTTTGTGTGTGTGTGTGTGTGTGTGTGTGTGTGTGTGTATGTCACAGCATATGTATGGAGGTCAGAGGACAACTGGGGAGTCAGTTCTCTCCTTCTACCATATGGGTTCCAGGGACTGAACTCAGATTGTCAGACTTGGCAACAAATGCCTTTATCCACTGTTTTGCTGGCTCCTCCGGTTGGCAAATCCTGTGCCATTCTTTGGATTTGCTGGTACAATTCTCTCGAGCTTCAACAATAGGAGGAGTATTGTCACCAAACCAATGCTAATCTGTAACTACTAATAACTAACTATCTCCTGGGCTTCTGTGGCCCTAATTAAGCCATACTCCTACCTTTCTCCACAATTAAAAAAAAATTAAGTTCACTTAACCCATGGACTTCATGCACTTTATGAGGGAGAGCTAGTCTGCAGCTGCCTAGGCAATCACTTCCCTGAGTATCTACCTCCTCCATCTTGGTCAGAGCCTACTAACTCTCCTAGCGTCTCTTACAGTTCAGGCATTGTAGTTCTGCTCCAACACAGAGCTGTCAGTTAAGCCTGGCCTGGGTTTTCAGACTCCACCCTGCAACCCACAGCACTCTACTTCTTTATCTTGAAGTGCTGTGAAGATTTTAATTAGTCAGTGTCTGAAAGAGATTATAAGTACTTCATCTTTCCAACCCACTGGCTGCTCATTCTCCACTGGTGTAATTCAAATTCTGCAAAGTATTTTAAGGGACCCTTTATAACCTAGCCCCGCTTTGTTACCAACCAGTGTGTCTGCCATTTCCCTACTCCAGCTGGATGGAGTTAACTGCATCAGAGCCTAGATTCTAGTGTCAGATTGCTTATATTAAAAAAATCGGTGACCTACTTATAGGATTAAGGGAAGTTACTCTCAAATCCCTAGTTTTCTTATCTGCCAAGTGAGTCTAAAACTGCATTGCATCAAATGTAAATGACAATCCGGGCATGGGAGGCAGAGGCAGACAGATCTCTCTGAGGTCAAGGCCAGGCTGGTCTACATAGTGAATTCTAGGCCAGCTGGGGCTACAGGGAGACCCGTTGTCAAAAAAACAAAAAAAAAAAGTAAATCACAATCAATGTAAGAGGCACTATTTACTGTTTTATGCAACCCTGACAAAGAAAAAAGTGTTTGTTGTTCATTTTAACTGCAACACATTATCTGTTAGCAGACACACTGAATCAGTTAGCAGTGTAACAAATCATACCAAAATTTAGTGGCTTAAAACAATGATCATTTATTACCTCATCATTCTGTGGGTTGATTCTTGGACTGGATTCAGGTAGGTGGCTCCTTTACTGATTTCTCCTGGTTTTTTTTCCTGCAAATATTATCAGACATGGGCTCATCTAGGGCCAGATGTTCTAGAATGGATTCTTTCACCTGTTACCAGACTATTTGCTGAAGTCCTGTTCCCCACATGGCCACTCCAGAAAGCTGGTCAGGCACCTGCAAATGGGAGTCTCAGAACTCCAAGCACAGTATAGAGGACAAACCTCATTATACAACTGCTTTTCAATTTTTCTTGCTGAACCCCTATTGGTCAAACTGAATGACATGATAGATTTAAAATCAGTATGGGGAAGAACCTCCCAAACATGTGTGTGGGGACCTAAAGGCCCCACCTTGCAGAGGTCTGAGAGGAAGCTACTGGGGCACGGCCTGACTTGTTTTAAAAGTCTGAAGGATACTTCCACACTACTGAGGAGTGCATGATCAGCGTGTGACCATCCTTAAGCTACACCCTCGGGGGGGGGGGCGGATTTCCAGATACCTTTATAAGCTCTGTAACACCTGCAATAAATGAGTCCCTGCTTGACTAGGCTCCCCATTGCGCCTGAGTGTTCCCAGTACTGGGGGGCGGCATGGGCTGGCAAACGGCGTGCTTACGCATCCCCAGTCATCACTGCAAGGGGGTCGCTGGTTCTAACCCCCTGCAACTGGCGCCCAGCATGGCACTTGAAGGTGAAAAGAAGAAAAGAAAGAAGAAAGAAAAGAAAAATGGATTGGGGTCAATCTGGAGTTTGGGGTAAGCGAGACCCGAAAGATGGGTAACACAATCAATAAGCCTGAGGACCTGGTGCTTAAAGTGCTGAGAGATACGCTTAAAAGCAGGGGATTGGATCTGTCAGATCCGGTAGCTCAAAAGGTACGGGGTAAGCGAGACCCAAAAGATGGGTAACACAATCAATAAGCCTGAGGACCTGGTGCTTAAAGCGCTGAGAGATATGCTTAAAAGCAGGGGATTGGATCTGTCAGATCGGTAACTCAAAAGGTTTTTACTGGGGATACATGGGAATCATGGGAAGAGTTTGAGGAAGAACACAGAAATGCAACAGAAGTGAAACCAAAAGCAGCAAAAGTAACAAGCAGCACCTTGGGCATGCCCTGGCCAGCTTCAGGGCTTCCCTACCCTATTATTTCAGCCTTAAAGGCATGCTTTCGGCCCAAGAGCCCTAAGCCCTCGGTGCTACCTCCTGACGAGCCTTCAGAAACCCTGGCATGGGAATCATGGGAAGAGTTTGAGGAAGAACACAGAAATGCAACAGAAGTGAAACCAAAAGCAGCCAAAGTAACAAGCGGCACCTCTGGAGTGCCCTGGCCAGCTTCAGGGCTTCATGGGACCCATGCTCAAGACCCATGGGTTCCTTTTTCAGAAAGGCGGTGCGGAGCAGAGCGCCGCCCACCCAACCGGTCTTGAAACACAGACCAAGGAGTCTAATGAGTGCACGAGTCGGGCTCGTGCGAAAGCTGGACGGGGGACACCCCCTCCCCGCCCCGTAGGCAACCAGCTGCTGCTGGGTGCATTTTAAAAAAACCAAACCAAACAAAACAACAAAAAACCACTGTTCGGACCAAGGAGTCTAATGAGTGCACGAGTCGGGCTCGTGCGAAAGCTGGATGGGGGACACCCCCTCCCTGCCCCGCAGGCAACCAGCTGCCGCCGGGTGCATTTTAAAAAAACCAAACCAAACAAAACAACAAAAAACCACTGTTGGTGGTGTGCTGAGACCAGCTCCAGGACGGCTGGGAAGGCCCGGTTCAGGGAAGGTGGCTGGGGGGGGTCCCATCTGTTCATGGGCGGCTGGGGATCCCCCCCCCCGAGTGTTACAGCCCCGCCAACAGCAGCCATCACCAAATCCCGGGGCCAAGGGAGCCCTTAGTAAAAGCCTACAATGTTTTCACTGACTGGGGCAGATTTGGAGCTGCAGTGGTAGTATACCCGGGGGCACATGAAAAACCAAAAAGATATGTCCACACTTGTGATGGTTCAGCTCAATTCAAGAAACTCAGGGCCATTGCTTTCTGACAGTATTCAGACTCATATGCTCCTTAAGGAGAAAGAAGCCCCTATCTTCTTACAGCATCTAGTCTGTATATAGTCAATCTTCTTCCAGGGCTATTAGGTTCTCATATCCGGTTGGATGGGAACCCCATTATTCCCTTGATGATTCAGATTCAAACACTCCTTAAAGAGAGAGAAAACCCTATCTTCCTACAGCATCTTAGGGGGCATCAAAGATTGCTTGGGCTTTTATCCCAAGGCAATGCAGAGGCAGACAAGGTGGTTTCTACTCAGGTCCTGTCAGCAGGCCAGAATGAAGCTCAGGGATTACATAACCTCACTCATGTAAATTGGCGGGGACTCCATAAGAGGTTTCCTCAAGTTCCCATCAAGGACCTAAAAAAAATTGTGCATACCTGTAAGTCTTGTCAACCCTTTCTACAGGTACCACCTCTGCAACAGCCAGGGGTAAACCCCAGGGGACTCAAGCCCAATTCCTTGTGGCAGACGGATGTCACATACTATGCTCCTTTTAGAAAGCTTAAGTATATTTTTGTGTCCCATTGACACATTCTCACATGCCTGTTGGGCTACTGCTCATACAGGAGAGA